>NW_020454283.1:1005722-1012934 GCF_003342845.1 Nothoprocta perdicaria
CTCTGGATGTGAACCTTCCTCTCCTCCACTTGCCCCTGCTGCAGCCGTCTTCTCTTCATCTGGGATGTACAGTTTACACTGAAAAAAAAAAGAAAAAAAAAAGCAAAACAAAAGGGAGAGCTATTTTCCTTCCTGGCGGGATATGCAGAACTCAGTGGGTGTGTGTATATATAAATATATATATAATATATATAAATATATATAATACTGACTTTAAAGAAAAAAAAAATCAAATCCCCACAACATACATTTTTTTTTAATCTGTGCCAAAAATGTGTTTTCAGAGAAAAAAAATCTTATTTTCATACTCAGACTTTGTATTGTCACTCATTTGTAAGTGCGCTTCATTTAAACATGCCCTCCCCTCCCTCATCTCACGCTCCGTGGAAGTGTCATACACTTGTGCAAAAGGACTTTGGACCTTCCTCCCCTCCTCCTCCTCCTCACCTCCCGTAACACTTATTAATTTATGGAATTTTTTTTTYCCYTTTTTTTTTTGGTGTGTTTTTCCTTTTTTGTTGTTGGTTTTTTTTTCTTTTTGTTTTTCTCAGCGCAGTTTTTGTTTCGTGTGTCCATTGGATTACAAACTTTATTAAAAAATACAAAACCCGTTGCGCCCGGCTGTGCTGCCTCGCTCGCGCCGCGGGCCCCGCCGCGTGCCCCTCGCTGTACCRAGATGCTCCCCGCGGCGTCGGCTCCTTCCCAAGGGAGAGAGAGAAGAAAAAAGAGAGAAATCCAGATGCTTTTATCAGAGTAAACTCTAATCTTTGTTTATTTTTGGTTGCATGGTGTAAATATTTGTCGAACAGCGAGACGGCGGTTTATTTTTAACCTGGGTGATGTCAAAGGCGCTGGTGATTTTGATACGTGTAACAAAATGTCAAAAAAGGGAGGAAAAAAAAAGGGGAAAAAAAAAAAGAAGAAGAAAAAAAGCCTTTTTTAGGCAGGGTTTTGTGTGTTCTGGAGCTGGGCGGGCATGTGGCCTTAGCGCAAATCCTGGCTCATCCCTTACATCACCGGTCCGGCTGTGCAGCCTGTGCCCGCCTGTTGGCCCAGCTGACCTCACGTCTCGTTGTACATGCAGCCGTGCCCGTGTCCGGCTGTACATGCGGCTGGCTGTGTGACCGGCTGTACGTCCAGGTGTCCGGGCATCTAGCTGTATGTGCAGCTGCCCATGGGTCTGGCTGTGTGTCATCCAACTGTGACAACACCTGAACAGCCAACTGTCCAGCTGAGTGTCCGACTGTTGGCGAGTCTGGCTCGAGGCCAGCTGTTCACAAGCCTGGTTGTGAGTCCAGCTGTCTGTCTAGCTGTACATYCAGCTGGCTTATTGTTGCCTGGTCATGGCCGACTGTCCATGAGCGTTGGTTAAATCCCACTGTCCATTTGGCTGTACATCCAACCTTCCCTGAATGAGTCCGCCCRTCCATTTGTCTAGTTCTACGTCCCACTCCGTGCATCTGACCATACATCCAAACAGCTGTGAGTCCAGCTGTGAGCGCAGCCGCCGCGGCTGGATGTGCACCTGTCCCTGTGTCCGGCTGTACCTCCACGTGTCCCCCTACACCCCCGGGCAGGGTGTTGGGCCGTGTGTGCCTGGAGGACCCACTTAAGGCCCCGACCTCCCACCCTCTCCCTGCCTGACYGAGGTGCCCAACAAGGAGCCGGGTGCCCTGGCGGGGGGGCAGAGCTGCCCCMGCTCCCATAGGAGCCCGGAAAACCAGGAGCCCCCTGCTCCCGGAGAGGGGAGATGCCAATCCCGGGGCTGGGACCTCCCCAGGGCACCGCGCGGAGCTGCTGAACAACAGAGAGGGCAGCAGGGCAGCAGTAGGTTTTAAATAAGCTTTAGAAAATAATGCAATTTATTTAATCTAGATATTACACAACTTTAGAGCAGGTTTTAGTCTTTCATTACAGAAATACACTTTGTACATCATTCCCAGGAGCTCTTTAAATAAACCGGGCGGCAAAGCAGAGGGAGGGCCAGGCGGCTCCCCGGCCGGCGGAGGGCGCAGAGGACGGAGCGGGGGGACGGGGGGGACCGCGGGTCACTCGGCGGGGGCCTCCGGCGGCGGCGGCGCCTCAGCCGGGGGCGCCGGCCCCTCGGCCGCTCCGTCGCGGGGCCGGAAGAGCAGCTCTCCCGCCTGGATCACCTGCTCGGCCGGCCAGGCGGCGGCGGCTCCGTATTGCTGGTAAAAGTCCGTGTCGGCCTGGAACATGACGAGGGCCTGGGCCGTGTGGATGCGCACGTGCTGGGCCAGGCTGTTGGCGTCCAGGAACTTGTCCCCGCACGAGTCGCAGGCRTAGAGGATCTGCGTGTTGGGGTCTGCAAGGCACGGGGAGGCCGGGCAGCCGCGGGGGCAGCGCGGGCACCGCGGGGGCTCTGCTCGCCCAGCCYGGCCTCTCACCTGCTTCTTGCACCTGCTTCACGGCCTTGGTGATCTCGGCTTTAAGTGCTTCGGTCTCGTCTGCTGTCACAGCGGCTGCCACAGGGACCACTGCAGGGAGGAAGAGGAGGGAACAGGGAAGCACCGGCCATGCGTTTGAGGGGGAACATTGGCAAGGGGAGCAGGAGGGTTTCAAGATGTGACGGGGATACGGGGCAGGACAGGAGCTGGCCCCGCATGGTGCCACTAGGTCCCATCGTCCCCCAACCCAGGCAGGGCCCCCTGCGCCGCCAGGCTCCTCCCCGGGGAGGGCAGGGGCCGCCCGGTGCTCACCCGTGAGCTGCGTGACGGCAGTGGTGGCCAGCGCCTCGGTGGCCAGCGTCACCATGTCCTCCGAGGCCACCGTGACGATGTTGACCTCGTCGCCCTCCTCGGGCTCCAGGATCTTGATGCCGGCCTTGCCCTGGTGCACCGTCTTCACGTGCGAGCGCAGGTTGTCCACGCGGTTGAAGCCCCGGCCGCACTTGTCACACAGGAAGGGCTTCTCCCCTGGCGCGGCAGAGGCAGCGGTCAGCGGCGGCGACGGGGCGGCCGCGGCGCGGGGCGGCAGCCCGGACCCACCGGTGTGGATGATGATGTGCTTGGAGAGGTCGCCCACGTTGACGAAGGCCTTGTTGCAGACCGTGCACTTGTGCGGGCGGATGTTGTCGTGGTGGCGGATGTGGTTGGCCAGCTGGCTCGACTGCACGAACCTGCCGGCGGGGACGGCGGCACGGCTGGTAACGGCACCCCCGGAGCGCCCAGCGCCCAGGAAGGCCCAAGAGGAGCGGGCGCCGTGGGGAGGTGCCGCGGGGACACTCACCGCTTGCCGCAGCGCTCGCACACGTAGGGCTTCTCGCCYGTGTGCTGGCGCACGTGGGCGATGAGGGAGCTGGCCTGCGTGAAGGCCTTGCCGCACAGGCGGCACTGGCACGGCTTCTCGCCTGGGGAGGGAGCAGGGCGCTGAGCCGGGCGGTGCCGTGGGGAGACCCCGGAGCCCCCGGGCCGCTCGCCTACCCGTGTGGATGCGGACGTGGCGCTGCAGCGCGCCGGGGTCGGCGAACTGCCGCTGGCAGTGCACGCACACGTAGGGCTTCTCGCCGCTGTGGATCCGCAGGTGCCGCTTGAGGTTGCCTGCGGGCGGCCGCGCTTGAGCGGGGCCGGCGCTGCCCTCCCCAAGCGCCGCTCGCCGGCCCCATCTCGCCCCCAAGCGAGGCCCAAGGCCCCCTTGGAACGGGCTGCCCAGGGAGGCTGTGGAGGCTCCTTCTCTGGAGATCTCCCAAACCCGCCTGGGTGCGACCGGGTGCCCCGTGCTCTGGGTGTCCCCGCTGGCCTGGCTGGTCCCTAGAGGTCCCTGCCAACCCCAACCACGCTGGGGTTCTGTGAAGCACCTGCAGCGAGCGGCTCGGCCAGGGCACAGCCAGAACAAGCAGGCAGCTTGTGGGGCAACCACCGCGTTCCCACTGCAGCCTCGAGTCCTGAAAGCTCTTCCTCCACCTGGGCACCCGCGCAGGCACCCCGGACACCCCGGGGCTGGGGCTCCCGCCTTGCCACCCACCACGGGCTACCTGAGGTTGTGAACTGCTTGCCGCACTCGCGGCACTTGAGGGGYCCGTCCGCGATGTGGATCTTCAGGTGCGCCTTCAGGTTTCCCACCTGGGGACAGACASAAGGGGACAGGGAGGGCTCCCCTAACCAGCCCCGCGGCAGCAGCGCCGGCGCTCGCAGCGCCTCCGCACTCACCTGGTTGAACTTCTTGTCGCAGTGGGGACACTTGTGCTCCTTGTCCGTGTCGTGGGTCTCCAGGTGCCGCATTTTGGAGGTGGGGTCGGAGAAGGAGCGCCCGCAGTAGTCGCACTGATAGGGCTTCTCCCCGCTGTGCACCAGCTGGTGCCGCTTGAGGTTGCCGGAGGTGGTGAAGAGCTTGCCGCAGTCGTCGCAGCGGTACTTGGCCTCGCCCGTGTGCCGCTTCTTGTGCAGGTTCAGCAGGCTGATGAGGCGGTAGCTCTTCCCGCACTCCTCGCACCCGTAGGGCTTCAGTGGGCTGCGGGACACGGCGCGTCCAGCACAGGGGGACAGCCCCAGGTGGGAAGCGCTGCACCGAGCTCTTCCTCCCTGCTGCTGCCCCCCAGCTCCCCAATTCCCGCTCTGTGCCCGGCCCCRGGCAGAGCTTTGAGGATGTCTGGAAGCACCACCGTGCAGGGGAACCCAGGCCAAGCAGCCCAAGAGGTGCAGAGCTCAGCCGCTTACGGACCTCTTGCTAAAGCCCCCAGCCCCGGGGCAGCATCACGGGCCTCACCTGTGYGTCTTCTCGTGCGCTTTGCACGCGGCCGGGTCCGAGAAGGCCTTGTTGCACTCGCGGCACGAGAAGGGCTTCTCGCCCGTGTGGATGCGGATGTGCCGCTTGAAGTTGCCCGTGTGCGTGAACTCCTTCCCGCAGTCCTGGGGGCGCAGGGAGGGCCGYGTGTGCCCCGTGCCCACGCCGCGCGGGCGCCCGCGGGGCCGCGCCGGCCTCACCTCGCACTTGTGCGTGACGGAGCCGTAGGCCTTGGACTCGGTGCGGTCGCTGTAGGTCCCGGAGCGCAGCAGGCGGCTTTCCCCCGACGTCTCCTGCCCAGAGTCYGTGCTCCCCGACTCGTTATCCTCAGCGTTGTCGCCGTTTTCTAACCGGGGCTGCTCTTCCTCGGCGCCCTTAGCTTCCTCTTCCTCCTCCGCTGTCGTCTCCTCTTCCTCCTCCTTGCCTTCCAACCCTGTGTCTGCATTTAGAAAGTACGGATGCCAAAAATGAGAAGCAGCATCAGAGACGCAACCCCTATGTGTTTTCCCTAGTCCTGAGCACAGGTTTAAGGCGAYGGGGGTTAAACCTGTGGCGGTTAAACTGTCGCAGCGCCCGCCTTGGCTCCCGCAGCGCTGCATTGAGCGCAGAGCCCACGCGCTGAGGGCTCTGGGCAAAGTGGGTGCCAGGGTGGCCCCCAACACACCTGGGGGGGCCGCGTGCCGGGTGTTGCTGCCCTGGGCCGCCGCGTCGCCGCTCTCGGCCGCCGGCGCCGGCCGGGAAACCTCAGCGGGCGGCTCCTCGCAGGCGGCGTCACCCGAACCTGCCACGGAGGGAGCGTCTGGGGAGGAAACGGGATGGGCACCGGGCTCTGCGGAGCCCCATGGGGCACCGGGCAGCGAGGGAGGGTCCTGTGCGCCCGCCGCTCACCTGCGGCACCCGCTGCGGGCGCTCCGGGCTCCGCGGGTCGCTCCGGGGCGCCCGGCGCCGCCTCCCCCTTCCCCTCGTGCTCGGCGCCCGGTGCTGCCGCTCGGGCTTCAGCCGCCGCCTTGTCGGCGCCTGCAGGGAAGGGCAGAGCGAGGGGCGGCGCTGGCGGGGCCCGGGCCGGGGGCCGGAGCGGCCGAGGGCAGGAGCGGCCGCGGGCTACGCACCGGCAGGCGCCTCCCGGCTCGGCGCGGCGCCGTCCGGCCGCCCCGCCAGCGCCTTGAGCGCGTTGCAGGCGCTGACGACCTCCTGCATCTGCAGGAAGCCGGCCACGGCCAGCACGTCCTCCACGTTGTCGGGGCTGAGGCTCAGCCTGGCCGTGTACATGAACTCCAGCACCTGGCCCAGGCCTGCAGGGGACAGCGCTCGGGCAGGAGCCGCCCCCGGCGGACGCCCCGCGGCGCCGTTCGCCTTTTGGGGGGCCCCTGTCCCCTCCGTACCCGCCGCGTTGCTGATGTCCAGGTGCACCACGTCCTTCTGGTCCACGAAGAGCATCCTGAAGTAGTCGCTGCAGGCGGCCAGCACCGCCTTGTGCGCCTTGAAGTCGATGCCGTCCACCACGAAGGTGCAGTCGCAGAGCAGGCCCAGCTGCCGCTGCTGGTTCAGCTGCTCCAGGACTTGCCTGCTGTGCTGGGGGAAATCCATGGCTGCGGGGAGAGCAGAGCCGGGGCTGGCGCCGGCAACTCGCCGCGTCCCGGCATTCCCGTCCCTGCCTCCCCCGCGGCCACCTGGAAATGGGGGCACCTCCGAGGGGACACCCGCAACCTGCCCCAAACGCCACCCCTGGACAGCCAGGAGAAACAAAACCCAAAAATAATCGGTATTTGCAGCAGCACAGAGCGACTCCGGCTGCACGGAACGAGGTGGGCAAGCAAGGACCCTGCAGCGGCAGGAACGGGAGGCTCTGGCGCGCAGGGCGGGATATGGAAGCGGGAGGAGGCCAAAGGGGACGGGAAGGGGACGCAGTGGCGGTCGCTGCGGCGGTTGGGGAGGTTTTCCCCGGAGCGCCGGCCTTTCCGTGGCCACGCAGCGGCACGAGAAGCGCCCCGAGCGCCGGCAACGCCGCGGCCGCGTCTTCCGGCTGCGGCTGCTCCGCTCCAGGCTGCTCGGGGGCCGAGATTCCGATCTGGGGGCTCTCTCTGCGCACCTCGCTCCGCTCTGTCCTCAGGCCATCCCCACAGCGCCGTCAGCTCCGCTCCCGCCCATCCCGAGGGCCTGCGCTGAGCAAAAAGGAACAAAATCCCGCGGAGATTCGGCGGGCGCAGCCGGATCCCGCGGGATGCCGGCACCTGCGTCCCGCCCGTGCGGAGCGGAGCGGGACCACGGCGAGGGGGGTTCCTTATTCCCAGGCTGCGCGCCTCATTCCGCACGATCCAGCTGGGAGCGCAGAGCCGGGGTCCCGCTCCCGCATCCCGGTGCTTCGCAGCCCGCGGCCGCGCCGACGGTTCCCGGCAGCCGCTCGCAGCGCCGGGACCCCCGCGGCACTTCCCGGGACACCGGCAAGGCCCTGGCGCGGGAAGGGCGGCA
>NW_020454283.1:1013173-1026290 GCF_003342845.1 Nothoprocta perdicaria
GCGGAAGCGGCGTTTCGGACGCTCCGGCGCGCTCCGCCCGGCGACGTGGCGCATGCGCGGGGCGGAAGGGGCGGTGCCTGCGCGCATGCGCGCGGAGGGAGGGGAGCAAGCGACCTTCTTCCGCTCCGCTCCTGGGCCCCTCCCGGCCGCCATGATGGTGGCGGCGGAGGCTCCCCCGGCCCCTCGGGGCTGCCCCTCCCCGCGCGTGCGCGCGCGGCCCCGGGGTCGGGACGGCGCATGCGCCGAGCGGCGCCGGGGGCGGAGCCCCCGTTTTCCCGGGAACAGGCGGCGCGCTGGCGGGAACCGGCTGGCCCCGCGCAGGGAGCGCGCTTGGATGCGCTCCAATAAATCCAGTGGATTTATTTTTTATTTCT
This sequence comes from Nothoprocta perdicaria, assembly GCF_003342845.1. Taxonomy (NCBI): domain Eukaryota; kingdom Metazoa; phylum Chordata; class Aves; order Tinamiformes; family Tinamidae; genus Nothoprocta; species Nothoprocta perdicaria. The sequence goes on from NW_020454283.1 coordinate 1,013,548, forward strand.
TAATTTTAATTTCATTTGGTTTATTTTTGCCTCATTTCCTAGCTTAGTTCTCGATTTACTTTCTAGCCCTTTTCTATTCTTTGAACAAACTCCCTACGTGCGTTTATATATATATATATGTTTATTATTTTTATTAGTAGTAATTTTCGTTTCGCCGCGCGCCGCCCCGGCGCAGGCCCCGGCAGTGGCGCGTGGCCGTGTCCCGCAGCCGGGCGCTCCGCTTCCCACGGCCTCCTCTCCCGTTGCAGCCCGTGGCCGCAGCCCCTCCGGAGCAGCTGCCGCCCCGCGGGGTGGCGGGTCCGTGAGATGCGAAACAGCAAAACATACAATAAAAGACAATGAAACGCGGGACCTGCTGCTCGTGGCTCCCACGGGCGCGTGGGGCAGCCCGGAGCCGCGCGCAGCACCATGGCACTTGTGGCCGCTCCGGCTCCGGCCCCACGGCCGCCTCCGAGGAGCCCTTGGGCCCGGAGGGGAGATGTTCCCGAGCGTGAGGGCCCCTTGGCAGCAGCCCCGTGGGGATGACGGGGTCCCTCGGCGCCGCCTGAGCCGCCGCGGGGTGCCCTGTGTGCCGGGGGGCTCCGGAGCGGAGCCCGGCGCTGGGTGACCTTGCGGACGGGCCCGGGGCCCAGGGGCTTTAGCAGCTGAGGGCAGGGCGCAGAAATAGAGCGGCGGGGAAGGAATGAGTCACGCGGGCTGGAAATAAACAGGAGCGAAGGCGCGCGAGGGGCAGGGCGCGCGGCCAGGCGCGGGAAGAGCCCGCGGGGCCGGTGCCGCTGCACGGGATGGGCGCCGGGAACGGCTCCAGCGCTGTCCCGGCGCCGGCACGGCCGCAATTCCCACCGGCCCCGCCGCCCCGGAGGGCCTCCGCGCTCAGCAAGGGCCCCGCGGCCGCATCCGGATCGGTGCGGGCCCCGGCAGCTCCCGCGCGGAGCAGGACTCTTCCCTCCGGGATAAGCGGCCCCTCAACGGGAGCCGGGATGCAGCCGAGCCCCCCCGCACCGGAGCAGCCGGTCCGAGGCGCTATCCCCCCGCCCCAATGTGCTCACACACCTAAACAAACAGCCCGTGAGCCCAAACGCCACCCAAGCACCAGCGCCTACGTCTAGGGGCATGTGGGGCGGGTGTCGGGGCGGCCGCGGGGCCCGCCGCGCGCTCAGATCTTGATCTCAGTCCGGAAGGTCTGCGGGACGTGCTCGGCGTGCCGGGCGGGCTGGCGGCGCGCGCGCACCGTCAGCGAGCCGTCCTCGGCCAGCGCCGACGACACCGACGTGGGCTCCACGTCGTCGGGCAGCTGGCACTTGTGCGTGAAGGTGTTGACGACGGTGCCGTCGCCGGCGCGCTGCGGAGGGAAGCGGCAGCGGGTCGGAGCGCCGGGCGGCGCCGGGGGCGCGCGCGGGGCCGGGGGCGCGCGCGGGGCCGGGGGCGCGCGCGGGGCCGGGGGCGCGCGCGGGGCCGGGGGCGCGCGCGGGGCCGGGGGCGCGCGCGGGGCCGCGGGGCGCGCGCGGAGCCTTCACCTTCTCGGCGTGCACCTCGATGTGGTTGTTGGAGGTGGTGACGATGATGTCCTCGGGTGCGAAGTCGCTCACGTCCACCGTGAACTGGTAGGTGTCGCCCAGGGTCTTGACGTTGCCCGCGGTGCCCGGCCGGGCTGCGGGAGAGCAGAGGCGCTCGCCGGACGCCGGGGCCCGCCGGACGCCGGGGCCCCCCTCCGCCCTGCGCTCCATCCGCTGCCCGTGGTGGGAGCGGGTCAGGGAGCATCACCCCTTCCCGGGGCTTCCCTTCCCGGGACGTCTCGCTCTGCCCAGCCCGATTTACCTGGGAATGCCGCCGGCTCCGCGCGTGGCCGCACGAAGGTGCCGAAGAGCTCCATGGGGCGGCCGGGAGACGGCGACGAGCTCCGGTGGAAGCTGCGCTCCGAGCGGAAAGCCGCCGAGGACTTCAAGTTCATGCACCGCCGCGAGGGCTCCCGGGATGGGGGAAAAGCGGAGAGGGAAGGAAAACCCACAGACACAAAGGGAAAAGCAACGAGGGCGACGCTGCGGGAGCCGCCGGCGGAGAAAGCCGGAGCCGAGGTGCCACCGGGAAGCGTCGCGGACGGAGCCGGCGAGCCCGGCGGCACCCGGGAGCTTATAAAGCCCTGTTAGGCTCCGGGCTGCCTTCCAGACCTCTTGTAAAACAGGCTAAATTTAGGTCCTGCTACATCACTCCGCATAGGGTGGAAATTTTTCAGCACCCCCCCCCCCTTTTCCTCCTCACCATCCTGGCTACAAACAAGCAGCAAAGGGAAGAATCCGATCCCGTCGCTGGCATTCCTGGCCGCCCGCATAGCGCGGCTCCCGACAGTGATTTCCCGAGGAAGGGAAGGGGGGAAGAGAGCAGGAGGTGTGGGCCGAGGTGCCCCATGTGCCCCCTGGCGCTGGCAGCCGCTGTGGGAGCCGAGAGGCTCCGCGCGAACCGGCCGCCAAGGTCGCGTGAGGTTTCCGGCAACAGCACCAACAACAAAGGAGGCGGCACCGGAGGCCTGAAGGGCGAGAGGTGCCCTTGGAGCACGCGGGCGGCGCGGGCACCGGGGGTCCCCGTGCCCTGTGGCTGCGGTTGGGTGAAGGTCGCGGTGTCCCGCACGTGCCGTCCTGCCCGGAACAGGGCAGCGCCGGGCACGGCCTCGTGCCGCCTGGCCGCCGGCCGCGCGCCACCGCGGAGCCTCTCCAAGCCCCGCGGCGCCCTGCGCGGCAGGCAGGAGCCAGGGGCTGGAATGTGGAGCTGGGAGCGAGGGGCTGGAATATGGAGCCAGAAGTGAGGGGCTGGGATTCAGGGCAGGAATGAGGGGCTGGAATGTGGAGCCAGGAGTGAGGGGCTGGAATCTGGAGCCTGGATAGAGGGGCTGGAATGTGGAGCCAGGATTGAGGGGCTGGAATGTGGAGCCGGGATTGAGGGGCTGGAATATGGAGCCAGGATTGAGGGGCTGGAATGTGGAGCCAGCATAGAGGGGCTGGAATGTGGAGCTAGGATTGAGGGGCTGGAATGTGGAGCCAGTATTGAGGGGCTGGAATGCAGAGCCAGGAGTGAGGGGCTGGAATGCGGAGCAGGAGTGAGGGGCTGGAATCTGGAGCCTGGATAGAGGGGCTGGAATGTGGAGCTAGGATTGAGGGGCTGGAATATGGAACCAGGAGCGAGGGGCTGGCATTTGGGCCTGGAATGAGGGACTGGAATGCGGAGCCAGGAGTGAAGGGCTGGAATCTGGAGCCAGGATAAAGGGGCTGGAATGTGGAGCCAGGAGCGAGGGGCTGGGATTCGGAACTGGAATGAGGTGCGGGAATGTGTGACCAGGACTGAGAGGCTGGGATGTGGGATCGGGACCGAGAGGCTGGGATGCGGGACCGGGAGCGGGGGCCGGCCGGCCGGGGCGGCGTGGCGCCGTGCGGGCCCATGTAAGGCATTAGTGCCCGGGCCGGCCGACCCGCCGGGCCGCCCTGCCAAAAATGCTGCGGCCGGGCCAGGCCCGCGGCGCCGCCTGGGCTGCGGCCCAGCCCCGGCCCCCGGCGAGCTCCCGGAGCCGCGCGGATAACCGCAGAGCTGCCCCAGCGCCGCGCGGCGCCCTCGGGGGGCCAAGGGGCCCGAGCCTTGGGAAGGGGCCGGAGCCCCGGGAAGGGGCCGGAGCGCCCGGGCGGAGCGGGGCCGCGACCGGGGAGCGCCGGGGCGGGCGGGAGACGCCTCCCCGCGCGCCGCCCGGCGCCGGCTCCGGCCGGGCCGCTCCGTCAAGGTCGTTGTTAAGGAGCGCGGCGCAGGGCTGGGGCTGCGCGCGGGCGCTGCCGGCTCCCCCAGCGCCTTCCAGCCCTGCCACGATGTCGGCTGGCCCCGGGGACACGGAGCTCTGCGCTGCGGCTGCCGCCGAGGCCGGCGCGGAGCCCCGGCACGGCCGCCGGCTGCAGGAGGACGAGGAGGTGGCCGTGGAGCGGGTGCTGCTGTGGGAGAAGAGCTGGAGACCCTGCCCCAAAGCCCGCAGGCGGCTCCAAGGTGAGCGCCACCGCAGTGGGGTCCCCGGGGACCCCCGTTGGTGGGGGGGGGGTCCATCACCCCCTGGCATCCCGCAGGGTGCCTGGCGTTCGTGCGGCGGCAGCTCCTCCGCGTCGGCGAGGACTGGTACTTCCTCTGCGCCCTGGGCGTCCTCATGGCCATGATCAGCTTCATGACGGACCTCCTCGTCTTCAGGCTCTTCGAGGGTAACGCCGGCCGCCCCGGGGAGCGCCGGGCGCTGGGTGTGCTGCCCTCGGGGCGCTGGCGCCCGCTGCTGTCCTGGCATCCCGCCAGGGCTGGATCCTGCTGGGTCCTTCCCGACGGAGAAGGGAAGCACCAGCAGGTCCTTCCCCTCTCCTTCCTGCTGCTTCCTTCCTAGCCCACCGCTGGCTCTACCAAGAGATTGGCGACTACCCGGTGCTCAAATACCTCTCGTGGACCATGTACCCGGTGGCCTTGGCTGCCTTCTCCACCGGCTTCTCACAGAGCATCACGCCGCACTCAGCGGGTGAGCACCGGGGTCTTGGGCTGCCGTGGGGCCCCCGAAAGCCCTGGGGAAAGCTCTGGAGCCTGTGGGTGCCCCCGCAGGCTCCGGCGTCCCCGAGCTCCAGACCATCCTCACGGGGGTCATGCTGGAGGACTACCTGTCCATCAAGAACTTCGGCGCCAAGGTGGTGGGGCTCACGTGCACGCTGGCCTGCGGCAGCACCGTCTTCCTGGGCAAAGTGGTGAGCGGCGCCGTGCCGGGGCGGACCCGCGGCCAGCGCGGCGCTCCCGGGGCGGGACGCGGCCGCCGCTCAGCGCCGGCGTCCCCAGGGTCCCTACGTGCACATCTCCGCCATGCTGGCCGCCTACCTGGGCAAGATGCGGACCTCGGTGACCAAGGAGTACGAGGTGAGGCTGGCGCCGGCTCTCGGGGCTTGCCCCACGCCGGCGTCCCCCCCGTAGACCCCAGGGCACATCCCGCGGGCGCCTCGCCTGCAGGACAAGGTCAAGCAGAACGAGATGCTGGTGGCGGCGCAGGCGGTCGGCGTGGCCGCGGTGTTCGGGGCGCCCATGAGCGGTGAGCGCGGCGGGCGCGCGGGGCTGGGGGGCGGCCAGGCGCGCGCCGGGCTCCTCACCGCACCCTGTGCCCAGGGGTGCTCTTCAGCATCGAGGTGATGGCCTCGCACTTCGCCGTGCGCGACTACTGGCGCGGCTTCTTCGCCGCCACCTGCGGCGCCTTCGTGTTCCGCCTCCTGGCCGTCTTCAACAGCGAGCAAGGTGAGGGCGGGCGGGCGGCCGCGGGGCGCCCCGTCCCCCCCCACGCCCCTAAAGCCACCTCCGGGCGCCTTCCTCCTCCCAGAAACCATCATCGCCCTCTTCAGGACCGACCTCAAGCTCGATTTCCCCTTCGATCTCCGCGAGACCTTCTTCTTCCTCGCCCTGGGGTACGGGGCAGCACGGGCCGAGGGCAGGAAGCTCTGTTTCTCCCCACCCGTGTCAGGGACGCCTTTTTGTTGGTGGTGTTTTTGGAGCATTCCCACCCCAATCCCATGTCCCGTGGCTTCGGCAGCATCGTGTGCGGGGTGGTCGCCTGCGCCTACCTCTTCTGCCAGCGCTGGCTGCTGGGCTACGTCAGGGAGAACAGGTTCACGGCCAGGCTGCTCGCCACGGAGTAAGCACCGCCGTGGGGGCGCGGGGCGGCGCCGGGCGCGGGGGCGTCCCGCGGGACCCCCAACCCGCCCCTTGCCCCGCAGCAAGCCCGTCTACACGGTGCTCGTGGTGCTGCTGCTGGCCTCCATCACCTTCCCGCCCAGCCTGGGCCAGTTCATGGCCTCGCAGGTGAGCGCGGGGCGGCCGGGGGGGGTCCCAGCCCCACGGGGCCGCAGCTGGCACGGGGGTCCGTCCGCCGCAGCTCACCATGAAGGAGTACCTGGTGTCGCTCTTCGACAACCGTACGTGGGGCGAGCTGGCGCGCGGCGCCCCGCCGGGTGGACCCGCCGGCCCCGGCCACCTCTGGCACGCCTGGTGCCACCCCTCCGTGTCCTTCTTCGGCACCTTGGCCTTCTTCCTGCTCATGAAGGTGGGTGTCCCCGCCGCCCCGCTCCTTCCCGGCCGCTGCCCCGGCCCGCCCGGCTTCCCTCCCGTCTCCCCCAGTTCTGGATGCTCATCCTGGCCACCACCTTGCCGCTGCCCGCCGGCTACTTCATGCCCATCTTCGTGTACGGTGAGTGGGCCGCACACGGCCACCGGTGCAGGACGGTGACACGGGGGGTGTCCATGTGCCACCCCGGCTCAGTGTCACCCACCTGCACCCCCCTTCATAGGAGCTGCCCTGGGGCGCCTGGCGGGCGAGACAGTGGCCGCGCTCTTCCCCGAGGGCATCACCACGGGGCACCCGGTTGTGCCCGGCGGCTACGCTCTGGCTGGTAGGTGCAAAACCAGAAAGCGTAATAATAAAGTGTATAACAAGGTGTTTATTTTTTGCTATGAGAGGGGTTCCCTCATGCCCTGAGTGCTGTCCGCGGCAGGGGCGGCGGCGTTCTCGGGCGCCGTGACGCACTCGGTGTCCACGGCGCTGCTGGCGTGCGAGGCCACGGGGCACCTGGCGTGGGCGCTGCCCATCACGGCCGCCGTGCTGGCCGCCAACGCCGTGGCGCAGAAGTGGCAGCCTTCCTTCTACGCCGGCACCATCATCGTCAAGCGGCTGCCCTACCTGCCGCCCATCCGCAGCCGGCACATGGCGTGAGTTTTGGGGGGTCTTTGCTACCTTTGGGGGGGCGGTTCGCACCGTTTTTTAAGCGTTTCTCCCACCCCGTAGCTCCTACCGGGTGCTGGTGGAGGAGTTCATGAGCCGCCAGGTGCTGTCGCTGGCCAAGGCGGCCGCTTTCAGCGAGGTGCTGGCGGCGCTGACGGCTGCTCCCGGCGCCACCGACTTCCCCGTGGTGGAGAGCGCAGGTAGAGCTGCCCGGACCCCCCGGATCCGCCCGGATCCGCCTGGACCCCCCAGATCCTCCTGGACCCCCCGGATCCACCCAGGCCCCCCCAGATCCAACGTGCCCCCCTCATCTTCACCGCTGCCCGTCCCGCTCCTCTTCCCATAGAGTCGCCCACGCTGGTGGGCACTGTGAGCCGCGCGGAGCTGGTGGCCTTTCTGCAGAGCCACAGCGACACTGGGGAGAAGGTGACACCCCCCAAAATACATACATATATTTCTTACATTTCCTTTTTTCCCCCATGGGTTGTTTCTAACCTTTTTTCTTTCAACCCCCCCCGACTTTGCAGCCGGCGGGGATGGTGGGGGACGACTGCGCCATCGAGCCCGTCATGCTGCAGCTCTCGCCCTGGACCTCGCTGCACCAGGTAGCGGCCGCGGCGGGCGGGGGGGACGCTGACCGGCCCCTCCGCCCGTCCCCCCCGTCCATCCCTGCATCCATGTGTCTGTCCGTCCCTGCATCCGCGTGTCCGCCCGGCAGACGCATCACCTCTTTGAGCTGCTCAAGCTGCAGCAGCTCTTCGTCACCCGCGGCGGGGAGCTGGTGGGAACGGTGACACGGGCCGAGGTGAGACGGGGCAGAGCGGCGGGGACACCGGGGGTGGCATGGGGTGGGATGGCATGGCATGGGATGGCATGGCATGGGATGCAACAGGCCACATCCATCCGCTCTGTCCCTTGCAGCTGCGGAGGGCCATTGAGGAGCTCGCCAACCCGCAGTGACGACCTTCGGCCTTCCTCCTCCTCCTCCTCCTCAGCAGCGCAGGGAGGGACCCCGCGAGGAACCAGGAGGGCTGAGGCCGGGAGCGCTCGTTGCACTGATAGCTGCAGCCCATGCAGCGCTCACACCTCCCCACGGGACCCACACCGAGGTGCCCCACACGCCTAGGGCCGCGCGGCATCCCGGCGCCGGGAAAAGGCGACAAAAAGGGCATTTTTCTTTAAAGAACCAAACGGCACCAATTTATTAAAACCATTTATTAAAACCAATTTTTTTAAAGCCTCACAAAAGAAAAATAAATCCGTTAAATCATCGGTGGGGAGAGGAAGCGGGCGGGGGGAGGAGCACAGCGGCGTTTTGGGAGCTGTTGGACAGGCGGGAAGCTGGGGAGAAAGGTGTTGGCTCTCAATAAATATAAAAATATATAATAAATTATATTAAAAAAGAAGCGGGGGGGAAGGTAACACAGAGCAAATGGTGTTTGGGGGAAGGAATTAAAAAATAATTTATAAAAAAATTAAAAAAAAAAAAAAGAGCAGGGCTGCGGCACGGGGCTTGGGGCAAAATAAATAGGGAAGAAGGAAGGGAACGGAGGAGCCGGGCCGGGGAGAGGCCGCAGCCGGCGCCAGGGGCAGCCCTGCTCTTGAAATGTGGGAGAGAAGGAGGAAAAAAACAACCCTAAACTTCCAAAAACCCTTAAACCTACGGCAAGGGAAGAGGGCCCCAGCCCGAATGAGGCATTTTAAATTAATACATAGGGAAAAGGGCCAGGGGAGGGGAATCAGTGTTGGTTTTTTTTTTTTTTTTTTTTTTTTTTCTTCTTCTTTTTTTCCTCCTGATTTTGAAATTTTATCTTGATTTTCTTTTGGGAAAGGGGGTGTTTTCCTACTCGTTCTGCCCCCCCCCCTCCTCCCTGCTTTGCTGAGGAGCATCTCCTGAGCCAGGACAGCCGCTCCGGTGTGAAACGCCTCAATAAGATAATAACAATAATAATAATAATAATAATAAAAACTCGCTCTTAATCCCAGAAACAATAAATAGGACCGGTGGGCGGCGGCCGGGTGCCCTTCACTGCTCCGCGTCAAGTGTGTGGGGGCGGCGGGGGGTCCGCGGCTCAGAGCGGGCCGGCGCCGAGCTGCTCCCGCAGCGTCACCAGGCTGCAGCCGATGCGCTTCTGGTGGCCCGGCAGGCGCACGCCGACCCGCTTGATGTCCCTGCGGGAGCGGGGCAAGTGCTTAGCTGGGATAACGGGAAAGGGGTGGGCAGGAGCAGCCCCTGGGGAACGGTTGGGCCCCCATGTCCCTTGGGGAGGGGTTGCTCCTGAGCATCGCTTGGGAATGGCTTGGTCTCTGGAAGCCCTTGGGGATGGGTTGGACATGGGCATCCCTTGGGGATGGGTTGGACATGAGCAGCCCTTGGGGATGAGTTGGTCCCTGGAAGCCCTTGGGGATGAGTTGGACATGGGCATCCCTTGGGGATGAGTTGGTCCCTGGAAGCCCTTGGGGATGGGTTGGACATGAGCAGCCCTTGGGAATGGCTTGGTCCCTGGAAACCCTTGGGGAGGGGTCGGTCATGAGTGGCCCTTGGGAATGGCTTGGTCCCCAGATGGTCTTCTGGACAGCTGCATCCCTTCGGGACATGAGCATCCCTTTGGGATGGGTTGCTCCTCAGCATTGCTTGGGAATGGCTTGGTCCCTGGAAACCCTTGGGGATGGGTTGGTCATGAGCATCCCTTGGGGACGGGTTGGTCCCTGGAAGCCCTTGGGGACGGGTTGGTCAGGAGCATCCCTTGGACATGGGTTGCTCCGCAGCATCCTTTATCCCTTGGGAATGGCTTGGTCCCCAGAAGCCCTTGGGAACAGGTTGCTCCTCAGCATCCCTTGGGAACAGGTTGCTCCTCAGCATCCCTTGGGAACATTTGGGGCTTAAGCACCCCTCAGGGAGCATCCAGTCCCCAACCCCACTCGGCCCATGGAGGAGACCCATCTGCGCCCACCCCGCGGAGGGTCCCCATGGGCAGCCCCAGCGTCGCCGGCACCACACTCACTCTGCGCTCATGGCCACCACCTTCTCCAGGCTGGTGTAGCCGGCGGCCAGGAAGTGCTCCGTGTACTGGGGCATCTTGATGGACTCGAGCCACTCGCCCACGGAGCGGAAGGGCAGCCCCTCGGAGCCGCTGGGCAGGCGCATGGAGACCCTGCGGGCGGGCAGCGCTGCCTCAGGTCCCTGGGGTGCGGGAGGCCCCAAAGCCGCCCCACAAGCCCCCAAGCCATAGGCTCACCTGGGGTCGAAGTCTGCCAGGGAGGCGAGGGAGTCGGGCGCCCGGATGAGCTTGTCGAGGATGCCGAGGACGTCGGCGAAGCGGGGCCGCCGTGCGCGCTCCTGCTGCCAGCACTGCAGCATCAGCTGGTAGATGGCCGAGGGGCAGGCGAGCGGCGCGGGCAGGCGGAAGCCCTCGCTGATGGCCTTCATCACCTGCGCGACGGGGACGGGGCGGTGGGCACGCTGGCCGGGGGGCGGCTGCGCCCCGAGACGGGCGCTGGTGGTGGGAAAGGGCTGGGGATGGCGACAGGGGACGGCCGCGGTGCGACGGGGATGGCCGGGGGGCCTCACCTCGTGGTTGGACATGTCCCAGTAGGGCCGCTCGCCGTAGGACATCACCTCCCACATGACGATGCCGTAGCTCCAGACGTCGCTGGCCGAGGTGAACTTGCGGTAGGAGATGGCCTCGGGCGCCGTCCAGCGGATCGGGATCTTGCCGCCCTGCGGAGGCCGGCGGCGCTCAGCACCGGGCACCCCGCGCCGCCCCGCCGCCCCGCCGCCCCGGCCCCACTCACGCTGGTCGTGTAGGTGGCCTCGGGGTCGTCCTCCAGCACCCGCGAGAGCCCAAAGTCGGACACCTTGCAGACCAGCTGGCTGTTGACCAGGATGTTGCGGGCCGCCAGGTCCCGGTGCACGTAGTTCATGCCCGCCAGGTAGTTCATGCCGGCCGCGATGCCCCGCAGCATTCCCACCAGCTGGATCACGCAGAACTCCCCATCCTTCTCCTGCAGCAACACAGCAAACCTTCTCAACTCATCTTTTCCCAGCCATTCCCAGCCTAAATCCAAGGCTTTTTCCACCTGTTCCCAGGCTAAACTCAACTTTCCCGCCCCTTCCCAGCTCTGGGTACTGATTCCACCGGCTGCCCCGAGCGCGGGAGCGGATCCCGGGGGGATTTTCCCGCAGCGGCTGCGCCCGCTCTGGCGCTTTCCTGCGGCTGCATTCGCCCTTGCAAAGCGTTTTCCCAAAGCCAGGTAAATCCCGGCACCCAAGCACAGAACAAAAAGGCTGTCACGGGGGACCGCAAAACCTCCCCCATCCATCCGGATTTATTTCCGGCCGTCACGCATCACCTACCCGCAGGAATTTGTCAAGTGCCCCATTTTCCATGTACTCTGTGATGATCATGAAGGGCTGATCTGGAAAAACAAACAAAAACCAAACAATAAAACCCCCCAAAATAGCTTATAAACCAGGTAAAAAAAAAAAAAAAAAAAACTTTTTCCTGCATGTCTCCAAAACAGCCACCCATTTGGGTGTGTGGGTGTCTTTTTTTCCTTTTTTCTCCCCATTCTGGCCTGCTTTTGGGGCAAAGGAAGGGGGCACGGGGTGCTCACGCCTGGAGACGACGCCCTCGAGGCGGATGACGTTGTGGTGGCCGAACTGGCCCATGATGCCGGCCTCGCTGAGGAAGTCCACGCGCTGCTTCTCCGTGTAGCCGGCCTTCAGCGTCTTGATGGCCACGGGCACCTCCTTCTTGCCCCGCTTCAGCGTGCCCTTGTAGACCTCGCCGAATTCGCCTGCGCCCGGAGGACCAGGGGGGTGAATATGGGCCCACAACAGCGGCCCGGAGCGGATTTTTCCCCCCTATTTTTCTCTTGGTTTTGGACCTACCTGCACCAATGACCTTCTGCCGGGTGACCAAGGCCGGGTGGATCTCGGTGGTGAACTTGAGCACCGCTTGGTTGGGGTCCTCGTAGGTGTGCGGGTCCACGTAGGTCTTCAGCGGCTTGAGCTGCTCTACGGAGGGGGACACGGAGCGGTGGGTGTCCCGCCCGCCTGCACGGGTCCCCTTGTCCCTGCCCGTGTCCGGCGCTCACCTGCTTTGGAGAAGTAGACGTCCTCGGAGGCCTGGCGGGTCCGTGCGCGCCGATTCCTATGGGAATAAAATGCCAGGAAACAGGCCATTTTCCCCTCTTCTTATTACTATTTTCCAATCTTCCCCGCCTCTTCTCCCGGAGAAGATCAAGCACCGACCTGCAGAAGACGTAGAGGGAGATGCCCAGCAGCAGGAGGACCACGAGGACGCCGGCGATGGAGCCGCTGATGACGGCGGCGGAGGCCATGCCCTCGGCGCCTGCACAAGGAGGGGACACACCGGAGCTCGAATCACCGTGTTCCCCCCAAAAAAAGAGCCCCCAAAGTTTTGCTTTGGAAGCCGCCCCGCCGAAGCCGGCGCTCACCCTCCGGGAGGGTCTCAAACTCGTGCTGGGGGCTGTAGGTGCCCTCGCCCTCCTGCGTGAGCGCCTGCACCCGCACCACGTAGGCCGTGCCCGGCGCCAGCTTGGCGATGGTGACGGAGGTGTCCTCGCAGCGCAGCACCGAGTAGCTGCTCTCGTCCGCCTGCGGGTGCAGGGGAAGCAAACGAGGGAGGCGGGCTGAGAACGGCGCGCTTGTGACACGCACGGCCGCGCCGAGGACAGCGCCAGCAACGCGCACGGACGCAAAAGGCGCAAAGGCACGGCCGGGCCGAGAACAGGGAGCCCGCGAGGCGCGGGAGCTGAGCCCCGCGCGCTCGTGGCACGCGTGGCCAGCCACGGCAACACGTGTGCGGGCGGGCGGGCGGCAGCCCCTACCTTCTTGCTGTAGGTGACCTCGTACCTCCAGACGCGGGCGCGCTGGCGGGGCGGCAGGCTCCAGGCGAGCGCCAGGCTGGTGGCCGTGCGGGCGCGCAGGCTGAGCGCCGTGACGCGCGGCGGCTCTGCG
>NW_020454283.1:1027282-1033064 GCF_003342845.1 Nothoprocta perdicaria
GGCCCCACTTCGCGGCCACCCACGGGTGCAGGGCGCGGCGGGCGGGTCGGCGGGCGCGCGGAAGTGCCCGTCGCGGCAGGGGCAGGCGGCGGCGGCGGCGGGCGCGGGCAGCGTGTGCGCCGGGCAGGGCTCGCAGGCGCCGTCCGACGCCTCCGCCTTGAACGTGCCGGGCGGACACGCTGCGGAGGGGACACCCTGTCAGCGCTAAACCTGGAGGGGGTCCTTCCTCCCGCTCCCTGCCGCGGGGCCGTTATCCCGGGAAAAGGGGCCAGTGCATCCCAGATTGGCCTGGGAGGGGCAGGGATGCAGGGGGGGCGGTTGCTGGAGCAGGGATTATCCCCCCCCCCATTATCCGGCATTCCCTGCATAAAGATAAAACTACCCAGAGGCATCTCTTGTCCCCAGCTGAGCCCTGCCGCACTCAGCGCGCTTGTACTCAGGGAGTGCCCCAAACGTGTCCGATTTTGTGCCCAAAATGCCCGGGTGCAGCTGGAATTCATCTCTCCTCTCCCCACAAGAATATCCCCTCATTTCCCCCCCCCAGAACATCCCCTTTTCCCCCTCCCCAGAACACCCCCTCTTCTTTCCTCGCCCCCCCGGGCAAGCGCCAAGGCGAGCAGCGCGTGACGTGTCCCGAGCTGCGCCCCGGCCTCAGCCCCGGCCGCGTCGTCCTCACCCTGGCAGCTCTCGTTGGCGCCGCGCTGGTAGCCGGCGCGGCAGAGGCAGCGCCCGATGGGCACGAGCCACTCGCCGTCGGCGTTGCAGTGCAGCACGGGCGGCGCGGCCGCGGCGGCGCCCTCCACGCAGGCGCCGCGCACCTCGGCCAGCGCGGGCGCCTCGCCGCCCGCCACCGTCTCCGGGAAGGCGGCCAGGCCGCGCACCACGGCCGGGCACTTCTTGTAGTAGACGCGCACGGAGAGCAGGGCCACGCAGGCGCCCAGGTCCTGGAAGGCCAGGTAGAAGCCCTTGCGGCTGAGCGGCCCCACGGCGCGCACCTCGGTGTTGAGGCGCACGTGGCGCGCGGCGAAGTCGGCGCGCGCCGTGATCTCGTCGGGCGCGATGGTGTCGATCTTCTTGAAGAGGCGCTTCTGGAAGTTGGTGCCGTAGTCGACGTCGGACTCGGCGTAGTAGAGGTTGAAGGTCTCCTTGCAGGCGCCGGCGCCGGGGAAGCTGTTGCAGTCGCGCACGGTGAAGCGCAGCTCCACGAAGAGGCGGCGCGCGGCGCCGCGGTAGATCCAGTTGGTGCGCAGCCAGTTCTCCTGCTCGCCCTCCAGCACGTTGCACACCGCGTACAGGTAGATGAGCGAGTCGTTCATGACGTTCTGCAGCAGGTCCCACTGCCGCCGAGGGAGAGGAAGGGCGATGAGGAGGCGCCGTCTCGGGGCTGCCCGGCGCCGCCGCCCGCCCCGTGCCCACTTACCCCTTTGCCGTAGGGGTGCGTGAGCCAGCCCAGCTCACCCTGCGCCTTGGCGAAGTCCAGCAGCACCACTGAGGGGGGGACACGGCAGTGGGATCAGTGCCCAGCCCGGAATATTGCTGCCCCCAGGACCCCCGGTGCCCCGGCGGTCAATGCCCCGCAGGGAATTTTTTCCACCCGGTTCCCATCCCGGTTTCCTGCAGTTAATGACCTTTTTCCCCCACCTCGGTGGTTTTATGTCCCCCCCGCCTCGCCCCAAGCTGCCCTCCTGTCGGAAAAGGGAAGCAGAGGCCGGAGGGAGCGGGAGGAAGGGGAGCGCACGGAAGCTGCCGGCCCGGCGTGATTCAGGCGCCAGGAATGCGCCCGGTGTGCGCGCCGAGGCGCCTGGACGCCTGGGCTCGCCGCGCCCGGCGCCGCCGCGGCAGGGATAGGGGCTGAGCACGGAATGGGGATACGGACAGAGCAGGGGCTGGGGGTTCAGGGAGCGGAGGGATAACAGGAGCCGGCGGCAGTGGCTGGGAGCGGGGCAGCTCGCGCCGTGCCCTGCGCGGACAGGGCAAAGTCGAAGGCTCCGCACAGGGAACCGCAACCCCCACTCCTGATAAAACAGCGGCCAGGAAGGACGTTGCCGGCGGATATCCCGGCCTTCCCACTCCATGGAAATCCCCCTCTCCCCTTTGAACGGAAAAGAAAAAAGCTCTAAAAGACTCCCATCAGGATCCGTGTTTCCGCCGCGCTGGGGGAGCCGCAGCGTGCAGCGAGCTGGGGGGTTCTCAGCAGGGCTGCGCCCCGTGGCGCGCGGCCGGGGCAGAGCGGGGCACGAGGCCAGGCCGTGCCCAGCACTGAGTTAGCGCCGGGACAGCGGGGCCCAAACCCGCGGCCGCGGGAAGCTTCCCGAGTGACACTAACACCAATAATAATTAATACTAATAGCCATCATCAGCCCGGACCTGGCTGCGTTGTGCTGGCGCTGCAGAATTTATAAATAGCGGGGTGGCTTTTTGGGGGTTCCCTCTGGTTTTTGTTTTTTCTTTGCCCCCCAACCCCTTTTTACTCTTTCCGGGAATGCCACAAATTGCAACCCCGCTCCCTGCCCCGCTCCAAATTCCTCCGTGCCAGAGCTCCACCGAAACTGCGGCCCCCCCTTCCCAAAACCCCCGGCGGCAAATTCAGCCCCGATGCGGGGATTTATCCTCCCGCCTCCTCCGCGTTTTTCCCCGGGTTAAAAAAGCAACTGGTTATTTTTCTTCTCCCTCTTTTTTTTTTTTTTTTTTTTCCCTTTCCAAAACACCCACCAGCCTCCCGGTTATTTGCATTCGCTGCGGTCGCAGCCGGATTCTTTCATCCTTCCCTTCGCAGCAGGCAGATTTCAGGCTGAGGCGCTTTAAAATCCCGGGATTTGCACCCCCAGATCCCGCTTATCTTTTTGCAAAGTGAGGCGGGAAGGGCGGGAGGGGGGTCAGGTTTTTAACGCCACCCCCTAAAACCCATCATTTTGCCCCAAACCCGGGCGGGTTTGGCTGCGAAAGGGCTGCCGGGGAAGGGGCCGCGGAGGTGGGCAACGCAAGGTGGAGGCAGTTTGTTTTTCCCAGCTTTCCTGACATTGTTCTCCATATTCCTGGCCCGGATCGCTGGGAACTCCAAAGCACTTCACCACCTTTTTAAATTATTATTTTCTAGGGGTGGTTTCGGTGCCTTTTCCCCCCTGGTTTCGAGGAACACGGCTCCGCTCCCGGAGCAGACGATCAGGATCCGGCCCCCGGTGAAAGTGCATGGCGGGGGGGGGGAAACCACTCACCCCCCCACACACACACCCCAAAAGAAGGGGACAAGCCCCGAATTAACCCTCCCCCGTTGCCAAATCCCCGCAGAGCCCCCAAGGCTCAGAGCTCCCTCCAACTTTCGATGCGACACCCGGAAACCTCCGCAAAGCCCCGCACTTTCGTAACGCGCCGCGTTTCCCTTCGCGAACCCCGAAAACTGCCGCGGGAGCCGCGCCGAAAACTTCTGCAAACTCCCCGAACATTTGCAAACGCCCCCGAAACGGCCGCCAAGCCCCCGAAACTTTTGCAAAGTCCCCGAAACTTTTGCAAAGCCCCGGAAAGTTTGCAGAAAAAAAATAGCCCCGATCGGAGCCCGATCGCGCGTGGGCCTCCCCGGCACCGCCGCTCTCCCCACGGGGGCCGGGGCGCCCCGTCCCGGATTAAACCCCGTTTTTCCCTCCTCGTTCCCCCTCTCCAAACCCAGCCCCCCACCCCGTCCAGTCCCCCTCTCACCTTCCTGGGCGCCGTGGGCAGCGGGGCAGCGCAGGAGGAGGATGAGGAGCGGCGGGAGGAAGGCGGGCGCGCGGGCCATGGCGGGGGGCGGCCGGGGCGCCCCGGGAGCGGCGCGGGGCGGCGGGGACGGCGAGCGGGGCCGGCGGGCGCTGCTCATTCAGCGCCGGGCTGATGTCACGGCCCCTCCCGGGAGGAAGGCTCATGCCGCGCCTTTAAAGAGCAGGGGCCGCCCTCCCCCGTCGGGGCGCGCGCCGCGTGGGTCCCCCMCGCCGKGTCACCCTGTCCCCCCCCCCCTCTGCCCCCGCCACACACATCGCCCCTCACACCCCCCCGCGTGGCCCGGCCTCACCTTCCTCTTCCTCACCACCCCCTCCTCGCGCCCCTTCCCTCCCTCAGTCCCGGTGCTCGGTTGGACGGATCCCAGGCCCCGGGATGGGGGAGCCCCCGAGTGGGATCCACGCCCCGACCCTTCCCTGGCCGGTCCTGGCTCCCCGGTCTGCTCCATGCCGGCTCTGGGAAGCGGGATCCCCCCGTCCCACCCGGCCCGCGGGGGGGTCCGGGCGCCTGCTGGGCAGGGAAGGGTTAAACGAGCCGGGGGGGGGCGGGGGGGAGGAGCCCCCTCCTCTTTCATTCATAAATTGGGGGCGCGGGAAGCGCCGCGGCCGGGCAGCCAATAGGGTGCGAGGGGGCGGGGCCGCCCAGGTACCCCCCGGACCCCCCAGTGAGGCTCTGGGAGGGGGAGGGGCGGCCCAGCGCTGTCTGTGTGTCCCCCCCCCCGCCCCGTCCATCCATCCTGTCCATCCATCCTCCCGCCCATGAATCCGTCCATCCCCCGTCCAGCCGGCTGCTCCTCCGCGCGCGGCCATCCCGCCGTCCACCCGCTCTCCTGCCCATCCCAATATCCCTGCATCCGCCCGCCCATCCGTCCATGCATCCCTCTGGCCGCACAGCCGTCCATCCACTCCTCCATCCCCCTGTCATTCCCTCTACCCCTGCATCTCCCATCCCGCTGCCCATCCGTCCGGCCTTCCCTCCACCTGTCCATGCATCCATGCCTCTGCCCACACCCCCATCCCATCCCCCTGTTTACCCCTCTGTCTGTCTGTCCATCCCCAACATCCCCCCCGGCCCCCCTCCCGCGCCAGGGAGGCACCCATAAAGATAAGGGAGACAGGAGCAGGGAGGGGAACATCAAAGTGCGGGAGGAGGAGGAGGAGGAGGAGGAAGGGGTGCCGGCTCTGGGAAGGCGGCGCGGTGCCCGGGCTTGCCCCTCGCCCGGATGTGACTCAGCAGAGGCCGCGGCAGCTCATCACAGCCATGGAATGCGGGGTGGGGGGGGAACAAAAGGCCTTTGTCAGAGATGCCGCCCAGGAGCAGCGGGAACCCCGCCGCGCTCCTGAAGCCGCCTGGCTAAGTGCTGAGGCCCGGTGAGCTCAGTGCATGTCCTGCGGTGCCAGCTCTGACCCACCCCCAGCCCGGAACGGAGGAAGCCGGGCCGGGAAACGGCCTCTCCGGGCTCAAAATATTCCCGCGTGGCTCCAGAGCCGTCCCGGGATGCTGGAACCGACTTGGGAGCCCCCGCTTTGTCCCTGCGACGCTGCAGGATCCCCCACACCAGCTCCCCAGGGTGTCCTGGACCCCCCGGGCTGCCCACGGGGGTCCCCAGGCTGGCCCCCATTCACCTGCTGGGTCCCCAGCGTCCCGCCCCGGGGCACACCAGGGTGCCCATGACATCCCCAAGCCCCCCGGGGCCACTCGCCAGGGTCCCCGCTCCCCCTGGCCCCGTGCCGGGCTCCCCATGGTGTCTGCAGTCCCCCTGGGCCTGCTCCGGTGTCCCCAGGGCTCTTGTTGGGGTCCCCGGTGTCCCCATCTCTGCCAGCAATAAGAGACAAGCAGGGACACCCAGGCTGGAAAAGCAGCGGCCCTTTACTGGTCGTTGGAGGCCGGAGGCCCCGGCGAGGGGCTCCCGGCGGCCTCGTGCTCGCCGGGGAGGAGGCCGGCAGCCGCCTGGTCGCGGCGCCAGAGCCGCTCGACCAGGGCGTCGAGCAGCGGGGCCACCTCGGCCAGCTGGGCGCGGGCCCCGGCGCGC
>NW_020454283.1:1033159-1034387 GCF_003342845.1 Nothoprocta perdicaria
AGCCGCCAGGCCCGCTCGAAGGCGGCCACGTCGTGCTCCGCCACGGCCGCCTGCGGCCACAGGTCGAACCCGCCGCGGTCAAGGGCAAGCGGCGGCGCGCGGGACCCGGCCCCACGTCCCCCCCGCTACCCCGGCCTCCGTGCCCCCCAAAGGGAGCCCGCGGCGGTGGGCGACGCGCCGACCTCCCGGGCGGGCTCCGAGCAATCCGCCCGCCCCGCGAGCCGGGAACGGCAGCCCGGCCGGGCTCTCCCGAAGGATACTTGGTGCCCACGACGACGCGGAGCAGGTTGTCCTCCGGCTGCAGCACGCGGGCCATCTGGGCCGGCAAGTCCTCGAAGGACGCGCGGTCGGTGAAGGAGAAGAGGAAGAGGACGCCGTCGGCCTCCTCCTTGCACGCCTGCGGGCGGGAGGGCGTCAGCCAGCGCGCCCATCCGCCCCCGCTCCGAACGGGACCCGCTGCGGGCCTCACGGGCAGAATGTGGTCGAATTTCCTGAGGGCGGCCTCGCCGCAGTCCCAGAGGTCGAGGCGCACGAGGACGGGGCGCCCGGCGCGCCGCACCTTGGCCGCCCAGTGCACGGAGGTGGCCTGGATGCCTGCGCGGGGCGGGCGGTGGGCGCGGGCGGCGCGGCGCCGGCGCCCCCGGCCCCCGGCCCCCGTACCCAGCGTCTCGTGGTGCGCGGGCGGCACCGTGGCGCCCGCCAGCGCCGCCACCAGCGCCGTCTTGCCCACGCCGCTGCGGCCCGACACGAAGAGCTTGTAGGTGACGGCGGCCGTGCAGAGCGCGGGCGGCAGCGCCGGGCGCTCCAGGAGGCCTGCGGGAGCGCAGTGTGTCCGGGGTGTCCCGGGGGTGTCCCGGGGGTGTCCCCGGTGCAGGGCACGGGGTCAGCGCTCACCGAAGAGGCGGCGGCGGCCCCGGTGCATGAGGGCGTCGCGGTGCTGCCGGCCCTCGTGCGACAGCAGCCAGCCCGGCTCCAGCAGCGGCTCCGGCTCCAGCTCCAGCAGCGGCTCCGGCTCCAGCAGCGGCTCCGGCTCCGGCTCCAGCAGTGGCTCTGGCTCCGGCTCCAGCAGCGGCTCCGGTTCCGGCTCCGGCTGCAGCTCTGGTTCTGGCTCCGGTTCTGCCCCCGGTTCCGGCTCCGGCAGCGGCTCCTGCTCCGGTTCTGGCTCCGTCCCCTCCATGGCGGCCGCAGCCCCCCACCCTGCGGGGGTGTTGGGGGGCGCCCCCCCCGG
>NW_020454283.1:1036007-1037273 GCF_003342845.1 Nothoprocta perdicaria
AAAGAGAAAAAAGAAAATAATCTTTTTTTACACAGATTTAAATATCCCCCGAATTCGCTCCCGAGCTCCATCCATGGGTGCCCCCAGTGCCTTTTTGCCCAAATGGGCCCTTTTTTATTTCCCCCGTGGACAACTGTGAGCTCCGATGCCGGAGGAGGGTTTGGGAAGCAGAGGCTCCGGGTGCAACTTTGCAGGAAGCGCTGGGCCAGCCTGGCAAAAACTCAGTGGCCGCATGGGGAAAACAAAGGTGTTACCTTAAAAAAAAAATTATTATAATATAATAGCTGAATTATCACACTAATTATTATATTATAATAATGTTATAAGAGATCTATAAAAAAAGGGGGCCACTTCATGGTACTGCCAGGGCGCGGGGGAAGCGCCCGCTCTTCCCCTCCTTGGCTGCGGATGAGGGATGGTTCCCGGCTCCATCCGGAGCGGGGCTGGGATCGGGATCGGCTGCGGCGGGCGCTGCCTACCTGGATCTTGAGGGTTTGGGCGCTTCCATGCAGGGTTTTGTCCTTCCCTCCTGCTCGAGGGGCTGCGCGGGGGACAAAGGGCTCAGAGAGCAGCACTGCGTGTCCCCCCCTCCCCAAAAATAAAAGGCATCGTGGGGAGCACTGATGGGATTGGCGGCGCCGGGAGATTTCAGGTATCTTTGGATATCGGGGTCTCCTTGGCTTAGGCAGCGGCCTCGGGGCTCCCGGCGGATGGTCCTTCCAGGGGGGAAGGGGGCGCGGGGGGAGCTCACGGCTTCGCTTTGCACCTTTATTGCTCGGCTGGCGCCCGCTCCTTCACAGCGGCGAGGGCGGCCTGAGCGGCGCGGGGGCTTGGAAAGAAGAGCGGGCGGAGCGGGGCGAGCGGCGGCGCCGGGCGCCCCATTATCTCTTGGCCCGCACAAAGTACAAGGCATTGGTTTTGGGATAGTACTTCACGTTCTGCTTCTTGTCCATGAGGCCGCCGAAGATGATGAGCTCGCCCCTGCCCTGCACCACGGTGTGCAGGCTGGTCTCGGGCGGCCCCACCACGGCGCCGCTGCTGAACACCTTCCACTTGACGCGGCCCTTCTCCTTGCCGCCCTCCACGTCCAGCACGTACATCTGCATGGGCTTGCAGTTCATGCTCTGGTAGAGCGGCTTGCCCACGTTGAGCGACTGCGGCGGGTGGTGGCCGAGGCGGCGCGCCAGGGCGGGCAGGGCGGGCGCCTCGGCGGGCGCCCGCGGGGACATCGCGCTGCCGCCCTCGCCGCCCTTGCCCGCCAGCGCC
>NW_020454283.1:1037698-1060120 GCF_003342845.1 Nothoprocta perdicaria
GCGGGCGCCGTGGCGCTGATGGGCGACGGCCGCGAGTTGAGGCTGGGGCTGAGCGGCGCGCGGCCGCTCGGCGCCTGGCTGAACACCACCACGCACTGGCCCACCTGCGGGAAGAGGCAGCGCCGTCAGCAGCCGCGCGGCGGCCCCGGGAGACGCCCCGCAGCGCCGGGCACGAGCAGCGCCGGCGCCCCGAGGCGGGCGCCCCGGCTCTTACCCTGCACGCAGGATGGCACCAGAGCTCCGGCGCGCCGTGCTCCTCGTTCTCCACCTTGAGCGGCTGCCACGTCCAGGGGCTCGCCCGCATGTGCAGCAACCAGGCGTCCTTGAAGAGCTGCGGGGCGAGGCAGGGCGGCCGCATGAGCAGCGCGAGGGCGGCTCGGCGCCCGCCGCGCTCACCAAGGCCGCGCCACGGCCCTTCAGCCACAGCTTCCATCCCATTAGCAAATGGGCGCTAATTCTCCCGAGACTCAATTAACCCCGGTGAGCTGCTCGAGATAGCGCCCGGGGTGCTTTTTATTAATTAAAGGCAGCTCTAGCTCGAGCGACAGCTTTGCTGGGAAAGCCAGCACGGGCACCCGGATTAGGGAAAGGGCGGCTAGGAAAGGGCCCCTGGCACTGGAGGCCGCATCCCAGGTGGCACTGGTGACCGCCCTCTTCCCGGAGCCCTGCCGTACTCACCGCGTTGGGGCCTCCGCAGCCGCCGAGGATTAAAATGGTTTCGTCATCTATGACAATCTGGAGGGGAGGCAAAGAGGAGCGTTTCAGGACGAGCGGCCCCGGCGTGGGCCAACTGTGCCTGCCCCGGCACGCAGGGTGCAGCGGGGACACGGAGCCGGTTTGGCTGCGCCGGGGGCAGAGCCGGGTTCGAGCGCGGCGCTTGCACCGCTCCCCGTCGCTCCGCGCCGCTCACAGGCTGCACAGGGTCCCTGTGCAGCGCGGGACGCCCCTCGCGAGCTGCTCCCCACGCGCCTTTCCCAGCTGGGGAAATTGGAAATTCCTGCATCTTAGTCACAGGAGTGACTAAGGGCACCGCCAGAACCGACATGTGGTGCAGTACCATGGACCTCAACTGCCCTCTAACAGGGGCAAAGCCCCAAATTTGGGTTTTTGGCAATGCTCGTTACACGGCTCAGCCACGTGCAGGACGCAGCACAGTAGCGACCTGAGCGTTAAGGGGGTTTCAGAGCACGACCTCACCAAATGAACGGCTAGAAAACAGGGGCCCGGCAGGCAAAGACAACTTGGGAATTGGAGAGCAGCTTTCAGGAGAGCCGCAGGGGGCTGCCTGGGAGCTGGGAAGCAGCCAGAGGAGGTTTAATCTCTGGTTTATCTTTCGCCGCGCGCGCTGGCTGCAAACCTCACCTGCGACTGGCCGCCCCGCGGGTGAGGGCTGGGCCCGGAGATGTTGGGCTTGGACCAGGCCCACTGCTCGAGATCCAGCACCCAGACGTCGTTGCTCCTGCAGGGACGAGACACGGGACGCTGAGCTGCGGGCACGGGCGCTCGCGTGCCCTGCGGTGCCCAAGGAAGCCCTGATGGAGGGCAGATCCTTCCCACCAGAAACGTGCTCCCTTCAGGCTGCTGCCCCAAGGGAGCTCCCGGGGACGGGGGCGATAAGCCAGGCCCTGCAGCGAGCACGAGCCCGCCCCTCGTGCCGGGCACACGGAGGCAGCTTCCCTGCCCGCTGCCCGGTTCCCGTGTGGGGCTGCAAGGGTGCGGAGCAGCAGCGGGCAGGGCTGTCCCCAGACCCCCCCCAAAACGGGGCGCCGCGGGGGCTCCCCGTGCGCTCACATTTGCCGCGAGCCCAGCGAGCCCCCGAAGACGATCATCTTGTCCTGGATGACGCAGGAGGAGTGGCCCGCCATGGGCGGGGGGCCGTGCGTGGTGACGATGCAGTTCCACCTGCGGGAAGAGAGGAGCAAACGCTGAGCACCGAGTGGGAAAGGAAGCAGGGAGCGGGACGGCCGAGACCAACCCGAATCCCCCAGCCAGCCCTCAGGAACGGAGCACAGAGCAAGGTCTGCAGAGGGACAAATCACAGCGGAACTCATCCCGAACACCCGTGCGCCTGGCATTTTTCAGGCATGACGAGGTCACTAGGCCAAGCTGGACATCTCGCCCCTTTCAATTAAGCGGGCCTCGAGCTATTTCCACTTAATTGCAGCGTCCGCAAGCCACCGCCCCAGCAGCGCGTTGGGTAATTGCCCCTTGCGCTGATTAAACTGGCTCAATGAGCGGGGAGCAGAATTCGCTGCTGCGCTGAGCACGGGGAGGTTAAAATGGAATCGGAAATTCCTGCATCTCCTCGGCCACTGCTGGATACATTCTTAGGCCAGGAGCTTCAGTGGCAAAGAGCCTTCCAAAATGGCATAAAATGGCAAAAACTTCAGCATTTTGCCCTTGGAGTGGAATTTGGAGCATCAGCAAAAGCAAAAACTCCTGCAGTTAAAGGTTTCCGCTCTTATTTTCCTCAAAGACCTCAAGCAAGCCCCATGAACTACATATTTTAAACACACCCATCCAAGACTGGAAAATATTCCAGAAAACACTTGGGGAGCCTGGAATATTTTGCATGTGGGTTTAGCGGAATAAGGAAGTAACCAAGAGGTCTCAGGTGGCATCACGCTCAGGTCTCCCAGGCTCGCCCGTGATGCCGTCCGCTTTTATTTGCTTTAAAAACAGATCCTTGGACGTGCCAGGGTTGGTGACACTTAGGAAAGCAAGGAAATACGTCCCAGGAGCCACCCGACGGCATCTCTTGGATGAGAACGAGGGTGAGAACGTGCACTGCAGACGTTTGCATCCTCACCAGTTTTTGGAGGGCGAGTAGGTGTGGATCTCGTCGAAGAACCTCTCGGGCTGGTGCAGGGGGTAGGGGCTGGGCCGCGTCCAGCCGCCGAAAAGCACGAGCAGGTCCTTGTAGACGACCAGGGTGGCCCCGGCCTTGGGCGACGGGTAGGAACCTGGGCAGGGACAGAGAGAGCAGCAAGATGAGGCCGCGGGCACCGAGCTGCCCCTCGCCGAGAGGGCAGAATTCAGGGTCGGGAGCCTGGTAGGACAAACGCCTGCCAATTAGCGTCGCTGCAATTAGCAGCAGCCCGAAGGCACGTTCCACGTATGGCAAAACGTCTGTCCGTCACCGGCAGGAAATGGCCAGCTTTCCAACATCCCCCTTGAAATTCCTGCTTTGGCGTGAGATGAGAGCAGGAATTACCCTCCGAGTGCCGGCTATGGCCTACCGGGGAAGCAGCGAGTGCTGAATCCCGAGGGATTTCGCCTCCCGGAGACGCTTCCCGGGCCGGCTCCACGGAAAGCGATGCTCATTTGGAAGGGATTGACGCCTCTCTCCTACGTTTGGTGCTCTCGGGGAGCCCAGGTTGCCACCCAGCTCCTGCCCCGCTCTAGGCACCCGACACACCTCGATGCTGCTCCCGGCACGTGGCCACAGGGAGGGACAGGGACTAAAATCCCTCAGGAAACCGCCCTGAGGCTATTTACGTGCTCTGCTACCTCCGGGATTGGAGACGGGGGCTCCTGGCAGGTTCAAACACCAGGAGAGGGTCACGCTGGGCTAGTCCCCGTCGAGCCAGATCTTCCTGGTTCGCTGCAGGGCAAAAGCAGCCACCAGGACAGCGAGAACAGCAACCATGCCACCAGGGTCAGCCCTGCCTCGGACACGGCCCCCCGGGGCTCCCGGGCGGTTTGGGACAGCCCGAGGCAGGGGACAGCCCTGTTTTCCCCCGAGTTTTGCCCATTACTGACTGTTGCACAGGTGACAGCAAAGGCAACGCTCCACTCGCTCGGCTCACGGGCCATCTCAGCGCCAGAAGCGAACTGCTTTTCGGAGCAACGCTCCTTCCCTCCGCTCCCCAGAGGGACGCGGCGTCTCCGGGGCTTCCGCAGGCTCCTCTCTTCCAGGGAGAGCCGAGCGCTGCCCTTGGGAAGCTCCCTCGGTGCGTGCGGAGCGGCCCGCGATGACTTTATCCACCTCTTAGGTCAGAGGGGACACATCAGGCTGTGAATGGGAGAATGAGCACCTCCAATGCGGCTCCAAAGAGGGAAGCAGGGCTGGTGCCCTGCAGCAGAGATCCAGGAGCAGAGATCCCCGTAGGGATCCGGGCTGGTGCCCTGCAGCAGAGATCCAGGAGCAGAGATCCCCGTAGGGATCCAGGGCTGGTGCCCTGCAGCAGAGATCCAGGAGCAGAGATCCCCGTAGGGATCCAGGGCTGGTGCCCTGCAGCAGAGATCCAGGAGCAGAGATCCCCGTAGGGATCCAGGGCTGGTGCCCTGCAGCAGAGATCCAGGAGCAGAGATCCCCGTAGGGATCCAGGGCTGGTGCCCTGCAGCAGAGATCCAGGAGCAGAGATCCCCGCAGGGATCCAGGGCTGGTGCCCTGCAGCAGAGATGCTCGTAGGGAGCCGGGGGAACGGGAACGGGTCAAAGCCCAGGTCCAAGGAGGGGTTTCAGAGCCTACGTTTTAGTGCAAGATGTAAAGGCAGGTTAGGAAGCGCGAGGCAGGAATCCTGAGTCCTCCCGCGGTGCGGACGGGATCGTTGCGGCGTCGGCTCCAAGCGGCAGAGCCGCCGTGTCCGGCCGCTTCCCGAACATCTCCTGCCGATAGGTGGCTCCCCCAGGCTGCTTGGAGCGACGTGGACCTTCTCCCAAAGTCCCAGCGCGTTCCCTGCAGCCAAGGGAAACCCAGCAGCGGGAAGGAATCGCTCCAGAGGGAATGCATTTAGGAAATGCTCTGCGCTGCTTCCCGGCGTCATGCACGGGCTGTTGGAGCCCTGGCGGCTCTGAACACTAGAGCTAAGCATGGCTGAGCAAACACCTGAATTTTATCTTTTCCTGAAAAAATAAAGAAGAAAAAAGGAAGATTTTCCATGTGTTTTCTTTCCCTTCGTTGCTCTCCACCTCTCAAAGGCTTTTCAGGACCTTGGTTTAAGTGAGCTGACCGAGAGGAACGGGCGCTCTCCAAGAAGTAAAATCCTCTCCCGGATTGAGAAATCCCAGCGTGGAATTTTGGAGGTTGTCTAAGGAGTATCTGAGGGCAGACACTTCCTTTTCACAGGCTCAAGGTTTTGCCCCACTCAGCCTAACTCTCCCCCACACCGAAACACTGGGGCACTTCCAAGCTCCCGGGGAGCGCCGGGGTGTCCGGCGCCGCTCCCAAACACGGCTCCTCACTTGTTGTATAAGGATTCCCAGCCTCCAGGAACCTATTTTGGCAGACGACCCCGGGGGTGGGTTTAAAGGGAGGCTGCGTCGCTCCGGGCTCGGGAGAACCACACGCACCCAACGGCCCTTTCCCTGCTCGGGGCGACCTCCGTGCGCCGGGACGGTGGACCGGAGAAGCTAAAAATTCCCCGCGCCCGTCTCGGAGATGGAGGCAACAGTGGGAAAAATTCCTGCCGTTAATCTCCGGAGGGATCAGCGCCCGGGGAGCCGAGCTCTCCTTATCTGAATCTAACAAGGGCAAAGCAACGAGCTATTTTTCATGCCTTTTTCATGCCGATAATGTCTTTGGAGGGCTCTGTTTTGCTGGCAACGATTCCTGAGGAGATTAAAAAATAAATAAAAAATAAGAGAGGGCTCCAAGCGCAGGAAAAAGGAGCCTGAGCGCGCGGGAAGCTGCCCAAAACGAGCGCTCCGCGCCCAAAGGAGCAGCGTTTCCACTAGGGATGGGTGTCACGAGGCTTTTCAGTGGTGCCCCTTCTCATCAGCGTTTGCCTCCGAGGCAGTGGGTTAAGAGCCTGGATATGGAGTGAACGCTGGGTGCCCGGTGCCCGGATCCGCTCCTGCCTCCGGATCCGGGCGCCCCAGCTCGGCCTCTCCTCCGCAGTGTCCCCCTCCGCAGTGTTCCCCACGTGGAAAAGCAGACCCGTGTCAAACCCACACCTCGCTTTTCCCCCCGCTCCGTGCTCCCTAGGAAGGCATGAATGGAGGTAACTCCCATATGGAAGGGCTCTGCATTCCCGGGAAAGCCGGGCACGCTCCCTGCTGCACCTCCCTCTGCAGCACAAAGCGGTGGAAGGGGCTCTGCAGGGTGCTCCCTTGGCTGAATTTCCACACGCGCCGCTCGAACGGCTCCGTCCTCTCCCAAAGGGGCTCTTGTTCTTTTATTTCCAGCTTAATTTCAAGGAAAACTTCCTCCCTCGGCGGCTCCCTCTTCACGTCCAGCCCGACCCAAGGGCACCGGGTTGGAGATCTCGGCTCTCGACTTGGCCGCTGTGTCCTAATCTGCTTGTCAACCTGGGAGGTCCAGAGTGGGAAAAAACTCCATATATTCAAGGAGAAGCAATTCCAAGGAAGCTTGGCTGCCACATCGACATCCTGAGGTTTAGGGACACTTAACTCAGGGATTCCAATGGGATCAAGTCGCTCCAGGCGTCGCGGTTCCATCGGCGGAAGAGTCAAGGTGGATTTTCAATGACAACCTGGCGAGTTGTAGCTTGGCAGAGGTGGAAATACACCTTAAATGCCAAGGTCCGTCTGGAATTCTACCCTTCCAGGCCGTGTTCGGGGCTACAGCAGCATTCCCCTCTATGTTTCGACCTCATCCATCCTGCTTTTCATCCAGAAGGACACGGGGCTCCCTTGGAGGAATCTCCACCTGCTCCAGTAACCTGTTGTGCTTGGAAGCGCTGCACACCCGAAGGCAGCGGCTGTAGCTGTAATTAAAGACACGACTCCGTGCCAGGCGTCAAGGCACTGGGGTTCCCAGGCAAGGAAGGGCCTCGGATCTGTCCCTTGGAACACGAAACGGGTCCCTGTGCCCTGGGACTGCAACACAGGGTGAAGCCGGGGCGTTTGGGTGACGGGTCTGGCAGCGGGTGCTGTTCCCCGTTTTGGGAATCGGCACAGGACACAACACACAAGCAGGGACAGGCTGCAATTCCGCATTGGGGAGCTTCCGTGCTCCGGCTTGGAGCTCCTTTCAGCTCTGGAAAGTGCAAGAGGTCTCACCATGGCATCCTGGCACTGTCCCACCTGAGACCTGCAGCTCAGCCTCTCGGCTCCATCTGAATCCCAGAACGGTTGAGGTTGGAAGGGACCTCTGGAGATCATCCAGTCCCACCTCCTGCTCCAGCAGGGACTCCCAGAGCACGGGGCACTCGGTCGCATCCAGGTGGATTTGGAAGACCTCTGGAGAAGGAGCCTCCCTGGGCAGCCTGTGCCAGGGCTCGGGCACCCTCACAGTCACGAAGTTCCTCCTCACATGCACATGGAACTGCCTGGGGTTCAACTTGTACCCCTTGACCCTTGTCCTGTCACTGGTCACCACTGAGAGGAACTTGGTCCCTTCCTCCCTGCATTCGTTTCTGGCTAGGGCCATAAAACACGGGAGGATCCGTGACTGCGCAGCGGCTGAGCCGCCGCCGCAGCCGCTCCTGGTGCCCGGCAGCTCCTCTCACAGCGACCAGGGCGCCCCAAAGCCTCTGGCATCGGAGCGGGAGAAGGGAGCTCCCGCCCCGGGGTGCCAGGATTGCCTGCACGGAGCCTCCCGGCCTTCTGATGTATCCGTGGGGATGGCGTCGGTCAAGGAAGGGATGGCGCAGGGCCAGGGAGGAGCAAGGCTGAGTGGGATGAAGACCCCGAGGGTTTCTCTGCTCCACACACAGACCCTTCGCCGTAGAATAAAGACGGCCAGGGAAAGATTAATTCCCAAATTCCCAGTTCCCAAAAAGCCTTTCACCCAGCACGCCCCGGCAGCACAGCTGCTTCGGGGCCCTCAGTGGCCAAGCAGGCGCTTGCCTGGGGCTAAGCTCCCTCCCCTGCCTCTCCCGCTGCCCTCTGGGCAACGGGAATACGAAACGCGGATCAGACGGAGGCGCCCAAGGCGCTGGCTCAGTGCCCATGGCCGAGGCACCCTCTTCCAAGACCCCCTCACCATTTTCAAAGCACACAGAAGGAAGGAGACCCATCACGAGCACCTCAGACCCGCGAGGAGATGGGACGCGTCTTCCCGAGCCCCAGGGTCGGAGGTCTGCACTGGGGGCCAAGCCCGGCGGTCGGCAGCCACCAGGACAGGGGACAACCCCAACCTGCAAGTCCCTCCCTCCACTCGCTGCACCGGGGCCCCTGCGTCACTGCTGGGCTGGGCTTTGTTTCCTTCCTGACCCTTCCCGCCGCACAAAAGCCCCTTTTTTGGGAGCAATGGAGCATTACGGACACCAAAAGCGACCCTGTCCTTGCCAGGGTGCAAGAGCAGCACCCTGGAGCACCCTGTACAACGCCAGCCCAAAACACCTCCGAGCCTCTACCAGAGTCTTGTTGGCGCATGCAGGCTGGGGGGCCAAGAGCCCAGGTTAACATCCCGGCGCCTCCTTCTCCGGCCCTTCGGGATCGCTGGAGAGCCGGGCTCGGAGCAACGACCTCCTCCTCCGGAGCAGCCGGGCAGGACCCCTCAGCTGGGCCCTGGCCTCAAGCAGCAGCATGAGGAGGGATCCCCGACGCGAGCAGAACCCGGCCAGTGCCGGCGCCGTCGCAGCTCAGCCTTGCAGGAACCTTGAAACCTCAGAAATTAGGGGGTTGTGAAGCCATCCTCTCCCTCCTCCGCCTCCAAGACGAGAGGAGCCCAACCCAACTATTTCTTTGAAGGGGAAATATTTACTCCTTCAGTGCAACAGCTCAGCCGGGAGATGAATCACCCAACTCTGACGTTGCCTCAGTGCCTCCGAGGAAGAAAAGCAAAAGGAAGATGCAGTTATGGAGAAAAAAAAAAAAAAAAGAAAAAAGGGGGAAAAAAAGGAGCTTTCTGCTGAACAGCCTACAAAGCTTCCCAATGGGAATGGGATGAAGCTCCTTCTTTTCTGAGCCCCGGCTGGGCAGGCTCCAAGGCATCTAGCTGGGTCGCTTGCATTTCCTTTAGGTAGCCCTACCTGGGTGTTTTCCACTCCAGCAGCAACTACGGGTGGTGGAGAAGGTGAACTCCAGAAAAAGCCAATTCCTTGAGGCGGTCACTGCCCACGAGGAAGAGCCCTAGGTCTGAGCTGGGGGCTCCGCGGGGCAGCAGCTGAAAGCTCAGCCTGAAGCGACGACCGAAAGCCAGCTGTGAATCCCAGTGCTCCTGGAGGACACCAGCCCTGCCTGGACAGCCGTGCTGAAACGCGGGCAGAAGGCAGCGTGGTTGGACCTCTCCAGCACGACTGCTTGAGAGGAGAAGCCATTGTCTTCTCCTGGAGAAAGACCCACCCATGGGATCACTAGGATGAGCCACGTTGCCCAAGCGAGGGCTCCCCTGTGGCACCCACTGCTTCATCTCCCTCCAAGTTTCACAGCTTGTGTCCCCTGCGGGCACTCTTCTCTCCCAGGCAGCGGGTGCCAACACTTTGCTTAGGGCACCCCTAAAAAAGCAGCTATGGGCCAAGAAAGCACCACGGGCACCAGCCCGGCTGACTCATCCTCTCTGGGAGGGCTCAACAAGAGCGCTCTGTTCGGCGAGGCCGCCCCACGTTTCAGCTGCGATCTGATCTCGCTCATGACAGCGCGCCGAAATATTTCCTCGGGGGCTCTTCCCATGGGACTCAACCCTGACACATATTCCCACAGGACTCTCTTTTTAAAAATAATAATAATAGGAAAAAAAAAACAAACAGTGCTGCTTGTTAGCAAGGCAGTGGGAATTCTGCTTTAGAAAATACCGAGGGGTGACGGCGGCGACGGGCGGGCGGCGCGGGCCCGGGAATGCCACGGAACTTGCTCTCCGCAGGAGCAGGAGCCCGGGGCAGCGCAGAGCTCGGCAGAGCCCGCCAGCCTCTTCATGCTCCTCGTGGCCTCTTCTCCACCTCTGACCGGAGGCAGAGAGGAGTTGGAGTGGGGAAGGAGGGAAAAATAAGTTATTTGCTACATACCTGCCCTGCGCTAGGTCTAGCTTAGCCCTCTCTCTTGGTTTCCAGCCAAGTCGTTATACGCTCTGCCTTGACCCAATGCAGGTCGCTTAATTTTAGTGCTTAAGAGGCCACAAGTGACCTCCTATCCCGACAAAAAAACGGATTACACGGAAGCATGAAGCCCTTCATCCAGCCAGCATCGTCACCCACACGGCAACCCCAAGACACAGCCCATGGGGCAGCAGCAGCTCCGTTTGGAGGACCTGAAGGAAGGATCTGGTGGGGAAAATGGAGCTTCAGGCGGTAACTGCACAGTCCAGGACACACAGGACGACTCAACGGGGAGAGTCCAGTCGCTGCCGAGCTGCTCTCCTCCTCCTCCCTTTCCTCATTAAGTGCCAAGTTTTGCTGAAACTGGTACTTCTGTCTCACGTTTTATCCACAAAGAGCGTCTCTCCTTCCAATTCTTATACTTTTATCCTAATTATTCCAGTCAAACACAGAGATATATGGGGAAAATGAAGCGCTTTGTGGTGACATTTCAAGTTCAAAGCTGGTGTGGGAAACAATCCGTGGCATTTTCCACAGTCCCGCGGGAACGTACCTGTGTTGCTAGGTGGCCCCAGTGGCTGCAGGCAGCACGTGGGCTCCTCGAGGAGGAGGAGGAGGAAGGAGCCCGGCGGCTTCTCTGTGCAAGGAGGAAAAGCAGCAGGGACCCAAGTGGCTCCGCAGCGCAGCGCTGCAGGCGCAAGGACGCACAGGCAGGCTACGTTTGGGACATACAACCTGGAACCTGTTCCAGGTTTCCAGGCAAGCAACCTGGAACCTATTTCCACGAGGGGGGAAATACAGCATGAGCCTCGGGGGTGAAATGTGGATAAAGGCGTCGGCGGAATGGAAAGGAGTCGGGAAGAGGGCTGTGGATTGCTGGGCGGCCACCCCTTCTCACCTGACGCCAGCGGCCGGATCCACTCCTTGCTATTTAGGTCAAGCCTCCAGAGATCGTTGAAGGCTGCGTTGCAACTGCTCTGCGTGCAGCCACCAAACACGTACATGGACTGATTGGCGTCGTAGTAGCACGCACCTGGAAAGAGAAAGAGGCAGGAGCTGCAGACGAGTCGCTCCCCTTCTCGGGGCCTAACGTTTCTGGTCTTGCAGCCCGGGTTTGGAGGAGGAGAAACCAAAACCAGGCTGCAAGCGACTCCGGCGCCTGCGAGCTCCCTTGACCCCTGCCCAGCTGCTGCAAGAGCCTTTTAAGGCGATTGCTTCCCCGAGCTGAGCCGCTCCGGAAAGTGCAAGGAAAGCTGCCTTAGATGCTTGCAGTTAATTAGATCAGCTGTGATTAACATGTTCAGCACACTTACCTTTCTAAGCTGCTCTGCGGGGCTGCAACGTTTTGGTATGTGGATGCACCGGGGACCTCCAGCCAGTAACTCATCCCCTTTCCCAAAGCTGACTCATTTTGTCTCATCCTAAGAAACTTCCATGGGATCCCCTCTGCTTCTCAGGGAAGGGGTAAGGAAGGGAAAAGGTGGACGGGGAGCAAACACATCTTGAACAGCCCTCAAAAAGAGCCAGGAATTAGGCAGCGTGCACGGAAACGGACCTCAAACACAGAGGCAGCGCGTTGGCCACTGATGTTTCGCTTGGCAAAACCCAATTCAAGATGAGTGCTCGGAAAGCCATAAAAAGAAAACTCCCGTTAACCCCAGAAACACAAGTGATGCCTCTACGGTGCGGGAGGAATTAAGGGAAGCGCTCCTCAGATCCACTCCACGCGATATGAAATCCACAGGGTTTTAGGCTCTGGGAAAGCTCAAAGGTGTTGGGATATCGGCTAGGGCTTGCAAGGAGCAGGGCTAGGTGCCCCACACTGACGGGCAACATATTCCAAGAGGGGAAAACACTCAAGTGCCCCAAATTTTGCAAGTTTTTCCTCTGGAAGAGGTAAAGGGGTGAGATGCATCCCTAGGCCTGCCCAAGGCGTGCGCGGATCCCTAGGAATTAGACCCCCTAGGAAGTGGAGTAATTTTACATTCTCGTCTCCAAAAGAAGAGGCCCCAAGGTCCCGCTGCACCCCAAGCTGTGCCTGGCACGTCCTGCCCGCGCGGCCGCGATGCGGGGCGCTGCCAACGGGGCTTTGTGCCTTCTCTGTGGACGGCTCCTACGGGACCACGGCTCCTCCGTGGGTCACAGCTCCCCTAGGAATCCAAGCGCTACCGAACGCAGCAGGCTGAGAGCCCTCTGCTCCTGGCCAAACTCCTGGCCCTGCTGCTTTTGCAGCCCAGCCCATTCATCGTTTCAAATGGGGAGAATAACTCGGAGCAGGACGCTGCGAGGGAAGAAGCATCAGGGCGTTTCAGGGTGCCAGAGATGGTGCCCTTGTTGCAACAGGCAGAGAAAAGAATAAATATTTATTCCTAACCTTTGCACCTCTGCAGGCGCTGAAATCCTGATGGCAAAGACGGTATTTTGAAGGTATTTTGAGCATCTTTCTGTTTGCCCCTCTGAGCTGCGCAGTGGTAACGCATGGGGCGGCGGAGATGGATGCAGAGCAGGACAGGGCGAAAGGAGAGAGCGGAGGCGGCGCCGCAGGAAGGGAAGGCGGAACGCAGCCCCCCTGCCCTCGATGGAAACCAAAGGGAACCGGCTTTGGAAACATCAAAGCACCTTGAAGGAAGTAACTGCACCTATGGGGGTGAGGCTGGACGGTCCCGCTGCGTGTCCGGGCGAGAAGGCCCCAATACTGCAATTCCACCCCCAAATGTGCACGACTCTGTGAATCGGAAAACGGATCCTACCTACGGGAGAAGTGAAGCTGGCCAAGCAGTTACCCCAAGCAGCCTCCTGCGCAGGAGCCTACGCTGAGTTTAGGGAACCTACGTCGAGTCATTCTGGTTCCCGAGCCGCCTGGGTTGACAAAAAGCCCCCTCTAATATGCTAGGGTGGAAGTGGCACTTCCGAGAGCCCCCTAAAATGCAGCCCCATCAGGATGGCCAATCCCACCTGCAACTAGAGGAAAACACAGGCAAGTCCACGCTGACCTGCAGCGGGCGCTTGATGAGCAGCACCAGTTCAAAGCGAGCTACGACCACGGTGCCTTCCTTTATTAATTGCATCTTTTCCTTAAGCAGGACAAAGGAATCTTTGCAGAAGGCGCCAACTTCAGCCTAATCCCCTGCAGCACCTCCCTAGATCTGTCCCGGCACGTTCTGCACATGGGCTGCTCCATCACTTATTCCTGGGCAGTATGAGAGCTTGATGGCTGCTTGCTCTTGAAATCAGCACACGTACTTACCTTTTTGCAGAGGAAACTCCATGGATGCGTGGCCTTACTTGCCCTAAGAGCCACCGGATTCAAGTGACCATCAAGTGAGTCTTTGTTGAAGGGGACAACGCAGACACCAAGGGTTAAAAAACCCACCTCACGTTAACATTTCCTCTTAATAACCACGGAGCAAAAGTCAGCAGTGACGAAGAGCTGCCGGATCCCTATTTCTGTGCCGAGTGCTGGTGTTGACAGAGCCGTGTGTTGCCGCACGCACGCGGCTGCATCCCGGGGACAACCCACCAGAGCTCCCCGTTGCAAACGGGGGTGAGAGAAGGGGTTTTTTTTGCCCCCCAAGTTAACTACTTACTGTGCGAGAAGCGTTGTGTGATGGGGGTGCCGGGATAGGGGTAAGTGCGACTCTCCCACTGGATGTTTCCTTCGTGCACCGCTTTGATGAAGCCGTGGTAGCACTGGTGGGCCACACCTGCAGGAAGACAAGGTGTCACAGGGCATGGGCACAGCGGGAAGGGTCTGCCCTTGTGCCCCTGTCCTGCGGCCTCTGCGGGGTCTCTGGCTCGCTCCGCAGCTCCCCATGGCACCCCGGGCCACCCTGACCGGCGAGATATCTTCCCCACAACTTTCCCGAGGCTTTTTCCCCAAGAAATCCGGCCTTGCAGGCATTGCAAACGAAGCCCAGGATCCCCCAAGCAGCTGGTCCCGAAGAGCCTTGAAACGCGTCTCAGGCAGCGGGTTTCCAAGCAGCTGCATCCTGACAAACAGGAAAAATGAAGCGGCAAAAAACAAACGGAGCCTTTACCCGCAGCGACCTCCCCGTTCGCAGGGCATAGGTTGGAAGTGACACTTTTCTTCCTGGAGCCACCGCAGGAATAAAAAGGACAGGGCCACCAGCAGTACCCGCTGCGGCTCGTCCCGGCCCTGCGCTCCGGACAACGTCGAGGGGCAGGAACACAGGCATCTCTCACTTGACCTCCATTTCATTTATTATTTTAGAAGAAACCAGTTATGCTAGCGTGGCAGGACAGATTTCCTATGGATGCAGCTGCCTGTAAGAAGGCTGGTGTCCCCAGTGGTGTCCCCTTTTTGGTCAAATGAACCAAAACTCAGGCAGACTTCTCAGAAGGTGTCACGAGCAGAGCGGCAGGTAACGTTTGGACAAGTTCACAGGAAAACCCCTTGCTGTATCGCGCGTCTCTAGCACTACAATCTCCCCACAAGGCTTCGGAATTGCTGCTGCACTGAGACAACCGGAAGCATCCGTATCCGAGGGCTGCTCCTTCAGGAGAGACTGTCAGATCTCCAGCACTGCAGGTGCAGCTCAGGCGCTGCCAGGTGTCTTCAGCAGGAGCTGCAGCAGCTCCTGTGCCAGCCCAGAGTGAAGGCTGCGGGGGCCTAATCCAGAGGGAGCTCGAAACAGGGCAGATTTCCTCACATGAGATGTGGGGCAGCGGGAATGGGCGCTCCCGTGCGGAGAGGAGCCCCAGGGTTAGGAGCACTGCACGCTATCAGCGCGTGGGGAGTGTTCAAGGCACATCCCCAGCGGGCGGATGCACCACCAAGGGCTTGGGGTTCTCACTCCTGGAAATTTCCAGTGAGCGCATCCAGCCTAACTTGGAACACTCTCCCTGAGCCAAGGGCTCCATGCATTCCCTGCACTGCTTCCTGCAATGCCCTGACCCTGGCGGCTATTTCTTCCCCGGCATTAATTTTGTGGAAGTTACATTTCTGAGTTAAAGGCGGGAAAAAAAACAACTATGCAACAAGGTGGGTCTAAGACAAAGCAGAGAGAGGCTGGAATTGCTGTTCCCACAAATAAGAACAGAGGACACGTTCCCCCGCCGGTACCTTTGATGAGTCGATACCACTGCTTGCAGACGAGGGCTGCGGTCTTGTGCTCCTGGTAGGGCGAGAGGAAGGACAGGATGTATTCCAGCACCTCCTCCGGGAGCTCCAGCATGGACCTGCGGTGCGCGCTCCGCGGCAGCTCCAGCTCGGCGGCAGGCTCCTCGTCCTGCTCCATGGTCCCTTCGGCCGCGGCCTCCTCGGGGTCCACGGCCATGAACGCGTCATCCTCGCTGTCCGAGGAGCTGGCCATGGCATCGCAGTGCGCGCCTGCGGGGGCACACAGGGCGCGTTACGGCTCGCGGGGCACCGGGGAGCGCTCCAGGACGCCCCGGGCCCCCAGGAAGCTCTGCCCTGGCGGGCACCGAGTTAAGCCCTCGGATTTGGCAAGCCCTCGAAGCCACCGCCACCAGAGACCCGGCCCACCGGGGTGGGCATCCTTCCCGTGGGATCACCAGCAAAGCAGCGGGAAAGAGGAGGCAGGAGGGAGATCCCCCCACACTCCTGCAGGATCCCCCTCTGGCTTCGCTGAGCACTCGGTTGCCACAGAAAAAGGGCAGAAAATATGCAGGATGGGCTCCCTGCGAAAGGTGGGAAATTGGAGCTCCAGAGGGTCCCAAGCGGGAGGAAAAGCCCCCGTGGGAGCAACGTGCTGCAAACTGCCCAGCTGTGGCGGCGGCAGCGCCCGGCGTGAGGCGCAGGCTGCAGCGGGTCCGTCTGCAAAGGGAAGCGCAGCCCTCGGCCCTGTTTCCCGGCGCACCCCCCTCAAATCCCGCTCAGCTCTTCTTGGAAGTCTCCGAGGGCAGAAATTCTCCGAGATTCCCCAAACGCAGGGTTTATGCACCAAAACAGAGGCCCGGCGCAGCGGCCGGGGTGGCGCGACGGGAAGGAGCAGCCGCTTTCCAGGATTAAACCCGCGGCTCCGGCTGCTCGGCGCTCCCGATGCCGGCCCGCATCCCAACGGCTTCGCGTGGCCGTGCCAAGGAAAAGCTGGGAGCAGGAAGCCGGGGTTGCCGGCAGAGCACCCACCGCCCGGCCAAATGCAGCCCGAACCCACGGAATTCCAGACTTTAGCACCTGGAAAGCTGACGATAAAAGGCAGAAGCTGCACTTCAATAAAGTAATCAGAAGCGGAGCTGGTGCGTGCAGGGAGGATGCAATGGGCACCCGGGGGGCACAAAAGGCTTTGGAAAAGCCCTGCGGAGAGGTGCCGAGTTTAACCAGACACCCTCTCTCACACAGCTGCCCTTGCAAGCGCTTTCCCTTGGTGCTGGACCCGGCTTTGGGTTGTCCCGCGGGCGGTGAATATCCGAGCAACACAAAGCACCGCGAATGAGGAATTTGGGCAGCGGGCTCATCAGAAATCCCACGCAATCCAATGCAATCGCCAGGATGGAGCCGGGAGCCCCGTTTCGCTCCGACTCACAGCTGCGAGGGCTGCTGCTCCGTCCCTCCGAGGTGCCGTCGCTCTGCAGGAGCCCCAAGCCTCATCCCGGCGGATAAATTCCGGCGGATTCCGTGAATAAAGCACTGCTTCCTCTGCTGAAGAGGGGGACACCTTTCTTTGGCAGAGCAAGAGCACAGGGAGGGAGCAGAGAGGGCTGTGACAGGAGGAAAAACAACCTCAGGGAGCTGGGGGAACCTTGCAACGTTTCTTCAGTAGCAGGATGGGGAAAGGGAAGAAATAGCGACCGCAAAGGCCGGTATTGAGCTCCAGGTATATTAAGGAGGGGAAAGGAATTCACTTCATGGATAAATTGGGGTGAACTGCTTGGGGTTGGGGCGAGGAGACCCATGTGGGTGGCTCTGGAGTCCCGGCAAGGGGCTGTTCTCGGGCCCTTCCATCTCCGCCAGCGGCAGATCCCGGGGAGCCGCCCTGGGAAAGGAGCCACATCCTGGCAGGAGCCTGAGGGGGCAGGAGGGAGGCCTCGAGGGCACCTGCACCAGCCTGCCCTCCCATGCCCACCCAACGGGCCACCGCCAGCCCTTTGAAGCCGGTTCCGCCACCCTCACTCCTCCTTCGCGGCAGGAAATTGGGGTTTTCCTCCCCAAAAGATCCTGCTGCAGCCTCAAAAACAAAAGTCCCGCAGGTGCCACCCGCAACTCCCAGGCCTGGGCGCCTCTCCCGGCTCCGCTCGCTGCCTAAGCCAGGGCTTTTGCCAGGACCCTCGGGCCAAGTCTAGACACGGCTTCCCAAGGACGCTCCCTGCAGCGCAACACGTCCCATAATCCATGAATGTTAACTGATATTTTGCAATAAAAAGGTTTTACAGGGCTGGCAGGAAGCCCTCCGGTGCCTCCGCCTGGCTTTGCCGGGCAGGTTCCCTCCCCGCCGTGTTCAGCGCTTTTAGTTTGAGCTTTCAGTGGGAAAATGAAGCCACGCAGCAAGGTTT
Source organism: Nothoprocta perdicaria (assembly GCF_003342845.1). Lineage (NCBI taxonomy): Eukaryota > Metazoa > Chordata > Aves > Tinamiformes > Tinamidae > Nothoprocta > Nothoprocta perdicaria. The sequence goes on from NW_020454283.1 coordinate 1,055,056, forward strand.
ATTACTAAACTAACCTGCGAAATCCCATCCTGCCTAATGCGCCTGGCTGCAAAGGCTCACAGTGCCGGAAAGGAGGCGATTTATTGGGGATGTCCTCTCCAAGCCAAGCGGCACACGCTTGGCACGCTGCTGCCGTGGAGCTTCCCGGTTCTTTGGGAATAGAGCAGTGTTTTAGGATAACGCAGGAGCAATCTGCCTTTGGGGTTCGGCTGCTGGAGGGACTGAGATTCATTCTGCCAGAGCAGAGCTTGCCTTAAAGGTTAATGAAATATCCCCAGCTGTAGAGAGGAAGGTGAAGCTGAAGCACCAGGACCATGCATGGATATTCCTGCAAAAAGCTGCTCTGTGGAGATCTCCACAGGGTTTTCCCGGGATGCAAGAGCCTCCTGGGTTGGTCGTGTCCAGGTTTACTCCCCAAATCCACCGGCCAAAGCTGCCCCCAACGCTGGTGGGTTGGGGAGGAAGAACCTTGGGCTCGCACGCTCCCTCTGCCGGCTCCCACCAGGCCGTTAACTAAGAGCCAATTAAAAGATGAAAATTTCAGCTCCAAAGTGAACGAAGGGAAAAAAACACACGCGAGGCAGAAAACAACATAAAGAAACTGGTGAATAAACGGCCTGGAGAATCCGAACCGCATCACGAGGTTGCCAAGAGGAAGGTGCAGACGCTGCTCGCGGGGCAGCGGCAGCTGTGCGAGGATGAACGCTTCCAAAAGCAGCCCAGCGGCGGCCCGGGTGAGAACAGACAAGATTTGGAGCCCAAAACTGACCTCCTGCCTGCTGCAAAACGAGCAAGACGGCAAATACCCGAGATAAACGCGGATAAAGCCCCTGCTTCTGCGTGCGGCCGTGTAAGAAGGCGGGAGCTGGGCGCGGGCAGCCAAGCTCAAAGCCACCTGCTTGTGCCAAGTGCACGGGCACGGCGCCATGTCCTTGCTCTCCACCTTTCAGGGAGGGAGAAGCTGCTAAAATTCCCCGGGTGCCGAGTAGGTTTCACCGAGCGGGACCAAATCCGCAGCCAGGCCCGCTTGGGAGACGTTTAATGCTCATCGTGCGGCGAGAACGGGCCCGACGGGAGCGACACGGGAGTGGCGCCAGGGCCACGCGAGCGCCGCGGACACGGGCACGGCTTGCGACACAAGCCGGGCTTGAGCAAGGGCTCCCCGAACACGTTGGGCGAGTCCCCTCCACGCTTGGGACGGGCTCAGATGCCCGTTTGCTGCCACCGCCACAACGGGCCCCTTGGGAATATAAAAATGCCCTTTTCTTGCAAGGCAGCCCCTGCGTGGGGCGATGGGCATCCCGCCATCCGAACCTGCATCCTCCCTCCTACAGCTTCCCAGGACTCCATGCTGGAGAGCTCCGGCTGCCTGTTTTCCTTAGGGAAGGCACCACCTCCATCCCTCCTGTCTCTCCACATTCCCCACAGAGTTTGGAGGAACTTGACACCCCTGCGATATTCCTGCCCCTATGAACTAGGCTCGAAAGCAACGGGATGGGCACAAGAGGGGAAAACAAGAGGCACCAGAGTCGCCATTCCAAAAGCCGAGGAGACGGAAAGCAGAACAGTTTTCCCTGGAAAAAAGAGGCGCTCCGTGAAAGTCAATCGCAGCAGAAAGGCTGTGGCAAGGCTGGGTTTTGCTAGGGCCTGACCTGCACACACGTGTTTGCACTTAAGCCAAGCTCTAGCAAAGGATGTTGTCCCCCACTAACGCACAAGAGCGTCCGCCCAGCAAGTCCCAGCCCGGACGTGCCTGCAGCCGAGCTGAGCTCAGCCCTAAAGCGAAGGCTGCGGTGGGAGCTGCCCCCAACCCAGACCCTCCATCCCCGGGCTGCCCAGGGACCCGTTTCTGCTGCCTTTGCTGAATGCACCAACAGAACAAGCAGAAACTCAGCAAAAGAGAAGACGTTTTCATCCTCTCGGCGTCAGAATAAAGAGGTGGGGAGCGTGTCGGGAACGGCGACCCGCTCGGCAGCGGGGACAAACCCCGGCGGCTTCCCAGCGCTCGGGACCCACCTCCCCGCGCCGGCACCGCCAGCGCAGCCCACGCACAGGAGCCCGTGAGCCCCGCAGCCCCAAATCACCCGGGAAAAGGGCAAAAACACCCGGGGTGCCGAGGCCAAGGAGCACCCGCGACAGCGCCGGGATCGTGGCGCTGGAGACTTCTGGCTTCCCCGAGCCGGGTTTCAGAAACGAGGCCATGGCCTCGCTCAAGCTTAGAAGCGTATCCTGATGGCACCAAGAGCTCTGTTGTTGTTGCTTTATTATTATTATTATTATTATTATTATTTCTTTTCGTTTTTTGACAGCTAGCTGGAAACACATCAGCGCTGGAAGAGAAGCAGGGAGATATTAATCACGAGATAAAAAGGGAGACGGAAAAGGAGACTTACGGAAAACGAGCGCAGCGCTTGCGAAGAGGGATGGGATGTAGAAACGGGGCCTGAATTCATCACTAGTGGCCTTATTCTATGGATGGATGTATAGAAAGCAGGGCGAGCGGCCGGAGCCTGATGACGGGAGCCTCCCGGATGACGGGACCTTCTGGAGTCACCGGGCAAAAAGAAAAACAGGCTGGGAACAAATGCAGGAAGAGCCGGTATTCACCGGGGCTGGGCAGAGGTTGCTCTTTCTTCCCACAGTCACCTGGACTGAGGAGGGTCTTTAAGAGGAGTATTTTTACCCTTAAGAGCAATTTCTTATCCCGAACTTCCCCGGTTATTCAGTCACTTTTTACCTGCTGAACTACGTGCCACCTCCAGACAGATTCATGCAGGCAAGGGTCAGGATTTCCTCAGCATTACGGGCATCTTTGATGAGCAGAACATCAATATTCAGAGATTTTCTATGGCTGCCTTGTATTTTCAGTATTTTGTGGCAAATGCATCTTTAAAACGCACCTAAAGACATATGCAGAGCTTCACATAAGCCAAAAATCAGCCAGCCAAGACACACCAAGTAGGGTGAAACTCGCTCAGAAACTTGCTTAGCCAGCAGATATATATTTTGTTTAACTTACCATAAAGCTGGGATGGGAATACACATCACAGCATGCTCAGATATGGATTAGTGGAAGGTCTAAGGGAATATTGGTGGCAAACAAATGTAGTAAAGCCCTGGAGGAACAAACGGCCTTTCCTACACGCTGACCAACGTGGTGTTTGTCACCACGACACTGACACGGATGCGTCGCTCCTCTGCCCTTCCACACCGACATACGCAGGCTGGAGCAAAAAGAAAACCAGGCTTTGATTTCCAAACCACATCAATGGGCAGCAGGAGCTCCCGGGAGCTGCCCAGCCTGGCTAAGCCGGAAGAAGCGGCGATCCCAGCTCAAACCTCCCGGGGACGCCGCCGAGCTCCCAAAGGAGCTCTTACCCGGCAAAAGCTCATTCCGCGAGCGCCAGAGCCCTCTGGAAAAGCTTTTACGTGGCTTTGGCGCGAGCCTCGCTGCCCGGCGCCTCGTTCCGCTCTCCCCTCCTTCGCCGGCGCGTCCCGCCGCGTGACGCTGCATTTCCGTCACCGACGAGCGCGCTAAGCTTAGCTGCGCTCCATCCCCGGCGCGAAAGGTGGCGGGGGCAAAGTCTATAGCAACGGTTTGCAATAAACCCTCCTGGGAATAAACGCGCGGGGAAGGCGACTTCCCTGTGCCCGGAGCCTCCTGGAGCAACCCCATCCTGGGAAGGGGCTCCAAGGGGCCGTGGTGCCGCCCCCGGGAACATCCCGTTCCTAAATAAACAAATATACGATCGTCGAGGGCTGGGAAGGTCCGGGAGCTCCTGAGCTCGCCTTGCTGTCCATCTTTGCATTGAAGATAATGAGAGCGAAAGGGGGAAAAGGGAAAAAAAGGGCAGTTTTGAGACTGAGCACAGGCAAGGGCAGCCCCGCTGTCCTCGCAAAGCGGAAGGGAACGGGAGCAGGCAGCAACCGGGGGCTTTGCAAGGTGCTCCGGTGTGAGAAAACGCCGCCTGGGTGGAGCAGCCTGTCAGCCCAAAGCGCAGGTACGAGCGGGGAGGCCCGCGCACAAACATCCCAGCTCTGTGAAAACACGCGGGACATGCCGCGCGCGCCGCTGCTTTGGGAGGAAAGGCCACAGGAAAAGTCAAAAGCACCCAGGGACCCACCGGGCTGAGTAATTTCTCCTACTTACACCTGATATCCAGCGCCACGGAGCGCCCAGGACCAAAGGAGCTCCCTCGCCCTCCCAAACCCGAGCAGGGAAGAGCTGCAGACACTGCAAAGGAAGGAGGGAGAGCCAAATTTTCTCCGGAAAAGCAGGCAGGGGGAAAAGAGCCTTACTTCAACAGCCCAAGCAGAGCAGCCTGGAATTAAATACTGGAAAACAAGAGGTCCCGCTCCCTCCGGCAGCCTCCAAGCGGAAAACCAGACCAGCTCCGTGTACAGCCCCATCCAAATCGACGCTGCACGGTTCCAGCTTTAATTCCAACGCTGCATCTGATAACACGCCTTGGACTCGCTGTCCTAACGCACATGATTCCCACCTGGAATTTCCTACCTGGAATTTCCTATGTGCATCTGCAAAGGGGTTTCTCGGGCACCCCGGGCGTTTTGCTGAGGCTACGAGGGGTCAGCGGAGCCTTCCCGCATGGCAAGTGGGAAAAGCCCCTTTTATCCAGGCCGGATAACGCGGGGAGCCCCGCGAGGGATGCGGGGGACCTGCCCCAGCCCAAAGCGTGCAGGGCAGCGATATAAAGGACGGGAACGGCGCGGCGGGAAGCGCGTGGATCCCCCGTACGCCCGGGGGAGGCCGAGCACGGGCAGCGCACCGGGAAACCCACCAAAACCGGGAGTTTGGGGGATTTTAGCCCCTGGGAACGAGGCAAAGGGCTCATTTCGGTCCTCTGGCGGGCGCAGGTGCCTCCAGCCAGGGGCGGCCGCCCGCCCCGCGCCGCCGCCTTGGCGTTTTTGGGGCGGAAAGAGCCTTTTGGGGGGCCCTTCGCCCAAAGAGCAGGGCCGGCGCCGCAGCCCCCTCCCCTCGGCGGGGCCTCCCCGGGGGCCTCCCGGGGCAGACAATGAGGCGGCGGCGGCGCCCCCTCCCCTCCCC
>NW_020454283.1:1061185-1068817 GCF_003342845.1 Nothoprocta perdicaria
CGCGCCAGGACAGCGCGCGCGGCGGCGGCGGGCATGCGGCGCGGTGCCCGCAGCGCCGACTAGGCCTCTTAAAGGGCCCGCGGCCTCCGCCCGCGTGGGGCCGCTTCCCCCACGCGCGTGCCCCGCGCTGCGTCCCGGGGCTCCCGCGCGGTCTGGGGCGGGGGGGCTGCTGTCCCGCGCGAGGGCTCCCCGCGGCGCCCTGTCCTCCCCTCCGCTCCCCACGCGTGTCCTCGGCCGCCCCCGCGCTCCCCGGGCCCCTTAGCGCGGCGGCAGCGCCGGGAGTCCCGCGAGGGGCTGGATCCGGCACCGGGAGCCGTCGGGAAGGTCACCGGTACCTGCGGCCCTCGGCAAGGAGCCCCGCGGCTGCAGCCTGTGTCACGGCCCCGGGCGGGCCCGTGGGGTCCCCGGCGGGCCCGTGGGGTCCCCGGCGGGCCCGTGGGGTCCCCGGAAAAGCGACACGGTGACCGAGCAGAGGAGGCGCCGCTGCAGGCCCGGCCGCGCTTCCCGCAGCACAAGGGATGTTTCGGGCTCGCTGGCTTTTCCATGGGGAAAACCCTGCTCCGGAGGCAGGCGAGCGTGGGAAGGGCCCGCGCAGAGCTGCGCGATGCAGGTGCCAGAGCGGGAAAACGGCAGGAGAAGCTTCGTTTTTGCCTGGAGAGCAGCGTGTGGAATAGCAAGAGTCGGTGACGCGCTGGACGCAGGCGTTAAGGAGCATAAATGACCGAATTATAACAAGGAGCATAAGGACCAAAATATTTCAGTGTGTTTTAACGCCCGACCCGCTCGGCGGACGTGACCCGGTGGCCTGCAGGCCCTTTGGCCCCTGTAGGTACCGCTTCCCAGGTAGGTGGTTGTGAGCCGGGTGCCTTGGACGGCCGATACGCGGCCCCCGAGTGGAGTTTGGCCCCACACCGCTTCCAACGGCAGCCTTTAATCCCTGGGGAGGAGGTGGGAATGGAGCGGAGCGGCTCTGCGCAGGGTTCCTGAGTGCTGAGCTTGACATGCTGCCTCTTCCTGGCGTGTAATTTATTTACACTCTACCGTGTGTTTAAAATAACACAAAATTTAGCTGCAATACGGCTGCTTAAACGTTTCTTTTTCTCTTTAATGCAGCTTCTCCTTGTCTTGTAGTTTTCCCTGTCCTCTGAATTCCCACATGTTTGCTGGAGAAAATGAAGCTTCTCCTTTGGCGAGTGCCAGCGGCTGTCGGGGAGCAGGTGCCCTCGGCTCCGGCAGCTCCGTCTCCTCCCGGAATTTCGCCGGGATGAGAGTGCTAGCGAAGAGCTGTGGCTCTCCAGGGGCAGAATAGAGACGCCTGTAAATATTTGTTATAAAGGCCCTACTTCACGGAGACCTCTCGGCTGCGTAGATAACCTGGGGGCTTTGGGAAACGGGGAGGTCTTGTTTGTCCCCAGCTGCAGGTGGAGGAGCCATGTGTGGAGAACGGGAGTTTTCCGGGGTGTCACAAGGGGCTGGTGACGCAGGGACAAGCGTGGCTCTCCAGAGACCCCGGCTGGTTAATCGCCACTTAATGCAGAGCTGCATTTTTCTCCTGCGTGGCCCGCCTGGCGTTAGGGAAGCCCTCAGCTGAGGGGGTGTGTTTGCTATACCTGAGACGACTTACTTATTATTATTTGCGTGCAAATAATAATTAAGCCTCACGCTGGAAGCTTTGCTGCCAGCCCGCGATGGAAACGGGGATCGCAGGGAGCAGGCGAGTCCGAATCGGCTCCCTTCGCTTGGAGCGACTGCTCGTTCTGGTGAATAAAACACAGCTGTCCGGAACAGGAGCCTGGCACTTGCTGATTAGCAGCTTGTTTCCAGTCGGGGGTACGTTTGTGTAGGTAGCACGTCCACTGATTGCTCCGGCAGCTAAAAACGAGGAGGTTGCTGGCGTTTTTGATCTGTTTTTATTTGGTGGGCGCTTTGCAGGGCAGATGCTCCCGGGCGGCGCTCCGCCTGGCGCCGTGCAGAGTCCACCCGCCGCGGGAGCAGCCGCCCCCTCTGGATCCTCCAATTCCCGGCCGTGGGGGGGACGGGGCCCGCGCGCCGCCGGACTTTGTCCCCTGCGTCACGGGCGATCCGCACGGAGCCCCGGGACCGCCGGGATGCGCGCGGGGAGGATGCAGGGATCCGCTCCGCAGGCTGTGCCGCCCGCTCCCAGGGCAGCGCTGCGTGGTCAGGATGCATGAAGATGATTTATTTCCTGAAACATTTGTTAAGTGCTCTATTTAGGGATTGATCATAACGTTGAAATGGGGAAACTAAAGCTTCCATGCCTGCTGTTCCGCGTTGCCCGGGCGGAGGCAGCTCCTTTGATCCAAGAGGCCCTTAGGCTGGGGATGAGCATCCCGCTGCCCGGCCTGCTCCGGGATTCTGGGATGCTGCAGCCGGGCAGCCCCTCGCAGCGTTCCCGGGAGCCGTGTCTGGCATCACGGAGCGCGGGAAGCTGCTCCCTCGGCACCACAGCGCATGCTCACGGGAGACCCTTTAACCGCTGGGATATGGGGGGTTTCCCGAGAGTGGGAAGTGGGTAAATAGATTCTGGGTTTGAAATGAATTCCATTCGGGAGGAGGGCTCCTGCGGAAGGGAAGGAGCTGGAGCAACTGCCCCGCAACATCTTCCCACTGGGAATCCCACAGGGTGCCTGGGATCCAGGCTCTTCCAGGCTCCTTCCCAGGAATCGCCCCGTGTCTGTTCCAGGGCGTGTCCACGTGCCAAGCCGCTTGATTAATGGCGCAGACCCGGGAATGGGAATGCTCTGCTTAATAACAGCCCGATGATTTATCTTGCAATGGCAGAAGCAGGCGGCCGGTGGGCATTCCCTGGGGGGAGATGCCTCGTTCCCTGAGCACCTCGGGAAGCAGCGAGGCAGCAGCCTGCTCCGGCAGTAACAGCCTTGGAAAGGAACGTTAACCAGGCCTGGAAGTGTCTCCCGCAATTAGTAAAATCCCGCAGCGTCGCCGCTGTGCTCGGTGAGAGGAGGCTTCGCTTCGTGCCGAGGGCGCCGCTCTGGGCACAACCGGCTCTCCCTGGGGTTTAGTCTCAAGCTCAGGATTAAGACCACGCTGCCCTGTGGCAACCATGGGGCATTTCCTCTTGCTTTCCGCACCGGAGCCAGTTCGGGAGGCAAAAAGGGGCAGAAATTTCTCCCTCCTGCAAGGGACGCTGGAGTTTTGGGATGTGCCCCCGCAGTCTGGGAGCGGCGTGAAGGGCTGGAAGAGCCGGGAGCTGCGCTTAGGTGTCCTGAGAGACACTTAGGTGTCCCCGACGTGCGCCGCGAAAGAGCGCGGCGGCGAAGCTGGGCCTTGGGCAGCTCCTGGAGGAAAACCTGCTGGAGGAATATTAGGGATGTCATAACCCAGAGCGGGTTTTGGGTGCCCTTTGTGCTGCTGCTGACACTGGGAAGCTTCTGGTGGGGCTGCGTGCGGCGCGAAGGAAGCATCCCGGGCTCGACCCGCAAAGCCCGAGGGATGTGGGAACACGGCCCGGGCGCAGCCGCCGGGTGGGAAACGGGGCCGAGCCTCCGTCCCCGCGGCTCCGCGGGGCGGCCGGTGCCGGAGCTCCGCGGCTCCCGGGCCCTCGGGATCCTTCTGACCTCTCTGGCACCAATTCCCGAGTCCTCTGGAGGAGGGAGGGAAGCTGCAGGTGTCCCTGCCCTTGCCGGGGGGTTTGGCTGTGCCTCGGCTTTCGCCTCGATGAGAAATCGAGCCCTTGGCTGGTTTGCTTCTGACGAGATAACCGCCGCCTCGGAGGACAGGTTTATGTTTAAAAACAACAAAATAATAAATAATAAGAAAAATGCCGCCTCCCTTAATCGCCAGGAGTCTGTGGGCAGGAGCCTCTCCGTGGAGGCTGGATGTGAGTGCGGGAATACGAGGAGCTGCCTCTGTCCCGGGACGCTGCTTTTGGGAAACCCTTTTGGGAAAGGGTTTGGCCAACAGATTTGTTCTCCCAAAAGATCCTTTTTAAAATTACTTTTCCTTCTTTTCCCCTGTAGGAAATAGACCGACGGCTGGAAAAGAAGCTGAAGATCACGCAGAAGGAAAGGTAATGGCACCGCGCCACCTGAAAATCCCAGCTTGTTTCCCTGGTCCAGCCAGACATCTTGAAGGCCCCGGGAGAGCCGGACCAGTGGGAAGTGTGCGCCGGAGTGGGGAACGCTGGGATGGAGCTGAGAAATAGGGAATCTCTCTAATCGTGCCACTAGGTGGCCCTTTCCATCCGGAGCAGGGCTGCGGGAAGACCCCTGAGCGCGGCTTTATTTCAGAGCCAGGGCTTCAAGCCTGGATGTAGCTCTGGCTACAGGGAGGCCCTTTCAGAAAAGCCACTCAAAGGAAGGAATGGGTGAGTCAGGAAAATCCAGCTGGGAGCCCTGCCTTGGCTCCCATGCCTCACGCACAGGATTTCTACTCCAGCACCCTGATGTCTACCCGCTCCCAATGAGTCTATTTTTACCCCCTTCCCATCCCTCTGATTCTCATTAGACCGCTGCAGGATGAGGCACCGGGTTGTTTCTCTGGGATTTCCCTGCAGAGAAGGGACTGTCAGAATTGGGGTGCTGGTTCCTTGGGCCGTGGCCGGCTCCAAGGGCTGAAATGGCAGGAAGTCAATGGCTAGAAATCCTGGTGAAAGGAGTTCTTAAAACAAAAATGCAGGGAGTGAAAGCAAGAGGCTTAAACCAGCGCCATTGGAGGGTAAGTATTTCAGGGTTTTTTGAAAATCTTTGACGTTTAAAGCACAAAGTATGCAGTTGCTGGCCCCAAAGAAGGCTCAAGGGGCCAGCAAGATGAAGTTAATCTGAACTTAAAGCAGGCAGCAGCAGCAGAGCCTCACGCGGTCTGCCTGTGGAGAAGGGAGCCTGTTTGCTCGGATCCTTCGCTCGAGTTTAAAGGTACCCCATGTGGCAGAGACGGGTTCGCTGTCCCTTGCTGTAACCTGCTACAAACCTGGCTTGAGGATGACGAACATCACCAGGTCTTTAATTACTACAGGCTACCTCTTAGTCACAGCAGTGACATCCGCCCGGGCCGTGTTCACGCGCAGAGCCGAAAACACCCTTGCGGGAGGAGACGAGTAACCGGTGGAACGTTTCTTATTTCCTCTTAAACAGCAGAAAATCCAAATCTCCTCCCAAAGTGCCGCTCGTGATCCAGGACGACAGCCTGCCCTCGGGGCCCCCGCCGCAGATCCGCATCCTGAAGAGGCCGACGACCAACGGTGTGCTCAGCAACCCCAACTCGGCCAGCAGGCCGGCCTTCCCGGTGAAGTCCCTGGCGCAGAGGGAGGCGGAATACGCCGAAGCCAGGAAACGAATCCTGGGCAGCGCCAGCCCCGAGGAGGAGCAGGAGAAGCCCATCCTGGACAGGTGAGGAGGCCGGGGCGGCATCGCGCGCCCTGCGCTCGCGGACACCCGCGTGCCCTTCCTCGAGGATGAGGAGCCGCGGGCGCTTTGGTGCCCAAGGGGACACCTAAAGCTCCGACGCGCGGCGGTTAAAGGACCTCAATGAAGCCCCGCGCAGCGTGGGCGGTTTGGCTGCTGCGATGAGCTTTCCAAAGCTGGAGCGTGCAGAGCTGCCTGATGCTGGCCGCTCACTCTCCTGTCTCCCCGCAGGCCGCCGCGGATCTCGCAGCCCGAGGACACCAGGCAGCCCAACAATGTGATCAGGCAGCCGCTGGGGCCCGACGGCTCGCAAGGCTTCAAGCAGCGCAGATAAGCGCCGGCGAGCGGCGATGCTGCGGGAGGCCGGGCGCCGCGCGGCGCCGCGCACAAACGGACTTGAGCAAAGGGAACTACCTGGTTTACTTGCACTGTGATATCTATTTTTTTTTTTCTTTTTGGTTTTGGTTTTGTTTTCCTCCCTTTGCTCTGCCCACTGTGACCTTCAAACCCCACGCACTGTGACCTCCCCGCTGCACCCACTGTGAGCGGCCTGTCACCGGGGCCGTCCCCAGGCCCTGGGCACGCAGAGAGGGGGGCCGGGGGGCCTCGAGGAGCCGCGCGGCGCCGCTGCCGTCAGAGCCAGCGCCAGCAATAATGTCCGTTGTGCTCATGACCCGGGACTGGAGGGGCGAGGAAGAGAAGTGGGGAGCCTCCCCGGACGCGCATGTTGTCCTCATCACTCTAAGAGCAAGTTCTGTTTCCAAGGATCTCTTCTATTTTTTTTTTTTCTCCTCCTTTTCCCGCTCTGTTGTTGCTGTTTTCTGTTTGTGTACGGGATTGACTTTCAGCGGAGCGCCCGGGAAGGGTTTTTAACCGTTTCGCTTGTTTTAACGGAGAGGTGAGGTAGTTGGGTGTTGTACGGGGGAGTTTCCATGAATTTCTGCGACCTTAACGGCTAGGAATCGGCGAGCTTGGCTTCTTGTTGTGTGTTTCTCCCGCTGCCAGCGAATGGAAGCGGCTTCCCGGGCCTTCCCGTGGCCTCAGCCTCGGAGGCCAGTGCGGTCTGAGGACCTAGGTTACAAATTGTGCCTGTTTGAGCTTGGCTGGTGGTTTTTTCTTTTTTTTTTCTTTTTTTTTTTCTTTTTTTTTTTTTTTGTTTTTTTGTTTTTTTTTCCGGGGCAAGAAGCAGCCCCTGCAAGGCCCATCTTGCTGTATGGGGAGAAGGGGATGCGGACGGAGCCTGTGGAGGCGCTTGGGGCGCGGAGGCTGTTGGCGGATTGGGAAGAGCACGTGGAGCGGAGCCTCATCCGGAGGCTACGGGAGCGGGACGCTCGGGAAGGCTGCGGAGCCGCCCGCGCCGGGCTCGGCTCCCTGCCCCTTGCAGGGTCTCTGGCCGCGGACGGGACCGTGCGGGCAGCGTTAGGCGGTTCCTTGGCCTCGTGGCTCCGGGCCCCAAAGCCGCGGCGGTTGTTGGAGGATGGTTCCCGGGCGGGAGGCGGAAGGGTCGGACACCTGGACGCCTCCCGGCTCGGGGAAGCGGCCGGGCGGAGGGACACCGAGACGTGGACGGAAACGCAGTTTTAAAACAAACAAAAAAGGAGATTACTGGTGAAATAAAAGTACGTGTGTGCAAAGAGACAGAATGTCTGGTGGGCCGCGGGCCTCGCGTTTACTCAGGTCGCTCGGGAAGCGCTCGGGGCGGGAAGGGCCGGAGCGCCGGAGCAATAAGCGCGGCGGCCGCCTCCTTCCCGGCGCGCTGCTGCCCTCGGAGCCGCGGGAGCCGGGGGCTTTTTCCAGCGCCGGGTGCCCCCTCCTGCCTCCCCGTAAGCCAGGTGCCTGCGCTCCCTGCTCCGGCGCGAGCGGCCCCGCGAGGGCACCGTGTCCCCGGCCGCTCCCGCCCTGCGGGCAGGGGGGGACGCCGGCCTTCCCGGGAGCCGGGGTGTGCCCCGCTTCCCAACGGGAGCACCCGCCAAGCCCCGGCTCTCTCGCGCCCATGGAAGAGGCGGCACGCGGGGTTTCTCCCCCGGGGGAGTGGGGGGGCTCCCGGGAGCGCGCGGCGGCCCCCCCCGGCTCTCCCCAAGAGCGCGCCTAAAAGTATGCAGATAAACGTTTTATAAATTGTATTTTAAATAAATGTGTTTAAACTTTTCACGAGGCTCTTTTTTTTTTTTCTTTTTTGCGCTTTTCTTGACTTCTTCTGTTTGCTTTTCTATTTTCTATTTGCTTCTTTTCTCTTTCTATTTTTTCT
>NW_020454283.1:1069049-1074455 GCF_003342845.1 Nothoprocta perdicaria
GGCGGCGGGCGCGCGCATCCGGCGCGGCCGCCATGGCGGAGGGCGAGTACGAGGCGGTGCTGTGCGTGAAGCCGGCGGTGCTCGTGTACCGGCTGCCGCCGCGGGCCTCCAACCGCGGCTACAGGTCGGGCGCTTCCCGTAGGGTGCTCCTGCGTCCGCTTCTTGGGGGTGTCTGGGAGCTGCCGCTTCCTGTAGGGTGTTCCTGTATCCTATAGGGTGTTCCTGTATCCTATAGGGTGTTTCTGTATCCACTTCCTTGGGATATGTGGGACCTGCCTCTTCCTGTAGGGGGTTTCTATATCCTATAGGGTGTTCCTATGTCCTATAGGGTGTTCCTATATCCGCTTCCTTGGGATATGTGGGACCTGCCWCTTCCTGTAGGGGGTTTCTATATCCTATAGGGTGTTCCTATGTCCTATAGGGTGTTCCTATATCCSCTTCCTTGGGATATGTGGGACCTGCCWCTTCCTGTAGGGGGTTTCTATATCCTATAGGGTGTTCCTATGTCCTATAGGGTGTTYCTATATCCVCTTCCTTGGGATATGTGGGACCTGCCHCTTCCTGTAGGGKGTTYCTRTATCYTATAGGGTGTTCCTATGTCCTATAGGGTGTTTCTATATCCACTTCCTTGGGATATRTGGGACCTGCCYCTTCCTGTAGGGTGTTYCTRTATYYWCCTCTTTGGAGTATATGGGACCCGCTCATTCCTATAGGGTGTTTCTATATCCACCTCTTTGGAGTATATGGGACCCACTCATTCCTATAGGGTGCTTCGGTATCCACCTCTTTGGAGTATATGGGACCCACTCATTCCTATAGGGTGCTTCGGTATCCACCTCTTTGGAGTATATGGGACCCACTCATTCCTATAGGGTGCTTCGGTATCCACCTCTTTGGAGTATATGGGACCCACTCATTCCTATAGGGTGCTTCGGTATCCACCTCTTTGGAGTATATGGGACCCACTCATTCCTATAGGGTGCTTCGGTATCCACCTCTTTGGAGTATATGGGACCCACTCATTCCTATAGGGTGCTTCGGTATCCACGTCTTTGGGGTGTATGGGGCCTGCCCCTTCCCATACGGTGTTCTTGTGTCCGCCTCTTTGGGGTGTATAGGACCTGCTCCTTCCTATAGGGTGTTTCTATATTCACCTCTTTGAGGGTAGATGGGATCTGCCCTTTCCCATAGAGTGTTTCTGTATCCATCTCTATGGGGTGTGTAGGACCTGTCCCTTCCTATAGGGTGTTTCCATGTCCTCCTCCTTGGCATATATGGGACCTGCTCCTTCCTATAAGGTGTTTCTATATCCACTTCCTTGGGGTATATGGGACCTGCTCCTTCCTATAGGTTGTTTCTATATCGATCTCTTTGGGCTGTATAGGGCCTGTCCCTTCCTATAGGGTTTCTATATCCATCTCTTCAGGGTGTATAGGGCCTGTCCCTTCCTATAGGGTGTTTCTATATCCATCTCTTCGGGGTGTATAGGGCCTGTCCCTTCCTATAGGGTGTTTCTATATCCATCTCTTTGGGCTCTATGGGACCTGCCCCTTCCACGCAGGTTCTGTGCCCCACAGGGCCCTTGGGAGCTGCCCTCCCACGGTTGGGGGTGCCCAGCACCCGCTGTGGGCCCCCCATTCCCCGGCCCCTGGGGCTCCGTGGGGCTGGGTGCTGGACAGGCACCCACGGGCGCCCCCAGAGCCCGGCCCCGTGTGCAGGGCGCGCGGACGCTGATCCCGGCGGCGCTTCCCTCCCTCTCCAGGGCTGCGGAATGGCAGCTGGACCAGCCGGCCTGGAGCGGCAGGATGCGGATAACGGCCAAGGGCAAGGTGGCCTTCATTAAGCTGGAGGACAAGACGTCAGGTGAGGCGGGAGGGGCGGCCGCCCCCGGCATCCGGGGCTCTCTTCCCAGCGGGATCGGCACCGCTGTGAGCATCGTCACCGCGCGCCCGGCGCCTCCTGCAGCTCTTCCCAAATCCAGGTTCTTTCTGCAGGGGAGCTTTTCGCCCAGGCGCCCGTGGAGCAGTTTCCCGGCGTGGCTGTGGAGAGCGTGACGGATTCCAGCCGATACTTCGTCATCCGCATCGAGGATGGGAACGGTACCGCCCCCGGAGAGGCAGCGGTTTGGGGGAAATCCTTGGAAGTTCCCCATAGCAGGAATTCTGTATTCACTTCCGAGCTGCCGAGAGCCCCTCCGAGGGCTGAATAAACCTTCCTGGGGGTGGGCAAGGGGCCGAATCAGCTCTCGCTGCCCCGTGGCACGCGCTGCTGTTCAAGGAAACACCAGCCTTGTCCTGGGAATCGCGGCCGAATCCCGCTGTCCTTGGGGAGGCGCCGCGGCGGCTCCGGCGTCCCGCGCCGCGCTGAGGCCTCCGTGTCCCCCAGGCCGCCGCGCTTTCATCGGCGTCGGCTTCGTGGACCGCGGCGACGCCTTCGACTTCAACGTGGCCCTGCAGGACCATTTCAAGTGAGTGGCCGCTCCGGAGGCTGCGGCGCCTCCTGGGAACGCCGGGATGGCGGCGGGTGGCAGGCGGACACGTCTGGCGCTCTGCCCGGCCCGCGGACACTTCCTCTGTCCAACATTTCCCTGCCTTGATGGGGAAGGTCCCAAAGCGGGCAGGCGAGTGGGAGCTGGGGCTCCGCGTCCCGCCCGCTCCCGTGTCCCCGTGTTCCCGCAGGTGGGTCCGGCAGCAGGGCGAGCTGGCGCGGCAGGCGCAGAGCCTCGAGGAGGGCCCCGCGCTCGACCTGGGCTTCAAGGAGGGCCAGACCATCACGCTCAACATCGCGGTGAGGGGCTTCGCCGCGAGCCCGGCTGCCGGCCCCGCCGCTTTCCCTTGGGAAAGGGCAGCTGGGCCGCTCTGGGAGAGGGAAGGGCAATGTCCCGCTCCGGGACTGCACGTGCCGCCCGCGACTCCTCTCCCGTCTCCTTGCAGAACGTGAAGAAGAAGGAAGGGGCAGCCGGGAACGCCCGGCCACGGCCCGCGGCTGCTGCGGTGCCGACCCGGCTGCCGCCGCCTCCCGGAGGGAAAGCTCCCGGCACGGCTCCCGGCTCCGCAGAGCGGCTGCGGGCACCGGCACCGGGCGCAGGTCTGTGCCGGCACGGAGCCTCCATAGGGTCCCGCACCACCATCCCGGCTGAGCGGATTCAGAGGGATCCCCCCCAAAACAGCGGCCCTCTTCCCTCAGCTCTGCCGAGAGGGCTGCTCTGGGGAAAGGGCTGAGGAGATCTGGGAATGGGGAGTAACGGCTGCTGTTTTTCTCTCTCCTTGGACCGCGTGGCTGCCGGCCAGGCTCTCCCGGCGCTGCTGCCGACGTCTGGGGCGACTTTGCGGAGGCTGCCGGGTGAGGCCGCGGGCAGGGCCGTTGGGGGCCCCGCTCTGGGCATCTCGCCCGGCCCGGAGCAGCCCCCAAGCTCCCTGCAGCCTCCGGGAACATCCAGGGACGGTTTTTCCCCCTTTTCCTTTTCCCTGCAGGTCCGGTTCCAGCGCGGGCCAGGCCAACGCCGGCTGGGTGCAGTTCTGACCCGCTTCCTCCTCGGTGTCTTCCTGCGCGGATGCCCAGCCAGGGACCAAAGCCGGGGTGGCGCCGCCAGCCCTTCCCCTTCCAGCTGCTTCCCCCGCTGCTTCCGGACGCGCCGCCGCAGTCTGGAGCGGGCAGGGCACTTCCCAGAGCTTTCCAGGCAAGAAAGGAGAGCCCCCCCGCCACAAAACCCGGCCCCTGAGTGCCTTGGAATGGACTCGGTGACGTAGGTGCTGGAGAACCAAATGAGAAGGTGCCTTAAGTCACACAGTGCCAATGCCCGGGGCGCTTCATTGTCCCCGTGTCCCTCCCGGAGCCTTAGGCCGGCCCCGTGGTGCCTCCCTGCCCAGGAGCCCTCCTGCCTTTTGCTGCCCTGTTTCCCTGGGTTCCTCCGGAAAGTCACTCCGTGCCGGCGCGGACACCAGCGGGCCAGAGTGTCCCCAAACCCCCCTTCATGCCCTGCTTCCCAAGGGAACATCCTATGGAGGCGCTGAGCCCCCCGCTGCTCCACTAACCATGCCGCAGGTGGGAGCTGGATCCAGCTTGGAGGCGCTGAGCCCCCCTTTCCTACTCCACTAAGGTGTTTGTTTTTTTCTCTTTATATTTTGAAGAGATATTTTTATTCCTTTTTGCAGATGTTTATAATCTCATGCATAGCTAGATGCAGTGAAGGACAAATTTAAGGCGGTCTCTTTTAACAGAGCTGAGGTTGAAATTTCTCTATATTAAAAAAAATATATATTTTCTTACCTATTTATATTAAGGTGAAGGCTTTTAACTGTGTGAAGTCCTGCTATTTTTTAAGCATTTTGAACTCTTTGTATACTGTCATCGTTTCCACTCCCAACGGGATAGCGAGCACTTTGGAGCGTCGAATTGTGCCTGGAGCGAAGCCGCCCGGGCTGGGCGGGCACCTTAAATGAGCAATAAAATCACTTGGATGCCAAAGGGGAGGGTAACGAGGACCTTTCTGTGGCCGCCTCCGTGCCGAGTGCCGGCTCGCGGGGCCCGTGGTGACAACGAAGGGGCCGTTTCTGCCCTGCACGGGCGGCTCTGCCGCACCTCGACCGGCCGAGAGAGCCCGCGGGCTTAACCGCGGGCTTAATCACGGGATTAATGACATGGGGCCGCATGCTGCATTGGTGCTGCGGTGGCAACGTGCTGCGTTGGTGCTGGGTGCCGCACCGCGCGGTGCCACGCGCTGCACCGGTGTCCCCCGCTGCGGCGGTGCCACGTGCTGCGTCGCCGTCCCGTGCTGCGGGGATCCCGCGTGCGGCATCGGTGCCACCTGCGGCGGCGGCTCCACGACGGCGTCCCGCCGGCCCAGCCGCCCGCAGCGCTCGGCGTCCGGAAAAGGCCGGGATGCGGCCGCTGGAGCCGGAGGCCTGAGGACCCCCGAGCCAGGAAGAGGAGGGTCCCGGGCCGGGCTCTCCTCCCTGCCCGCAGCCGTCACGCGGGGAGGGGAAAGCCGGGATCGGGCTAATCCCGTCCGGAGCCGGGAGGCGGAGCGGGACACGGAGCCGCTTCCCGTCCCGTCCCGCGGGATCCCTCCGGGGGTGGCAGTGGCGGGAACAGCCGGAGGGGAAGTGGAAGGGGCCGGGGCCGGGCGAGCGGCCATGGCCTCGCTGCAGGAGGAGAACCGGGAGCTGCAGCAGGAGCTGGGCCGCGTGGAGGAGCTGCTGGCGCGGAGCAGGGCCCAGCGCGACGAGCTGGCCATCAAGTACAGCGCCCTGAGCGAGCGGGTGAGCGCGGGCGAGGGAGAGCGCGCCCGCGGCGCCGGGGCCGGGGGGACGGTGTTGCATGCAGCGGGGTGCGAGGAGGAGGGTTGCATGCAGCGGGGTGCAAGGAGGAGTGTTGCATGCAGCGGGTGCAAGGAGGAAGGTTGCA
>NW_020454283.1:1074513-1075931 GCF_003342845.1 Nothoprocta perdicaria
GGTTGCATGCAGCGGGGTGCAAGGAGGGGGGTGTTGCATGCAGCGGGGTGCGAGGAGGAGGGTTGCATGCAGTGGGGTGCAAGGAGGGGGGTGTTGCATGCAGCGGGGTGCGAGGAGGAGTGTTGCATGCAGCGGGTGCAAGGAGGAAGGTTGCATGCAGCGGGGTGCGAGGAGGAGGGTTGCATGCAGTGGGGTGCGAGGAAGAGGGTTGCATGCAGCGGGGTGCAAAGAGGAGGGTTGCATGCAAGGGATGTGAGGAGGCAGGCGCTGTATGCAAAGAGTGTGGGAAGGAGGGTGTTGCATGCAAGGAGTCTGAGGACAAGGGCGTTGCATGCAAGAGGTGTGAGGTGTTGCATGCAGCAGGGTGCGAGGACGTGGGTGTTGCGTGCAGCAGGGTGCGAGGAGGTGGGTGTTGGATGCAGTGGGGTGCGAGGAGGAGGCCGCCGCATGCAAGGGGCACAAGGAGGAGGGCATTGCATGCAGCGGGATGCAAAGTGCATAGTATCCTTTGCGGCATTTGGGGGTCCTGCTGATGAAAAAGGAGCTTTTGGGGCGCACGTTGCTGCGGCAGCGGTTGCCCTGGAGCCTGTAAACTCTGCTGGCTCCTTTCTGGGCAGGAGGCCGCCGGGTTTCCCTTGGCACCGCGAGCAGAGAGAGTCACCAGCGGCTCCTGGGCACGGGAATCGCTGCCGCCTCCCCTCTGTGCGGGCCAAGGGGCTGGACCCCTGGCAGCAAACGCAGGGGGCTGCTGGTTACAACAGAGGTTCAAATGCATCCTGCTAACGGTGTCCTCAGGGGGTGCCCAGTGACCCTTCGCACCCAAATCCCTGGTGCAAACCAGGTAGAGGGGTTTGCAACAGGTACCAGGGCTTGCAGAAGGCCCTTTGCACCCAAATGCCCGATGCACAACGGGCAGCGGCCGTGCAACAGGCTGCAGGGCCTTGCAACGGGCTGGCAGAGCTTGCAGAAGGCTGCAGCTGACGGGCTGCCGGTTATAAAAGGGGTTCAAATGCAGGGGTTAACCCCCATGCTGACCGTGTCCTCAGGGGGTGCCCAGTGACTCTTTGCACCCAAATCTCTGGTGCAAACTAGGCAGGAGCTCGCACCGGGGGTTTGAAGCTTGCAAYAGGCAACAGTGCCAGGCAATGAGAACCGGGGGCTTGCAACAAGTGCTGGGCGCTCGCACTGGTTTGCAGTGGTTTGTAGGGGCTCACACTGGTTTGCAGGGGTTTGCAATGGTTTGCAGGGGCTCGCACTGGTTTGCAGGGGGTTGCAATGGTTTGTAGGGGCTCGCACTGGTTTGCAGGGGTTTGCAATGATTTGTAGGGGCTCGCACTGGTTTGCAGGAGTTTGCAATGGTTTGTAGGGGCTCGCACTGGTTTGCAGTGGTTTGTAGGGACTCGCACTGGTTTGCAGGG
>NW_020454283.1:1076119-1077112 GCF_003342845.1 Nothoprocta perdicaria
CACTGGTTTGCAGGTGTTTGCAATGGTTTGTAGGGGCTCGCACTGGTTTGCAGGGGTTTGCAATGGTTTGTAGGGGCTCGCACTGGTTTGCAGGGGATTGCAGTGGTTTGTAGGGGCTCGCACTGGTTTGCAGGGGTTTGCAGGGGTTTGTA
Organism: Nothoprocta perdicaria; assembly: GCF_003342845.1. Classification (NCBI taxonomy): domain Eukaryota; kingdom Metazoa; phylum Chordata; class Aves; order Tinamiformes; family Tinamidae; genus Nothoprocta; species Nothoprocta perdicaria. Next base: position 1,076,272 of record NW_020454283.1, read on the forward strand.
GAGGCTCGCACTGGTTTGCAGGGGTTTGCAATGGTTTGTAGGGGCTCGCACTGGTTTGCAGGGGTTTGCAATGGTTTGTAGGGGCTCGCACTGGTTTGCAGGGTTTTGCAATGGTTTGTAGGGGCTCGCACTGGTTTGCAGGGGGTTGCAGGGGTTTGTAGGGGCTCGCACTGGTTTGCAATGGTTTGTAGGGGCTCGCACTGGTTTGTAGGGGTTTGCAGGGGTTTGTAGGGGCTCGCACTGGTTTGCAGGCATTTGCAAAAGACTCTTTGCACCCCCAGGCCTCATGCAAACCGTGCAGGGCTCTTGCAACAGGCTCTTGCAGCGGGAGCTCAGGCTGCGACGGGCGCTGGGCTGCAGCGCTTGTGGCCGCTGGCGGGGGCAGTTTAGCGGGTGCGTTTTGGGGGGTCCCTCCGTGGGGCCGCAGCCCCTTCTCCCTGCTGCCTTTGAACCCAGCTGGAGCAGGCGCTGCGGCTGGAGACGGGTGCGGCGGAGCAGCGGGAGCAGCGGGAGCAGCGGGAGCAGCAGCAGCGGGAGCAGCTGGAGCTGCGGCGGCTGCTGGGCGCCGAGCACGCCGCCTACACGCGCAAGCTGCGCGCTTACCAGGAGGGCCAGCAGCGGCAGGGGCAGCTGGTGCAGGGGCTGCAGGCGCAGGTGGGCGCACCGCCCGCGGCGGGGGCGCACGGCGGCGGCACCGTCCCCGTCCCCGTCCCCGTCCCCGCGCCGCAGGTGCTGCAGTACAAGAGGAGGTGCAGCGAGATGGAGCAGCAGCTGCTGGAGGCGGCGGCGGAGCTGGAGCACGAGCGGCTGGCGGTGGGTGCCGTGGGGTGGCGGTGGGTGC
>NW_020454283.1:1077253-1078572 GCF_003342845.1 Nothoprocta perdicaria
TGGTGGGTGCCATGGGGCAGTGGTAGGTGCCATGGGGTGGCAGTGAGTGCCGTGGGGCAGTGGTAGGTGCCACGGGGTGGCGGTGGGTGCCATGGGGCAGTGGTGGGTGCCACGGGACGGTGGTGGGTGCCATGGGGCAATGGTAGGTTCCATGGGGTGGTGGTGGATACCGTGGGGCAATGGTAGGTGCCACGGGGTGGCGGTGGGTGCCGTGGGGCAGTGGTGGGTGCCACGGGGTGGCGGTGGGTGCCATGGGGCAGTGGTGGGTGCCATGGGGTGGCAGTGGGTGCCGTGGGGTGGCGGTGTGTGCCACGGGGCAGTGGTGGGTGCCACGGGGCGGCAGTGGGTGCCATGGGATGGCAGTGGGTGCCGCGGGGCGGCGGTGGGTGCCGTGGGATGATGGTGGGTGCTACGRGACGGCAGTGGGTGCTGCAGGGCGGCAGTGGGTGCTGCGGGGCGGCAGTGGGTGCTGCAGGGCGGCAGTGGGTGCTGCGGGGCGGCAGTGGGTGCCGCGGGGACGGCGACGCTGCCGGTACGCGGTTTGGGGGGGCTCAGGGCCGCTGCCCCCCTCCTGCAGGGCCAGCTGGAGCGCGGGCGCCGGGATGAGGGTGCCGGAGAGCTGGAGACGGCGCTGGTCCGCCTGGAGGAGGAGCAGCAGCGGTGAGCGCGGCCCTGCAGGGCGCTCGGGCCGGGGGCGCTTGCAAGGGGCGCAGCCTGGGGGGCGCTTTCGGGGTGGCCGCTTTGGGGGCGCCTGCGAGGTGCCCAGGCCGGGGGGTGTTCCCGGGGTGACGGGCGGCGGCGGGCGCAGGAGCGCCAGCCTGGCGCAGGTGAACGCGCTGCTGCGCGAGCGGCTGGAGCAGGCGGACGGCGCCAACCGGGCGCTGGGCGAGGACCTGCGCAGGGTGACGGCCGACTGGGCGCGCGCCCGCGACGAGCTGGAGCAGCGCGAGGCCGAGTGGCGCCGCGAGGAGGAGGTTTGGGCACCGGCGCGGCGGCATGTGCATGGGTGCAAGCGCGTGGGTGCACGTGTGCGGGGGCAAGTTCGTGGGTGCACAACCATAGATTCAAGTAGGCGGGTGAATTCGCGTCTGTGTACAYGTGGGTCTGTGATGTGGGTGCCCATGCAGGTCTGCACCTGTGCGTGTGCAAGATCATGGGTGCGAGTGCCTGGGTGCATGGGTGCAGGTTTGCCGTGCATGTTCGGCGATGCGAATGTGTGGGTGCACGTGGCTGGGTACGTGGGGACATTGCATGCAGCGGAGCGCAAGAAGGAGGGAGATGCTGCATGCAGCAGGGTATGAGAGAGCAGGGGAGTGCAG
>NW_020454283.1:1081357-1082500 GCF_003342845.1 Nothoprocta perdicaria
CTGCAGGAAGAGCAAGGAGCTGGCGGAGCTGGCGGAGCGGCTGGCGCGGGAGCAGCGGCGCGAGGAGGAGCGGCGGCGCGAGGCCTGCGGCCTCCGGCACAGGGTGGCGGAGAGCGAGGCCGAGCGCGACGCTGCCGGGAAGGAGGTAGCGCTGGCGGGAGGGCGGACGCGGCGCGCCTGGGCCGTGGGGCTCCGTGGTTTGGTCCCCTGTGTCTCTGGATGTCCCTGTCACTTGGGCCCGCATGTCCCCATCGCTCAGTCTCCCGCATCTCCGTCACCGCATCCAGGCATCCTTGGCTGTCGCCATCATCTAGTCCCCTGTGTCTTTGCGTATCCCCATCGCTCCGTCACTGTCCCCTGCATCTCCACCTGCCTGGCAGTCTGTGCCAGGTGTCTGTGGGTGTCCCCATCACTCAGTCCCTGCATCCCTGGGTGTCCCCATCGCTCCATCCCCTTGCGTCCCCATCACTCACTCTCCTGCTCCATCCCTCGCTGCATCCCTGGGTGTCGCCATCCCTCGGTCCCCTGTGTCCCCATCACTCACTCCCCTGCTCCATCCCTCGCTGCATCCCTGGGTGTCCCCATGGCTCAGTCCCTGACATCCCTGGGTGTCCCCATCGCTCGGTCCCCTCGTGTCCCTGGGTCCTTCACTCGGTCCCATCGCTCAGTCCCTGGGCGTCCCCATCGCTCGGTCCCCTCATGTCCCCGTTGCCGGCTCCCTTGCTCCATCCCTCGCTGCATCCCTGGGTGTCCCCCTCGCTCGGTCCCCTGGGTCCCCATCACTCACTCCCCTGCTCCATCCCTCGCTGCATCCCTGAGTGTCCCCATTGCTCGGTCCCCTCGCGTCCCCGTCGCCATCTCCCCTGCTCCATCCGTCATTGCATCCCTGGGTGTCCCCTTTCCTCGGTCCCTGACATCCCTGGGTGTCCCCATCGCTCGGTCCCCTCGTGTCCCTGGGTGTCCCCATTACTCCATCCCCTCGCTTGATCCCTGGGTCCTTCACTCGGTCCCATCGCTCAGTCCCTGGGYGTCCCCATCRCTCGGTCCCCTCACGTCCCCGTCGCCGGCTCCCTTGCTCCATCCCTCGCTGCATCCCTGGGTGTCCCCCTCGCTCGGTGCCCTGCGTCCCCATCTCCCTTGCTC
>NW_020454283.1:1082931-1088759 GCF_003342845.1 Nothoprocta perdicaria
GGGGCCGCCATGGCGGGGTGCGCCCATGGGCCGGGCGCCGGCGCCTTGCCCCGGTACCGGTGCCGCCGCGGAGGGCTCCGAGAGCCCCAGCCGCTGCCTGGATGCGGACGCGGAGCCCGAGGAGGTGGGCGAAGCGCTGCGGGACTTGGTGCGGGAGCTGCGGGACGCGCAGMGGGAACGGGTACCGTGGTCCCCCCCTCCACCCGAGCCCCCCCACTTTTGGGGCGCTTCCCCCTGCACCAAATAACGCTCCTTTCCGCCCGGTTTGGTGGCGCAGGAGGAGCTGCGGGCGCAGGTGGGCGCCCTGGGCCGGCGCCTGGCCGAGGCCGGGCAGCAGCGCGGGCAGAGGCTGCAGCGGCCGCCGCCTGAGAGCGAGGAAGGTGATGGCGGGAGGAAGGCCCAGGCGCCGCCGGCCTCGTGCTCACCCCGTCTCCCTTGCATGTTTTTTCCCTGGGGAAACTCCTTGCTGGGGGCAAACGCATCYGTCCCCCGTCTTTTATTAAGGGGGGTGGATTTGTGAGCGGCCGCTTGGTCTGCCGCCCGGGGCTGGCGGCCTCTGCGCTGCCGCAGCCTTCGTCCTCCTCCTCCTCCGTGCCCGCGCTGGGCGCCGCTCACCGCCGTGCCCGGTCCCGCAGGGCTCGGCGGCGCCGCGGCGGAGCCGAGCGCTGCCCACGCGGTGCCAGGGCTGCGGGGCACCGGGCACCGGGCGCTGCTCCGCACCGTGGCCGCGCCGGAGAGGAGCCCGCGAGCGGCCCAGGTGCGCGCTGCCTTGCACCACTGCCTCGCCATCCCGTGTTCCCSCGGCATTCCCGGCCTCCCACGGCATTCCTGCCCTCTGCTCCATTCCATTTATTCGCATCCTCTTCCTTGCGTTTTGTTGCATCCCGTTTCAGTCCTTGCATCTGCTGCGTTGCATTTCCGTGTATCCCACATCCTTCCTTGCATCCCACATCATCCCTGGCYTCTGCTTCCTTGCATTGCCTTGCATTTCACTTGGTTCCTTGCCTCCGCCTGCTTTGCACGTCCTCGCTCCCAATTCTTTCCTTGCATCTGCTTCCTTCCATTTCTTGCATCCTCTTTCTTGCACTTCCTTGCATCCTATTCCACTCCTTGCATCTGCTTCCTTGCATCCTGCTTCCTTCCTTGCATTTTATTTCTTGCCTCCTTTTCCTCGCATCTGCTTCCCTGCACCTTCTATTCRGCATTTCCTTTCATTGTTTGCATCYCTTTCCCTCTGTTCCCTCGAATTTCCCCACATCCTCATCTTTCCTGCRCCCTCTTCCTGCATTTCTGCTTCATTCCTTGCATCTTCTTTCTTGCATTCCCCTGTAGCTCACATTTTTCCTTGCCTCCCACGTCATTCTTCGCCTCCGCTTCCTTGCATTTCCCTGCATTTCATTTCCTTCCTCACCTCTGCTTCCTGGCGTCTCCCGGCGCTCCTCGCGTTGCGCCTTGCCTCGCATCTGTCCCCGCTTTTCTCCCGATGTCCCCAGCTCGACGGGAGGGAGCAGCTCGCGGCCGACGGCCCGGGCGCCGCGCTCGCGGAGGCGGCGGAGGCCGGGGAGGCCGGCGTGGAGGCCGATGAGGACGGTGTGGAGGCCAACGTGGAGGCCGATGAGGCCGGCGTGGAGGCCCACGAGGCCGATGCGGAGGCCGGCGTGGAGGCCGATGAGGACGGTGTGGAGGCCGACGTGGAGGCCGATGAGGACGGTGTGGAGGCCAACGTGGAGGCCGATGAGGCCGGCGTGGAGGCCGATGAGGACGGCGTGGAGGCCCATGAGGACAGTGTGGAGGCCAACGTGGAGGCCGATGAGGCCGGCGTGGAGGCCCACGAGGCCGATGCGGAGGCCGGCGTGGAGGCCGAGCCGGGGGACRGCGAGYGCAGCACCCGGCAGGTCGGCGCCGGGCGCGTCCGTGTCCTCCRTCCGTCCCGGTGCTCCCCGTCCGATGTCCCCCGTGTGTTTAGAGGCGCGTTCTCCCTCCTTCACCACGCAGCATTCCCCACTCTCCCAGCCTGTCCCATCCCTCCTCATCCGTGTCCCACCTCCCTTGTCCTTCCTGATGAGGCATTTGCCATCCCCCTCCCTCCCCATCCCATATCCCCGTCCATCCTCCGTTCCCACTCCATCCTGCATCCCCTGGGCACCCCACATTCCTTATCCATCCCTGCCCTCCCTGTCCAGYGTTCCCGTGGATCCCAGTGGAGTTCCCATGATCATTGGGATCTTGTGGGAATTCCCATGCCTACGGGGATCCCACGCCCACGGGTTTCCTGTGCTCACAGGGATCAGGTTCCCACATCATGGGGATCCTGTGGGGGGATCCTGCATTCATGGGGTTCCCATGCTCACGAGATCCTATGGGAGATCCCATAATCGTGGGGATCCTGTGGGGTATCCTCACTCATGAGGTTCCTGCACTGACAGAGATCCCAAGCTTAAGGTGATCCTATGGAGGATCCCTTGCTAAGAGGTTCCCATTCCCCCCAGCATCCCTTGGGGATCCCATTCTCCTTGGCATCCCTCTCAGTGCCATCCCGGGCTCGCGGGGACTCCTGGGGATCCAGCGGGCATTCCTGAGCTCCTGGGGATCCCGTGCTCACTGGGATCCGGCATCCATGGGATCCTACGGGGGTGCTGGTGCTCGTAGGAATCCCATGGGGAGATATTTATATATTTATATATATATTTATGTATTTATGCATTTATATATTTATATATTAATGTATTTATATATTAATGTATTTATATATTTATATATTTATATATTTATATATTTATATATTTATATATTTATAATTCCCACGCAGGTAACGGAGCCACGGGGCCGCCTCCGGCGCCGCCACCACTCCGGCCTCGCCAGCGACTGACGCCGTCCCCCCCACGTCACCCGCCGTGTCCCCCCCGGAACCCGAGCCTCAGCCGAGCCCCGGGCAACTCATCACAYGGGTCTGCGGCTCCGTGGAGTGACAAAGCGGGGAGCCGAAGGCAGGGGCCAGCCCCCATCCGGCCAAAGTGCCCCCGGACCTTGATCTTTCCCCCTCACCATTCCCTTTCCCTCCGGCTTTTTTAAGGGGAAAAAAAAMCAGAAGGAAGAGCAGATACCACTAGTGTATTTTTGATACTGGTTGAGCCCCGTTAGGGTCTTTTTTTTCTTATTTTTTACTGACATTTCTTAATGAGAGGTTTGGAAACTCCTATTTTTTTTTTAACCACCCCCTGAKCAAGTTGCTCTTCGAGCAGCCCATCCTTATTACTATTTTAAACCMTCCTTTTTCTAACTGAATCCTCACCTTAATGTACAGCACATCCTGCATCCGCAGCAGGAGGGGATGAGCTCTTTTTCCCCCCGCTGCTCCTTCGGGAGCCCAACTTGCTCCCGTGCTGCTCCGGGATCTCGGGATGCCTCAAGGCTCCGCCGGGATCGGAAAGTCCTGTTGCCAGAAGCAACACCCGGAGCGCCGGTACCGAGCGCCTCCTTCCTAAAGTGTTATCTGGAGCAGCGGTACCAAAAYCCTCCTTCCCAGAGCCGTATCCGGAGCATCAGCACCCAAGTGCCTCCTTCCCAGAGCCGCATCCGGAGCACGGATACCCAAGTGCCTCCTTCCTGAAGCTGCCGCATCCCGAGCATCCCGAGCATCCCAGGCACCTCCTTCCCGGATGCAAGGAGCAGCTCAGGGCTCCTCGCTCAGCAGCAGCGGGGCAGGGAAAATTTGGTGCCTTTTTCTCTTTTCGCCCTGTTTTGCACTAAAAATAAATGACCCTCCCGAGCTGCTTGGTTCTTTTGTTACTCCTTAAAGCCATTCCCAGGGCGGATGGGTGAAAATACAACAAACCTCCCTCAGCTCGAGGTGTTTATTGCCAATAACAGCAGTGAGGGGAGCTGAATATCCGACCCAGAGCAAGGCTGGGGGGCAGGAAGCCCCYAGCAAGCTGATACAGGAGCTCCTTTCATCCTCGCTGCCCCGTTTTCCACCATTTGCCCCAAATCAGCTCTGTTCCCCCCCCCAAAAAAAAAGAGCCAGGAGCCACAGCAACCCTTACACTTTTCTTTTGGATACTCTACATAGACCAAAAAAAAAAAAAATATACGGGGCTGGGGGGAGGAAGGGGCTCAGCTTCATCCCCCCCCCCAATGCCCTTACAAATACAATAACAACCGTGCCCTAAAAAAAATAATAATAACCTCCCCCCCGGTCGTATACGTATGTGCACGAAAGCGGACCCCTATGCTGTTTCATGCACTGTTTCTTTAGCACCACGGTGAGGAGGAGGAGGAGGAGGAGCGGGGCGGGGGGCCTGGGGCTGGCGGGGGGTTCAGCAGCCGCCGCAGCTCCGGGCGCAGGAGGCGACGACCGTCTGGCAGAGGCCGCTCGTGGCCATCACGCCGCACTTGGAGAACTTGTCGCGGCAGAGGTCGGCTGCCAGGGGACGGTTAAAAGGGCCCGGGTGCCGCGGCGGGACCCGTCTGCACCCGCATCCGCGTGGGAGGACCCATCCGCACCCGCATCCCCACCTGCATCCACATCTGCACCCGCATCCGCATGGGAGGACCCATCCGCACCCGCATCCCCACCTGCATCCCCATCCGCATCCTCATCCCCACCCACATCCCCAGCCACATCCCCATCTGCACCTGCATCCGCATGGGAGGACCCATGTGCATCTGCATCCCCATGGGAGCACCCATCCGCACCCACATACCCACCCGCATCCACATCTGCACCCGCATCCGCGTGGGAGGACCCATCCGCACCCACATCCCCACCCGCATCCACATCTGCACCCGCATCCGCATGGTAGGACCCATCCGCACCCGCATCCGCACCCGCATCCCCACCCGCATCCCCATCTCCATCTGCACCCGCATCCCCATGGGAGGACCCATCCGTATCCCCATCCGTATCCCCACCCGCATCCCCAACCGCATCCCCATCTGCACCCGCATCCGCATGGGAGGATCCATCTGCATCTGCATCCCCATGGGAGCACCCATCCGCACCCGCATCCCCATCCACAGCCGCATTCCCACCCATATCCCCATCCCCACCCGCATCCACCTCACCACCCGCATCCCCAACCACAACCCCATCCCCATCCCCATTTGCACCCGCAATGGGAAGACCTATCTGCACCCACATCCGCATCCCCCCCACATCCCTGTCCACATTCCCATCCGCATYCCCAACTGCATCCCCACGGGAGGACCCATCTGCACCCGCATCCCCACCTGCATCCCCATTCGCATCCCCATTCCCCTCCTCATTCCCATCCTCCTGGCTTCACTCCGGAGCAATGACTCCAACCTGGGATGGCCGGTGCTGCGGCAAAGCCCGCACCGCTCTTCACCCCGGCCAAGGGTGYTTTATGTTTCGGAGTGCCAGAAAARCTGYRTTTCRCCCCCAAAACGCAAGCTCACCTCGCAGCAGCTCCTCGTGGGCGCACACGGTGCGGACGCAGATCTCCTTGTTGATGACGTAAACCCGGCGGAGGCTGTGGAGGGAAAGGGGCCGATTGCAAGGGAACCCCCCGCCCCGGCGGCCGCGGGAGCTTGCCGGGGCTCGGGCGCCCTTGGGGCGCTCTACCTGTAAAAGCAGATCTCGTTGAGGCACTGCTTGCAGGGCTTGTGGACCGAGTAGAGCCTGGTGCAGGGGTACTGCTCCTCCCGGCAGTCTGCAACGAGAGCGGGTGGCTGCGGCGCTGCAAACGGGGCGAGCATCCGCGGGGCTGCACGTGCTGCACGTGTGTGCAATGCTGCAAGCTCGAGTATCTGCAGTGCTGCAAGTGCTGCGAGCTCGAGCATCTGCAATGCTGCAAGTGCTGTGAGCT
>NW_020454283.1:1088994-1107971 GCF_003342845.1 Nothoprocta perdicaria
TATTGCAATGCTGCAAGCATCTGCAGTGCTGCAAGTGCTGTGAGCATGCCCAGTGCTGCAAATGCAGCAGGTGTCCACGATGCTGCAAGCTCAGTGAGCAGCCACAGTGCTGCAAATGCAACAGGGCTCCACAGTGCTGCAAACACAGCAGGCACCTGCGCTGCTGCAAACAAAGCAGGCTTTCAATATGCCACAGACACCATGAGCATGCATGGTACTGCAACACAGCRAGTGCCTGCAATGCTGCAAAAGCAGCGGGCACCCACGATGCTGCAAATGCAGCAAGCGTGCATGATGCTGCACAAATGCACAATGCTGCAAAAGCTGCAAGCATCCACGGTGCTGCAAATGTAGGGAACATCTGCAGTGCAGTAAATGCAACGGGACTCCACAGCACTGCAAGTGCAGCGAGCACGTGCAGTGCTGCAAGTGCAGCAGGCGTTTGTAGTGCTGCAAATGCAGGGAGAATCCATAGTGCTGCAAACGCACCGGGGCTCTGCAATGCTGCAAATGCAGCAAGCATCGTGCCAGTGCAACCCCCAGGGGCTCCAAAGCAGGATGGAAAATCCCTGCCGAGCTGCAGCAGCTCCCGGCACCGCGGCCGACCCAGGAGCCCTGCCAGCTCGGCCTGGCTCCGGCCCAGGTGCTTCGCGGGATGGTTAAATGGGGAAAATGATGTGATTTTTTCCCCACGTTTTTTTTGGCCCAAAGTCATAAGTTTGGCCGGCGGTTTCGCTCCGTGTCCTGTCGGGAGTGGAGCCAGGCGGGAACTCACCCAGGGGTCCAGGCTCTGTGGGCTCCGTCTCGGGGAGGGCAGCTGCGGGGAGAACAAAGTTAGGGAGGTGGCCGCAAAACTGCAGCAGCAAAACCGTGTTTGCAAAACGGTGCCTGCAAACGGTGGCTGCAAAACGGTGCCTGCAGACTGGCATCTGCAAGCGGGCAGCTGCAAAGGGCGCCTGCCAAAATGCAGCTGCAAAACGGTGCTTGCAAAGCTGTGCATGCAAATGGTGGCTGCAGACCTGTGCTTACAGTGCCACGGCTACAAAGCTGCGGCTGCTCTATGGTGCTTGCAAAACAGCGGCTGCAAAACCGYGGCTGCAAATTGCAGCTGCAAAATAGCACTTGCAAAAGGGCATCCGCAAAAGCATGGGTGCCAACAATGACTGCAAATGGTACCTCAAAAAGGGCACCTGCAGTTGGTACCTGCAAAACCATGGCTGCAAACTGGTGATTTCAATGCTCTGCCCTAAAAGCAGCACCTGCAAAATTGTGCATGCAAACCCGCCTCGGAATTGTTCACGCGAAACTGTGTGTGCAAATCCACGGCTGCAAAATTGTGCATGCAAAGACGTGGCTGCAAAACCACGGCCACAAAACGGTGCCTGCAAAATTGTACATGCAAAGCGGGGGCTTCAAAATGGTGCCTGCAAACCCGTGGCCTCAAAGCCAGGGCTACAAAACAGCGCCTGCAAAATTGTCGCATGCAAAGAGGTGGCTGCAAAACTGCAGCAGCGAAAGTGCAGGCCTGGCTGCTCACCTGGGGTGGGCGCTGGCACCACCTCCTGCTGCGACTGCTGCTGCGACTGGTACCGAAACTGCTCCTCGGGGGCGCGGGGCGTCACATCTGCAGGCGAGAGCCGCCCGCGCTCATGCCCGGGTCCCCCTTTCCCGCCCCGGCACCCGCGGCCGGGGGGTATCCTGGAGCAAAGGGTGTGTGGGGGTGYCCGCACCCCCGTGCTGGGGACCATCGCGCCGGAGCCGCTTACCGTGATAGTCGTAGTAATCCTGGATTTCTAGGGGGGGGAAGCAAACGGGTTTAGCGGCATCGGGCTGCAAGCGCCCCAGGGAAGGGTGGAAAATGCAAAAATAAGGAGGCAAAAAGGGGGAAAAAGAGAGGAACGGGGGTGTTTTCCCAGCTGCCTGTGCCAGAGAGGCTCTCACCTGCTTGCTGGTCGTACTGGGAATATTGCACCGGCTCGGGGTAGGTGATGCCTTCAAAGCGGCTGTACTGCCCCTGCGCCAGCAGCGCTGCTGGGGAGACACGAGCAGCGGCCGGGGGTGTCACCGGCGCCGGGACACCACGCGGGAGGAGGAGGAGGCTGCGGGACAGGGCCTTCCTCCCCCCGCCCCGGCGGCGAGGGGCCGGGACGCTGGGGTCTGCGGGGGCTCCGGCACCCACCTGGCAGGCAGAGCAGCGAGAGCAGCAGCGCCCTCATGGCAGCGGCGGGCGAGCGCGGCGGCGCGGCGCGGCGAGCACCACGATGCACCCGGCGGGCCTTGCGGGGAGCTCCTTGCAACGAGGCGGTGAGAACCCCCCCTCTAGCTCCCGCCACCCAAACCCACCCCCAAATCACAACTCTCCCCCCCAAAAACCCCACAAGCCCCATGCAAGGGGCTCTGGAGCTGCCGGAGCCTCGGGCAGCACCGGGAGCTGCCGGAGGCCCCGGCGCTTCCCAACGGCTGCTTCCCGTTCCCAGCGTCCCGGCGGGTGGCCCCTTCCCTCCCCGCACGTATACGCGCACATATAGAAACATGGTGGTGGCAGYGTCTTCTTGGCGTGACGCCCTGCACCATCCAAGGGCAGCTCCTAGAGGCCACATGTGGCAGCATCGGGATCCTATGAGCATGTTCCTACGGAGCATGTTCTCCACCATTGAAGTGTAGCACCACATCCTGCGCCACCATCCTATCCACATCTCCTATGGACCATGTCCTGCACCATCGCCAAGGTGCAGCATCTTCTACACCTGCACCATCACCAGAGCAGAGCATCTCATGGACCTATGGACCCATGGATCAAGTCCTACACCGCCAGAGTATAGCATCTCATAGAGACCATGTCCCACACCATCACCGAAGCATTAGCGTCCCCCATGGGCCTTGTCCCATATCATCAAAGGGTAGTATCTCACAGGGACCATGTGCTGAACGAAAGTGTAGCCTCTTCTAGAGACCACATCCTGCACCATAACCAAAGTGTAGGAACTCCTATGGAGCACCTCCCACACCATCAAAGTGTAGGAACTCGTAGAGACCAAGTCCTGCACCATCATCCAAGCTTAATGCCTTCTAGGGACCATGTCATGCACCATCACTAAAGTGCTGCAACTTCTAGAGACCGTGTCCTGCACCACCATCAAAGTGTAGCATCTCCATGTCATGCATGACCATGTCATGCACCAGYATGCATCATGCACCAGCATGACCATGTCATGCAACGTCAGCAAAGCACAAKAACTTCCATGGACCATGTCTTGCCCAGTGACCAAAGTGTAACATCTCCTAGGCACCACATTGCACACCAGCATCGAAGCGTATTATCTGCTAGGGACTGTGTCCTCCAACATCTCTAACGTAGCATTTCCTATGAACCATGTCCCATACCATCAAAATGTAGGAACTCTTACAGACCACATCCTACAGCATGAAAACATAGCATCTCCTAAGGACCACATCCCACACCACCAAAGTGAAGCATCTCCTAAGGACCATGCCCCACACCACCAAAATGTAGCATCTTGTAGAGACCATATCCTGCATCTTCACAAAAGCATCATATCTCCTACGGACGATGTCCTGCACCACCACCAAGGCAGAGCATCCCCTAGGGACCATGTCCTGCTCCATCCACAGGTACCAGAGATGGGCCAAACCCTGCATCCCATGCAGGATGAGACTTGGGCTTTCCCTGGTTCTCAGAGAGCAGAAAGCCTCTTTCTACTGGATCCAGAAGCTGGTAACCAAGCCTGACCCATGGGCAGGGTTTGGCGGCCACCAAAGCCAGGGGTTGGCCCGGTTGCTGGTGTCATGGATGGAGCTGGTGCTGGTTCTCCATGGCCCTTGGCCTTCTCGCTTCCTGCAGCCAAGTGAGCGCCCGACGCAGGTTTAACTGGGGTTAAGCACATCCCAGGATACAAAGGGGATTGTCCAGGGATGTGGGAGATCCATGTGCTCGCCCCAGGCTCCGTTTCCAGCTGGATCTACCTGACTAGGCCGGGGCACATGTGGCGAGATCCATCTGCCCAYGGATGCCCTCGCTCCGGCTCTCCGGAGCACGTGGCCCAGCTGGGATTCAGTGGTCCCAGCCGAGGCCACGGGAGATCCGGAGGTCCCAATTCCCACGGAAAGCCCTGCTGGGCATATCCCGTCCCAAGGGGCACCATCCCCTCCCTGGGCCATCCCAAAAACCTCACAATGCCTCTGAGCCCACGGGCTTCATGCAAGGCACTGGGAAAGGGGCCCCACCACGTCCTTCCAGGGAAAAACAAGCCAAGTTTTCCCTTTTTTTCCCCAATCGGAGGAGCGAACCTGGCAGCTCCCCCCGGYGCCCACTGCCTTTTCCCAGCCTCCGATCCCAAATCCCAGCGGCTGGAGGCAGCCGCCGGGCTCCATGCAGGGGGGCTGGCGGCTCCGTGCGCAGCCAGATGTTTTTTTTTTGCCGCACACATCTGGGAACAATCAAGCGCAGGGCAGCGCCCGGCCTCTTCATTGGGCTAAGCCCCCCTTCCCCCAGCCCTGCCCCCTCCCCCAACTCCAGCTTTTCCCAAAAAAAAAAAAAAAAAAAAAAAAAAAAAAAAAAAAAAAGGGAAAAAAAAGCTCCAAAGCTCTTCGGTTGCCAGAGAGTGCGAGAACAAAGGGAATATGGAAAAAAAAAAAAAATTCAAATTTTCTGGCAGCTGACCAAGGGTAAAAAGTCCCCCGGGGGTTTTGCTGCCTCTCTCGCCTGCCCCTCCTGCAACGCTCCGGGCGTCCCCATTGCTGCAAGGGGAGACAGGAAAAAAACCAGTCCCCCCTCCCCAAAATAAACCCAAACCGGCAGAAACGCTCAAATCTCCTTTTTGCACCGTGTGGCTGCACGAAAATAAATGCAAATAAGCCACTAAAGCGCTGCTTCCTCGGGACTTCGGGGTGCGTGGGGAGTGGTTTTAGCGGGAGGGTGGTCGGCGGGAGCTGCAAAGGTTAAAAAGACGCGGGCAGGGGAGCCCTTGGAAGCGCTCCCGGCTTTTCAGGACTCACCTCCCCCGCCAAAAGACAAAAAAGGAAAAAAGAAATTAAAAAACGATGCAMATTTTTGCTGTCCCGAAAGGGGTTTTGGGAGCTCCGGAGTTTTTCCCTCCGCTTTTATTAAGTTTCCAAAGTTTCCCCCCCAAAAAAACCCTCCCAGCAGCTCTGGCACTGAGGGGGTGAGGAGCTCCCAGCCTGGGGCGACTCGCAGTGCCCCAAATTCCCCCTAAAAAATGGAGTTTCGGGCCCCTCGCCGCGGCCGGCGCAAGCGGGAAGTTTCCAGCCCGCCCCGCGTTCGCGGATGCCCCGGGGGGGTCCCTGCCCCCGGGGGGGGTCCCTGTGCCCGGGGGGGGGCCCTGCCCCCGGGGGGGGTCCCTGTGCCCGGGATGGGGGTCCCTGTGCCCGGGATGGGGGTCCCTACCCGCTCTGGGTGCTGCTGGTGCCTTTTCCCGCCGCCGGCTTCTCCTCTGCTCCCGAAGGATCCCAACTGAGCCAGAAGCTCCTACCTCCAGCACGGGGGCTCCGCTGGGTCCTAGGGCTACACCTGGTCCTTCCCCTTCCTCCTCCTCCTCCTCCTCTTTCTCCTCCTCCTCCCCAGAAAGCTGCAGGCTGGGGAGGCGAAGCAACAGGAATAATAAGAGTAGCAATAATAATAATAATAGGAAATGCAACAGCCTGAGCAATGCCGGGGGTTGGAGTCGACGTGGAAACCCGTGGGGTCGCGCAGGGAGAAGCGAGTCCTCGGAAAACGGCTTCCAATGTATGTCTGGGAAAACAGGGAAAGCGGGATAAGCCCCAAGGGTTGGGGGGGTTTCTGTGCCCCGAGGGRGACGTGGAGGGACATGAGGGGATTYGGGGACATGGCTGGCGGGCTGGAGCATGGGAGAACGTATCCCATGCATGAAAGAGGAATAATAATAATAAAACGCAGGGATTTGGGCTGAGCGGGGGGCCCTCGCTCCCTGGGCTGCATGGAAAAGCTTCCCGCTCTGCCCCTCTGCGGGGGCCACATCCCCCAGGAAATGCGGGATGGGCAAAAGCCGCTCCCAGGGAGCCGGGAAGCGGCTCATGGAGGTACAGGGAGCCCTAGGGTTCCTCCTCCAGCCAGAGGATTTTCCTGGGAGGCCCGGGGAAAAGCAGGGGGCTCCCTCAAGCCTCTGTGCCCGGAGCAAACGGAAGGCTCGGCAGCTCCCTGGAAAATAGGTGAATGTGATTTTCTTTTTTGTTCTTTTTTTTTTTTTCCCAGGAAGCAAAGCAGCCCGAGTGAGTTTGGGGATACTAGTATTTATTTGTGGGCTTTTTTTTTTCCATTTCTTCTTTTTTTTTTTTTCTTTCCTGCTTTGGCTGCATTTTCAGCCTCCCCGTGCTTGCAGAACTGCTAAATTAAGGCAAAAAGGTTTCTTTTTCTTTTCTTTTTGGCTCAGGAAACCAGTTTTAATCCTGGCTGGGATTTCAGGAAACCTCTTACCTCTGCCTGTGCCTCATTTCCTGATCTAATCCCGACCTCCAGGAGGGCAGAGAGGCACCGCCGGCCTCAGAAGGGGCCCCAGGCTGCCGAGCCGCCCCCAAATACCAACCTTTGAACCCAAAASCACGCTCGGAGGCGGCCAACTCCCTACCCTCCCCAGCAGTACCCATCCCATGGAGAAAAGCGGGCGAGAAAAGAGGGTGCATTTATTGGCCACCGCTCCCGCCGGCGCTCGCAAGAGCCGGCGGCTCACAGCAACACACCAGGGGCTCGCAAAAAGGCTGTAAAAAGGAGGGATTTGGGTTTTTCCGGGGCTCTGGAGCAGGGCCCTTGTAAACACTTCCTACACATCCGGGGCGGCCGGTCGGGAGCAAGGCGGAGGCGGCGGGGTCACAGTGAGCRGAGCCGACGGCATCAGCGGGATGAGACCTCCTCCACCTTGGCGGGGTTGAGCGGGACAGCGTGGGGCAACAGGGGCAAGGGGGGTTCTCCTCTTCTGCACGTCCTCCTCCCTGCTTGGCTTCTCAGCAGGCTTGGTGGTGGCCACGGCTGGGGCCAGCACGGCTCGGGGGTGAGCTGCCGTGCTGAGGACGTCCCCACGGCAAAGRCAAGATGCCCTGATGGTCCTTAGCTACCTACTGTATCCCTCGCCCTGCATGGAGCATCTCCACCTGGGCGCAGGTGCCCGTGGCCAACGTTGGTACCAGGGTCAACCCCTCAATGACGAGGGGCTGGAAGGCAGGGAGGAGGGTGGCCTGGCCCACACCGACCATGGCTATCTCACAGTGATGGACAGCTTGGGTGTTGCAAAGAGCGGTTCATTCAGGGGCGGCCAGGAGGGCTGCTGCTGGCTCAACTCCTTCTCCAGTCGCTTGAAGAGCTTCTTGGAGACCTTCTTCCGGCGCAGCTTGCGCAGGCAGCAAAGCAAGCCGTGGTCCAGGGCGGTCTGCGGCAAAGCAAAGAYGGGAAGAAGGGGTCTGGGAGGAGGCCATGGGTCCCAAGGGTCAAGCACTTGGTTAGGGAGACCCAAAAGGCCCTCACTGCACTGTGAAGACACAAAAGGAGCTCATGGGGAAACAACGTCCAAAGACTYGGAGCCAACATGCCTGGCCTCACCTCCAGCACGAAGGCGGCGAAGAAGTTGAGCGCGGCGACTCCCAGCAGGAGCAGCTTGAAGTTCAAGTCGTCGATGGCCTGCAGCTTCAGCAGGGTTTTGGGGAAGCCCAGCGGGTACAAGGTCAACCACACCATGAGGCCGAAGAGGGCAACGAGGACTAGCAAGAAGAGCACTGAGGGCGAGAGGGAAGGCGATTGAGAAGGAAGCCTTGACAGCTCCCCGGGCCCACTCAGGGAAGGGTGTCTCTGGGCAGCCTCGTCCTCACCGTTGGTGTACAGCGGCTCCCGAAACGGGTAGCCCTTGGACATGGCCACGGCCAAGATGAGATACTGGAAGCCCGTGATGCAGAAGAGGACCGTGTTCTCGTAGTTGGGCAGGTTCTGGGGAGCCGTCACCGTGCTGTTCAGTGGCACATACCTGCACCAGGTAGAGGGAAAAAAAAGGCAGGGAATGAGACCCAGATGAATTGTGAGGAGAAGGCAGCAGGCAMAAAGATGTAGACACCAAGCAACCTCCTCCCTCCATAGGTATGTGGCTGCGGTTCAGTATCTCCTTGAAGGCAGCTGGCATTGGCCAGAGTCAAGGACAACCCCCAGGACATCAGCCTTGTTTCAGCCCTCCATGCCGTTGCCATCACTGAAGCTGGACAGCCGGGTGTCCCTTACCAGCTCTGTGAGATGGTGATGAAGTAGCTGAGGACTTGCACRGTGATGAGCAGAGCTGTCTGGAAGAGCAGGCTGCCCAGCACGAGGACACTGATCAGCGCTCCTTGGGGACGCTCCACTCCCAGCTCCTTGGCAGGCCCCGTCCGACCCATCAGCACCGCTACGGTGGTGGTGATGATGAGGTCAAAGAAGAGGAACTGAAAGTCACTCAGGTTGGTGTTGATCTGGGAAGGAAAAAACACCCTCATTGAAGCCACAAGGACCTATGAGGGGCTACAGAAGACCATGGCTTCAAACCCAACCACGAAAAGGTGACAATAGCCTGGGTCTGGAAATACCCTGGGGTATCTCTGASCATTTTAGGTGCTCAGATACATCTCAGAGCTCAGACAGGTCTCACTAAAGCATCTACAATGTGAGGCAAAGGTTTCAAGCGGGATCATTTCCCTGCTCTCTCCACTCTCCCCTGCACCTCTGTTGGGCTCCACCAGAGAAGTTGTCCCCGCTGTGACATCTCCCTGCTGGTGTGAGGACGCTCACCGTGTAGAGCAGCAGCACAGACACGAACTGCACCAAGCTGTACAGGGCCATGTACTTGAAGACCCCAAAGGAGGTGACCAGYGAGCACCTGCCCTCCCTGCAGAGAGGGCAGAAAAGCAGAATTTACAGGATCACAGAGTCATTATTAAATCCGGAAAAGACTTGTAGGATCAAGTCCACCCATAAACCCAGCACCACCACTGCCTTTGCAACCACATCCCTAAGGGCCTCATCTACACGTGTGTTGGACACTGCCGGGGTTAGTGACCGCACCACTTCCCTCAGCAGCCTCCACCAGCTCAGGGACACAAAGCTCCTTCTGCAAGGACAGAGTGGACACCGAGAACCCGCCCTGGCTTCCATGCCTTGTCCCCGAYGAAGCTCCCCAGCTCACCGGATGAGCGTGGGCACGCAGGCGATGTTGGCAACGCGGGAGGTGAAAGGCGACGCCACCGAGGCCTCGGCCTCCGAGAGAGAGACGCCCACATCGGCGGCCTTCAGGGCCCCACAGTCATTGGCGCCATCCCCGCACATCCCCACGCAGTAGCTGCGGCACAAAGGGTAGGGTGGGCAAGGGCCTGGGGGCCTTCGGAGCCCCTTGGCTTGCACCCATGAGCACATCACGGCTGGGGAAAGGGTGAGATGGGATTTCAGAGCTGCCAAGAGCCCTGCCACAAAACCCCAAGCTTCTGGCACGCAGGAGGCATTGCCGTGGACAGGGATGCCCCCTGGTTCTCCTCTGYGCCCCACGTGGCTGGTCCTAGGAACCTACTTGAGCTCCTGCAGGCTGCACACCAGCTGGGTCTTCTGGTCAGGTGACATGCGAGCAAAAACAGTCGCACGGATGAGAATCTGTAAGGAGGGAAGGACGCGGCGTTGACAGCGCTTGGGAAGGCGACCCAAGGGCTGATGCTTGGAGCAYGCTGGTCACCAGGAGGAGCTGGGTTGATGCAACCTTGACCCTCTTCTACCACGCGCAGCATGGAGGATGTCTCCTTGCAGCAGCAAGGCCAACAAAAGGTGCTGGGCCAAGATGAGGCCACTCTRTTGGTCCTCCTTCTTGGGACGTGCCCTGGCATGACGGGGCTGGACTCACCTTGGGCAGCAGGTCAGGGAAGTGCTGTTGAAGTACGGCGAAGGACTTGCCGTTCAGCGCCAAGTGGCAGGGCCGCGGCTGGAGGCAGAGACCGTCCTGCTGGTAGAGGCCCTGCAAGCGGAGACAACCCACCAGGGAAGCCACGTGCTCTCCATGGGGGGGCAGGCCGGCATCTCTGTGGAGCTTGGTGGCCACCAGGGGACCAACGGCCTCCACCCAATGTCCTCCCTCTCTGGACTCACCTCCGACTCCTCTTCACCCTGCGAGTGTTCGGCAAGGATGAACTTCAGAGCRGCGGGTTTGTCAGCCGTGGGCGGGGAGGCATTGACAAAGACGACCCGCTCTTTCGGCTCCACCATGTGGCAGCTCTTGGCCACGTTCACGGCTGTCAACATGTTATCTCCTGTCAGACAGAGGCAGCAGCACTCAGGGCAATGTTGGCTAACTTGGCTAGCAGGGTCTCACGTGGCTCTTAGTGCCTTCAGGCCATGAAGAGCAGCCCAGACATCTCAGATTCCTTCTTGTATGGCTCTGCAACCTCATGCACGAGGATGTTTTGGAGGGCAAGAGCTTATTCCTGACCCAAACGCAGCACCTTCCAACCCCACAGCCCTGGCAGMTGCTCCTTGCCTGGCTGTGGGCCACCCTAAGTTGACTCCTGCCAGTCCCTGTGAGCTGTGCGGACCAGCACGGCCATGAGATGTCAACGTCCAAGAGATGGGTGGCAAAAGAGCAAAGAGCTGGCATGAAAGGACATCCATGGCATGAGTGGTACCTGTCACCATGACGGGGCGGATGTTGGCATTGCGCAGCAGGTGAATGGTGGGCGCTGTCTCTGGCTTGAGCACGTTCTTCATGACGAGGAAGCCGAGGAAGGTCAAGCCGCTCTCAACGGACTCCCTGTTGGGAAATGGCTCATGCAAGCCAGGAAGCTCCGCCAAAGTCAATGCTCAGCTCCTTGAGGGACCATCTCACAAAGCAGGCGAGAAGGGACCGATCAAGATCCGCATAGCGGGAAGATGGTTTGTACCAACCTTGTGAGCTGCAGGGCCTCCTCGAAGGTGGTCACGGTGCTGAGGGCTTTGCAGGCGAGACCCAGCACGCGGAAGCCGTCCGTGGTGTAGTGCCGCAGCATCTGGGAGAAATCCGGGGGCACTGGCGGCCGTGAGGGAGAAGCGAGGTCAAAACAGTTGCCCAATGAGCTCCTGCTCATCATCATCATCATCAACAAGTGGCCTGGTTCGAGGTGAGTGGCACAGAGCGGGCAGTCGCCCTCCCCAGCCCCTACCCGTGTCCTTCCTGCAGAGGCTGGCCACCATCTCCGGCGCCCCTTTGACGTAGGCTTCCACAGAGGCCTGGCCAGGCAGCTTCGCCAGCACGCTCATCCTCTGCAAGGAGGAGGAGAAGGGGAACCGCCGGAGGATGCCCACGGGCACCTGGTGCTTCTGCAGAGGGAAGGGAGCGGGTGGGTGTCAGCATCCATCAGGAAAACCTGATGTAGACAGAGATCGCCCCCAATCGGAGATGGAGAGGATCTACTAAGGCAGAGCAGAGCATCCCTTAGGAAGGCCACTTAAGTTGAGGGTGATGCCACAACACGTACCCGCCTCGTCATAGCTCAGCCAGGACCTACCGTGTCTCGAGGCTGTTCTTCCACAGGTGGAGGCTTCATCACGGCCAAGACCTTGGTCCCAAACTGCTCCATGACAGGAGGCTCCGCTTGGTCCTCCTCCGGCATCTCCAGGTGCTGCAACCAAAGATGCTGAGAGGACAAAGCCCACGCGAGTCCCCTCCTTTCCGCTGCGACAGCACATTGGCCACCTGGGAGGAAAGCATCGCCCACTGCTATTCCCTCTGTCCTCCTTACCCAGCCGGTGGATTCCATCATCTTGAGGTCCACGGGGTCGCCGATGGGCTGTGTGCGCAGCAGCGAGATGGTGTGGCAGGCGGCCAGGGCGTAGAGCAGGGGACCGTCGGGAAGGCAGCGGGGCTCGTGGACGATGGGCAAGAAACGGTCCCTGTCCAGCGGGACGACGCCCCACACATCCAAACCCTCCTCCGTGAGGGTTCCCGTCTGTGGGCAATGGAGAGGGTGGTGGGTCCAGGCCAGCCTTCACCTCCCACCACGGCCAGCGCCACCCTGGACCTCACCTTGTCAAAGCAGACCAGGCGGATCTTCCCGCACAGGTTGATACGAGGAGGGCTGATGCAGAAGATACCCTGGTTCTTCAGCCTGTTCTGGGCATAGATGGTGCCCACGGTCATGGCAGCTGGCAAGGCCGGCGGCACGATGACGGTGACCAGGTCGAGGGCACGGATGATGATCTGCCCCACAGGAACCTGCCGCGGGACACAGTGAGGAGACACGGGGCAGCGTAAGCACCCGGGGCACCAACATCTCCCAACCATCTCCACCAGCGCTGGCTGACGGGCCCAGCGCCAGCTCCAGCACCCAAGGGCTCAGCAGCTCCARGAAGCATACCTGGTTTTTGACCAAGACCAAGATGCTGTATAGCGTGCCGATGAAAGCTGTGCAGGAGAGAAAGGAGAAAACAAGCTCCATCACGAGGAGAAGTGGGTGGATCCACACAGGATGCGGAATTTGGCTGTGCTCGGGTGTACCTAGGACGGCGAGGAACAGCACAAACTTCACGGCGTCCTTGTAGAACTTGAAGCTTACAGGCTTGGGGTAGAGGATGGAGCTGATGAGGTCCCCCTTGGCTGTGCAAAACCCTGTGGGAGAGGAGCAGCAGGACTGAATATTGCCAGGTTTGCTTGGAAGGACACGGCCAAGGGAGGCCTTCACGCTGCCCATTCATTCATCACCTGTGCGCGTCACCACGGCCAGCACCTCTTTGCCCACGTAGGACTTGGCTTGGATGACCTGCGTGCCGCAGAACAGCGTGTGCCGACGGTGTTCCTCGGGCGAGTAGATGGCGTGGGCTGCGCGGCCACCCGCCGGGAGAGGAGTTTTCATCACCGGCACGCTCTCGCCTGGGGGAGACACCCGTGCTGGGGAGGACCATCGTGTAGTGAYGGTCCTCCATCTCCAGGTGAGGAGGAGCTTCCTTACTGTGAGGGTGACAGAGCAGTGGAACAGGCTGCCCAGGGAGGTTGTGGAGTCTCCTTTTCYGGAGGTCTTCAAAACCCACCTGGATGCCACCCTGTGCCACATGCTCTGGGTGTGCCTGCTTGAGCGGGAAGGTTGGACTAGATGATCTCTAGAGGTCCCTTCCAACCTTGAATATTCCATGATTCTGTGGGGGCCGGTCTATAACCCCCAGGGCAACGGGGTCGAACCRGCCCTTCCAGCAGCCGCTGTGCCGGGGTGGGTGAACAGAAGGACGGGAAGCAGCTGCCTTAGGGTCTCAGGAGACACCCAGCTTGATGTTTTCCCTCTAAATCCCCCCCAAAAAGTCCAGGTTTGGATGCGAGCAGCCGTGCCGGCGCCGCCACTCTCACCTGTCAGCATGCTCTCGTTGACCATGCACTCGCCCGTCAGCAGCGCGGCGTCGCAGGGGACCAGCATCCCGTCGCACGGGAGGCTGATGCAGTCGCCRGGCACCAGGTCCGCCGAGCTCACCACCGTCTCGGCTGGAGACAGCACCAGCGCTCAGGCCAGTGGCCCCAGCCCCGTCCCGCGGGCCTCGGCTGAAGGCCACAAGCAGCAAGTCCTCCATCCCTTGGGTCTACTCAACAGCCCGGGCAACTCAACAGCTCGGGCAACTCAACAGCCCGGGCAACTCAACAGCCCGGGCAACAACTCAAGCCCAGCAGATGTTGTGGTGCTGCCTGCTACCGAACTCAACGAGGCAGCTTCCCGGGAATGCCAGGCACGCCGTGGCCACCCGGCAGCCCCGCGGGCACCACGCTGCTCACCTCCGCTGGGGCTGCGCACTCGGACGCCGACCGACATCTTGGCCATGGTCTGCAGCGTGGCGCTTTGCTGTAGGGAAGCGAGTGCTCAGCAGGCGCCCGAGGGACCGGGCAACCGCGGCCAAGTCCCCACCGGGGTCAACTCTTGAGCATATYGGGCTAGGGATGGGGCAGGAGGATGAGGGAATCTGCCCTAGCAGCTGGAGGTCCAAGGCGAGCTTGGGCTCAGCTTGCAGGGCCTCCTGCACGGGATCACCCTGCGGTTCCTCCCTCTCACCCTGGCCTTCCTCCTCGGGTCCCCAAGGGGGGCTGGGATCTGCTAAGGTGTCCCCTCCATTTCCCCACGTCTTTGTCCTCCCGTGGAGCCCGTGACCAACCTTCCTCGTCTCGTAGAGGGACAGCCCTAGGGAGATGGTGGAAATGAGGAAGATGCAGGCAGCGTAGTAGTAGTAGGCATCGCAGACCCACAGCACGATGCTGAACGCTTGGAAGATGTAGAAGGGGTTGAGCACCTGCAGGGGAACCAGCAAGGAGAGCAGGTTTGGAGACGAGCCTCCTCCAGGCCCTTGTGAGACCTCCAGGCTCCATGAGAAGCCCATGTAGAGAAGCTGGCCCTTCCTTGGGGTGGCTGATGGATCAGCTGCCTTCTCTGGCCTCCCTGGCTTTGCCTATGGTCAGGACTCCAGATCAAGGTCGTCCTATCCATGGTGAGGACATCCAGATACGTGAGAGCCACCTCCCAAGGACACTCGTGCCTGAGCTAAGGGGCAGGACAGGTTCTCTCCACAGCTGCCTCAGCTCTGCCTCCTCCGATCTCTCTCCTAAAGTCCTCTTCTCCCTGAAGTTCAGGAGAGCCCCTGAACTTAACGTCCTTGGTTTAGAGGGCACCAGGCCTTAGCCCTGGGGACAACCTGCTCCTCCGAGCCACCGCGCGCCCACCTCCTCCACCAGCAGCCTCGCGTAGGAYTTCACCGGCACCTCGATGAGGTTCGGGCCGTAGATCTTCCTCCTACAGAAGGGAGAGGAGAGCAAAGGGGAAGCGACTATGCAGTGGAGAAGAGCTGCATGCCCAAGGTGAAGGCCACCATGCTGCCAGACCCGCACGGGAGCCCCAGGGAGACCGAGCACCCAAGGCCCTGATACTGAAAACCAGCCAGGTTGATGGCTCTAAGTCACCATCTGCCTGGGGAGCAGATGGGACGGAGAGGGGTCCTAAGATCTCAGTGCATCGCTTGGRAAGGGTAACAAAAGCAGGGCAATTATTGCAATAAAAAAGGCAAGTCCTGCAAGAAAAGCAGTTTTTTAAAAAGTATTTCTTTCTAAGCATAGTGAAGATTTAAGCTATATGATGCCCTGTGTATCAGGTCCCCCTGTGACATTCCTACCTGGTGTTGTGGTCCTGCTGCTCAAGACCTGCCTGGGTGAGGTGGAGATCCTCACAGGTCCAGCCTTCATCCAAATCACTGGAAGAATGGAAGGAAAAGGTGAAGAAATGTGTCAGGGATCTCACAGACCTGCTGTAATCCCTGACAGAAGTGTGTTTAAAAATCCAGCAGGAGCCCAAGCCAACACATGGTGTCTCCTTTTCTGGGACCTCCATCCATTCCTCCTTCCATTCATCCTCCCATCCCTCCCTCTATCCTTCCCTCCATCCTTCTATCCATCCATCCCTCCCTCCCTCCATCCATCCTTCCATCCATGCTTCCATCCATCCCCGAGCTGGAGGTACCTGACTTTGCAGAACGCCTGTCGCCTCTCGATCCACACGTAGCGCAAGCCCTCAAAGAGGTAGTAGCGCAAGAAGTTCCTCTGAGCAGAGCAACGTGGAGGGCAGGGGGTCAGCAGAGCCCGGGGCTCAGACTGGCACCACGGGAGGGTGGCACAGGACGGGACCGGCGTTACCTCCTCCTTCTCGTGCAGCCGGATGGTGTCGCGGCTCTCCTCCTCCTCCGAGGCGCCCATGGTGATGGTGGTCGTCCGCTCCTCCAGGCGGGCTCCTGGGTGATGCTCCAGGCTGCTCGCGATGGAGAAGCGACTTCAGGCACATCCAGCCTGGACGGGCGCCCACCATGGGGTGGAGCTACCATGGGAAGGGGCCGCCTGCACCCCACGGGCGACCTCGACCCACCTGCCATCGCCCAGCGCCTCCGTGCGCACCCGTGCAGTGAAGCACTGCCCAAAGCGGTCCTGCAACACACGCGCAGCTCGCCACCGGGAACGGACACCGTGACGAGGAACCGCCCCGCGTGAAGGTCCCACCATCCCCGGCCACCTGCCTCCCTCCACAAAACGAGTCCACGTCCCGCCCGCCTGCAACTCCCAGATAAAAAATATGGACAAAACAAAGCCAGGAGAGCGGGCACAGAACAGCAAAGCACCGCTTGCTTCTAGGACTGGGCCTGGGAACCACTTGACTGTGGTGGCACCAACCCAACGTTGGTCAAACATCAACGTTGCAGTGGGAGGGCGAGGAAGAGGAGCAGCGAAGCAACTCGCCCAGGACCTCCCTGCGACATCAATGGCCAAGACAGCCCTCGAAGGCAACCCGGGCTCCACCGGAGCTCGCTCATCACCACTCACCCTGATGACGACCCAGTGGGCCTGGCCGAGCGGGCACGGCCTGCCCTTGGCGCGCACCTCCAGGCTGGGCTTCCAGTGGAAGAGCAGGAGCAGGAGCCCCGCGCTGAGCACGGCGCCCGCGTGGCACAGGAGCACCCGCCAGCGCCGCCTCGCGTAGCCCGTCACCTCCTGCGGGGACACGCAGGCCATTTAAAGACAATAATCTATCAATCAAAGTATATAAAAATATATATATCTAATGAAATGATGCAAATGATAAAGGCGGCGAGAGCGCCGCGTACGTACCATGCCGCCTCCGCTGGAGCCCGGCCGCAGTGTCCCGTAGCCCGGCGGCCGCTGGCCCAGCAACCTGCTGCTATCTGCGGAGCCGGAGAGGAGGGAAGGCCCCTTAGGAAAGGCGCGGAGCGGCGACGAAGAGGAGGCCGCGGGGACGAAGGCGGGAGGGAGGCGCCGGGCGGCCGCACGTGACCGTCACGCGGCGCGGGGACAAAAGCGGCCTCCGCGGCGGCTCCGGGCAGGGGGAAGGGAGCGGAGCTGGCCACGAGCCAGCTGGAGCACGGCCGCAGCCCGGCACTGCGCCGGCCTCGCTCACGCGGCCCCAAAATGCACCTTTTTGCCCCATTTTTTTTTTTGCAAAGTTTCCACCTTGCAAACTCTAATGCAGAGCCAGCTCCAAAATGCACCTTTTTCCCCCATCTTTTTGCGAGGTTTCCACCTTGCAAACCCTAACACAGACGTCAAGGTTTGCAGCTCTCCATGTCGATGCTTTGGTTGCCTATTAACCCCCTGCCCCACGCACCCAAATCCACTCGGGATTAGAAGACGCGTTCGGATCCCCGGCGCTGCTTCCTATCCTGCGACTCCTCTCCTGGCACGACTCTTCAGTCGGACRTTTCCACCCAGACAAAAGCCCACACGGCTCCGGAGCCACCTCTTTTCTCATGGAAACGCCGTTCCAGCGAGACACCCTGCGAGCCTCTCCCAAAGCCCTGGAATGTCACCCGCAGCTGACATATCCCATTGACACCAGCCGGCGCCCGGCCTTGGTGCCCAGCGGGATCCGTGCAAAGAAATCCAAACTCCCGCTTGAATTCCCAGCTCTTTCACTACAAGAAAGCAACACGGGGGCCTCCAACCTTTCCTGGGAAAAGCCGATTTCTCGGAGGACGTAGCCACTCCATCGGCCCCGTGTCAGCGCGGTGAATCCCACCTCGCATCCCTCTCTTTCTCTCACCTCCGGAGCTGCTTCCCGGCTCCGGCTCGCCCCAAAGGCGACGTGTCCGGGCAGCCTGCRGCAAAGGGGAGGGCAGAAGCGGCGCGACCGGTTTGCCGGCCGCACCTCGTCCGCAAACACCCAGTGCCTGCGGAATGGCGAATCCCGGCGGCAGCGGCGCCCGGAGCGGCTCGGCCGGGACCCCGCGCGTCCCGCGGCTCCTCGCGGCCAGCACGYGCTCCGCGTCCACGGAAAACGCGCTGGCAAATCCCTGGAAAGGCGACAGCCGCCCCGAACCTGCAYGTCCAGGTGATCCGGTCCTAAACGGCTTGCAAGCGGGGGAGCGCAGCTGGGGAAAGCCCTGAGGCGGAAGAAAGCAGGGGAGGAAAGAGGCTTCCTAGAAGACGGAGACGTTCCTGGTGCTGAGCTGCTCTCATGCATCTGTTTTTTGTTTGTTTTTCTTTTTTTTTAATTGTCCTTTTGCAAACTTTGGAGACAGATAAATAATAAGGTTGGGAGACAGATAAATAATAAGGCTAATAATAAGGTTCTTGCAAGCAAGGTGCTTTCCCAGGCCTGGCAAAGCGGGAGCATCCTCCTCCCAAAGGAGGCTCTCGGCCTCCTATTCCCATGTGCTGAGCACTAAAAGCCTCCCAAGGATTTGGGCATCCCCRGGCTCTCCTTCCTGCTGCCGGACTCAGCTTAACCCTTGACGGATGCACTTGGGTACCTGCATCCCCAAACTACCCAAAGCRGGAGAAAAAGGATGGGGTTTAAGCCCTGAGCGCTGCTCAGCCCTGGCGCAAGAGGGAACTCAGAGGGGTTTGCAGCGCGCTGGGCACCGCTGCAGCGCGACACGCGAGRGCAACCCGCTCCTCTGCCCTTAGGTCCACACAGCCTTATGCAGCACTGCAAAAATGAAGTACAAATCGAGGGAACCACAGCCTCAAAGAGCGTTCTGCAGCTCTGCATGCCGTGCACAGTGCAATGCCGGCAGGTGCACGGCGCAAGCTATGGACGCTGTGCACGGTGCAAGCCTGGGGTGCACRCAGTGCAGGCGGCAAAGCAGGGGAAAGGGGCAGCGGGAGCCTGGAGYGCACGCAGGCAGAGCCCCTGAGCTCTCATGCAGTGAGGAGGGAGGAAACGCACAGCGCAAGCCCTGGGCACGCAGCCTGCAATCCGGGGCACGTGCACAGCGCAACTTGGGGAAACGATTCTGTGATTCTGYGAAATGCACGCTGCAAGCGTGGGGATGTCCACAGTGCAAAGCCCGGGGATGGCGCAAGCCGGAGGGTGTGCATGGCGCAACCCTGGAATCCGTGAACGACACAGTGCCGGGCCGTGCAAACCCTGGGGATGTGCACACTGCAAGCCCGGTGAAATGCATGGTGCAAATCCTGGGTACCTGCACACTGCAA
>NW_020454283.1:1108061-1116609 GCF_003342845.1 Nothoprocta perdicaria
TGCACACTGCAAGCCCGGTGAAATGCATGGTGCAAATCCTGGGTACCTGCACACTGCAACCCCGGTGAAATGCATGGTGCAAACCCTGAGGACCTGCACACTGCAAGCCCGGTGGAATGCATGGTGCAAACCCCGGGACCTGCACACTGCAACCCCGGTGAAATGCATGGTGCAAACCCTGAGGACCTGCACACTGCAAGCCCGGTGGAATGCACGGTCCAAGCCCAGGGATGTGCACAACACAAGCACGAAGAGGTGCACATTGCAGCGCTGGGCAAGCGCACTGTGCAACCCAGGAATATGCACACCGTGCAAAGCCCTGAGGCCGCACACAGTGCGACCCCAGGCGCACACACGGTGCAATCCCGGGGAAGCACATGGTGCAATCCCGGGAAAGTGCACGGTGCAATCCTGGGGATGTGCATGGCACAATGCCAGGGAAGCGCAAGGTGCWACCCYRGGGATGTGYGTGGTGCAAYGCCAGGGAAGCGCAAGGTGCAACCCCGGGGATGTGCGTGGTGCAATCCCAGGATGCGCGCAGCGCAATCCCAGGATGTACCCGGTGCAATCCCGGGGAAATGCATAGTGCAATCCCGGGATGCGCACGGCGCAATCCCATAGAAACGCGGCCACCCGCAAACGCGCCCCGCGGCCCCCGCTGACCTGAGCTCATGAGGGCCGGGCACGGCGGACACGGGCACGGCGGACACGGGCACGGCGGACACGGGCACGGCGGACACGGGCACGGCGGACACGGGCGCGCGTGGCGGCGCCGCAGTCGGAGGAAGCCGGCGCGGGGGCTGACGGGAATTGTAGTTCCCACCCGCCCCCGGCGGCCGCCCCAGGAATTGCAAGCAGTCCTGCCCAAAAAGGGGGTCCCCCCCCGCACCCCCTTCCTTGCCCTTTCGCAAGGAAACCCCCCAAATTCCGCTCCAAAAAGCGGCCCCCACCGACCGCTTTGCCATGCAGACCGAGCTGCCCCCATCCCTCTTTCCCAGGGGGAATTTCCCAGGGGGAAAGCCCTCTCCMGCTGCCATGCCCAGTTGATTCCAGCATTTTCTTCCCGGAATAAGAATTCCRACTTCCTATGGAATAAAGCGCACCGCAGCTCCCCGCTGCTGGGGGCAGCACCTAAGGCACCGGCGGGACGGAGGGGTCCCAGTGCACCCACAATGACCAGGGCGCAGCAGGACGAGGCCAAACTTCACCCCAGGACCAGGAGCGAGAGCCACGGCGCCCGCAACGCAGCAGCCACGCCRCGCTGCTCTTTACAGCGTTTATTGCCCGTGCAAATCCGCGCAGACACAGCCGCGGCCGGGGGCTCCTCGCYGCGTCCGCCTCACGCCGCCGCCGTCTTCTCTTTGTACGTTGCCATCATCTTCTTGATCTCGGCAATGGCTTTGCCGGGGTTCAGACCCTACGAGACACAGGGGCACAGTGAGATCTGGAAATGAGCACGTGGGGGCACCTGCGGACAAACTGGGCGATAGATCCCGCTGCAGACCCCGCTGCCTTGGCCCGCTGGCTGCTCCGGGAACCCTCCTTGCTGTTTTAAGACAAACTGGCAACCGAGCAGGCAGGTTTTGGTCAGCAACCCAAGGAGCAAAGCTCAAAAGTTAAYGGTTGAGTGGCAGAAGCTTGAATATAATGTCCTGCTTGAATATAAGCAGGGCTCAATTGGGTACTCTCAGGTGATCAGGAGGTTTCCCGGAGGCAGGAACTTCATGGCAAAGTCCTGAGAGCTGCATTTCAGACTGGAGGAAAGGGAAGGAGATTGGGGATGCCAGTCGCCCTGTGACAGCACTACAGCGGGTGCCTGCMAACACCTCGTTATCCCCGAGCGCGTCGCCCACCAAACGTTTGCCTCGGTGGCCTTTCCACAGCGAAAAACCTGCGCTGTCACCCGGCGYGACAGGAGCCTGGGTGGAAACAAAGCAGGCGGCAGGAAGGTGYGGCTGGGGAATCTGCCCCACGCGGGGAACGCGGCCGCGGCGAGAGGAGGAAGCAGCAGCTTCCAGTTCTCGCCASAAACACCAGGCAGAAGCAGCCAGCCCAGACTGGTCCTGTTGGGAGGATGGGAGCAGCCAAGGGACACCCAAAGGGGCTGGGGAAAGCTCCCCGCGGCCTCGTGCTCTGCCCAGGACACCGCAGGGGCTCGGTTACCGCTGCTGGTTTAAGGCAGGAGCCGCAACGTGGAAGCCCGTCACGGCAAGGCCAGTGGGCAAAGGGGCAGCGCTGACCCACCTTGGGGCACGTCCTCGTGCAGTTCATGATGGTGTGACAACGGTAGAGCGAGAAGGGGTCCTGCAGCTGCGCCAGCCGCTCCTCCGTGTAGTCGTCCCTGGAGTCGATCATCCAGCGATAGGCCTGGAAGCGAGCGGCGCTGGGCAGGTGGCGTCCCCCGCGCCCGGTGCCCGCGGGGCCCCGCGACGCGGCCTCACCTGCATGAGCACCGCGGGGCCCAGGTACTTGTCGCCGTTCCACCAGTAGCTGGGGCAGCTGGTGCTGCAGCAGGCGCACAGGATGCACTCGTAGAGCCCGTCCTGCGCGGGGGCGGGAGGCGGGCGTCAAGCCTCGCCGCGCGCCCCGCGGGAGCTTCGCTCGGGGGAAACGGGGCAATTACACACGCTCGCGGGGAGAGGAACCTGCCCCTGGCTGAGGGACAACCCGAGGCAACGCTACAGAGACCCTCGGCTGCCAGAAAGCCTCRGGAGCAGGTGAAGAACCTGCAGCTGATGATGCACCGCGAGGGGAGCCCCAAACATCTACACAGGAGCAACAGTCTGAGTTCAGTTTAGAAGCTGATCCGGGTTTATACCAGATGCACTGAATTATCGTGGCTGTTTTTATCTATTTTGGAAGACTTCAAGGACCATTAAGTTGGAATTAATCATCTTGTTCTCAACTTGTATTGTTTCTAATCGTAATGCCTCAGATTACYGAGGATTTAAAGATAAAACTGAGGGTTTCTGCAATTGCCTTTTATCCAGCACGGTTTCTCATGCACACAGGTTGTTCTGAGAGCAGGAGAAACTTCAGGGGAATAACAATACCAAGAGGATTTGGGCAYAGCACTCGCAGCTAATGTCAGGTTCAGTCATTTTTGCTTAATTTAAAAAGATAAAAAAGGGAAAAAAACAGATTTTGAGGATGCTGCTTTACAAAAACGATCTGAAGGGAGCCCTTGTGGAGATAACACCAGGAAACGGTGCAGGAAACCCGACTGCGCTCTGGGATAGAAGCTCCTTCCAAGTGCAAAACCCTGGGTCTGTTAAGACATCTCCACGCCAGTCGCACGGCGCTGCTGACATCTCGGACTCACGAGTCTGTTCATCAGATGTTTAACTTCACAGGCAATACTGCTATGGAAAACTTTGGAAGCTCGTGGCAGAGATGAGGCTGTCAGCTCACTCGCCTGCAATAAGTCTTCTTCACCGACCCTGCTACCTTTTACTGAAACCACAATTGCAGCAGAGCTCCTCTCAACTGTGAGGTGACCGGAGGATCCACCACGGCAGGACAGAGCCAAATGAAATCCTCCGTTTAAAGATGCTTACTGCGGGAGCCGTGGAAATCCACRGGAACACTTACCCACGGTGCAAGCTCTTTAAAACCTGCCCCTCTCCCTGCTGCTCGGAAGGCTCTGTTGCTCTTTGCTCCCTGCGGTAGCTTCACCCCAAACCACCACATCCCACAAAGCTGAAGCCCCCCAAAACCAACACAGTGCTCGGAATGGATCCCCAAGGTCCAGCACCAATAGAGGGGCTAAGATACCTTGGGTCYGGCTTTGCCTCCACAAGGGCTGGCTTTTACCAGGAGCTTTAAGGATGCAAAACCCTGGGAGTAGGGGCGGGATGGCATTGTTAAGCACAGTTAAGCACAGTGCTGAGCCTGACAGCCAGCATAAATCGCAGTGCCTTATCTCCACGGAAATACTCCAACGCTCCACCCTCCACAGCATTTTTAAGGACACATAAAGAGATTTGCAGTGAAAACAGTGTTTCACGAGCAACTGTGACCCCCAGCAATGCAGCCATGCCAGGGAGGGAGCAGCTTCCACCCGCAGCAGCGGCTCCTGCACCAGGCACCTCTCCACTACCCTCAGCACCTAAGCCAGCTCCTATCTGCAAGGGATTTCGAGGGTAGGAAAGCAGCAGTAACCAGTTTCTGACGGTCTTCTATGGACTGCAGGTACTGGGCCTTGCCCTGCTGCGACTCGTCCTTCTTCTTCAGGTAAGGCTCGATGGATTTGTACTGTGCGTAGAAGTTGCTCAGGTCCTAGGATGCAAAAGGCAAAAAGCATCACGTGGAGCTAGCACTTGCTACCGCTTAAACAGCGAATGCCACCTCGCGTGTCAACCCACCACACTCCTCCAAGGGCAAATGAACTTCACTGCTGCTGCAGAGCTCAGGGCCACCCATTGCACAAAGCATCCAGAGGAAGGTGCCAGTTGTGGCATATCGGCTTTGTCACCATCCCTCCCATCCTTCCTTCCAACTCCAACTCAGACCCCTTGTTAGGGGGGACCCTTGGTCCCAACCCCGCTGGCTGCTCACCGGCACGAGATCCTTCACCACATACATGTGGGGCAGCGGGTAGATCTTGGTGGTCTTGCTGAGGTCACGGTCAATCCTTTTGGTGCAGGCCAGCGTGTTTCCTCCAGCAATGTTCATAGCGCAAGAACCGCAGATACCTGGCAGGGGGGGGCAAGAAAACAAAAGCAAAGCCATYAAGAAAGAGGGCATACACCCAGCATTTTCCTCTTGTTTTACTTGGGAATAGATCCTCTTTGCTTCAAATGAGCTCCTCGGTGTCTTCCATCTCACTGGCTTTTCAAGCAGCTCCGTACGTGACGGGGCAAGYGCCCGAAATTGCCACGGGGTTAATTCGAGCGCTATTTAACCACAGCAAACAACCTCCACGTCCTTCCTCTGAGCACCTCTTCCAGGCCAAAGCCGCTGCGGAAGAACAGCTCACAGCTTTCACAACATACATCACAAAACACACACGTCAGGAGCTCCTTGAAGCGGCTGGAAGCGGGAGAACGAGCGCCGGCGGCGGCGGGAACATCTCCYGCGCCGCGTTGGTGACGCGCTCGGCTTCGTCCCCACCTTTGGGAGCCGGAGCGGCAGCTCCGCAGGGGCCGACGCTCCGGTTGCGGTCACCAACGTCCCCAAGGGGCAGGAACATAAAAGGGAGCTGGTGTTCCCATGACTTCTGCAGCCGGAGAGAGCCCTGTCGTGAACTGGGCTGCAGACGGGAAGGGATGGGGATTCCCAGGACAAACAGCACGAATTCAGCACAACAAGTGCATGAAACGACGCCACTGATGACCTCCCAGCAATGCAGGGAGCAGATATAACCAAGCCAAGCACAAGGCAGAAAAATACCCGTACAATTCAATCCCATTCACCGAGTTTCGGGGTTTTTTTCCACCTCTCAGGAATTTTGCTGCGAAAATTTCTCTTGATTTTCTATGTCATGCACAACACCTGGAAAAGTTGCATCAATTCCCGAGCTTTCCACACACACACACACCACCATCAGCTTTGGCTTTTCCCGGGCTGCAAAGGCCCTTTGAGAACAGTCTCCACTTCAGCAGCGTGAGAAGCCCTTCTTACCTTCCCTGCACGACCTGCGGAAGGTCAGAGTGGAGTCCATCTCGTTCTTTATCTTGATGAGAGCATCGAGCACCATGGGCCCGCACCTGCAAAGGGAAGGGAGCCCGTGAGCCCGCGCCACCGCCCTCTGCCCCGGCGCTGCCGTTTGGTGTCCCCACTAAGGGCCGCCCGAAAGGGCTTTCACCTCAACGCCACTGAAACGGCAGTTTTGTTAAGCCCGGGCAGGCGGTTAGACTCTGCTCGACCGGCAGGGCGTTGCACCGAGTGCTCGAGGTTGGAGAGAAGCATTTTCTTTTGCTGATGCCCTCATGATCTGACGCAATCGCTTCTGCTGATGCCCCTGATGAGCAGCAGAGGATTCACAGATCCCTTAAGGGTGGACGGGACCCCCAGAGATCGTCCAGTGCAGCCCCCTGCACACGCAGGTCACCCAGAGCACAGGCTGCATCCAGGYGGGTTGGGAAGATCTCCAGAGAAGGAGAGATCCAGGCAGCAGAATGGAAAAACCTCTCCCCAAGTGCCTCGCTACCGGGTCTCTCCTTTTAAGTCAGGTTTTGACAAGTTTAAGTCAGGTTTTGATCTAACAAGGTCTGCCTGGCCTCATTAGTCACAGCAGAGGCAGCAACGCGAAGAAACAAACAACCCTGGACAACTTACATAACCTTCCACACGGCAACACCCTGGAGTTAGGAAGCAGGGCAAGCCCCGARGCAGGAGGGCTGGAGCGCTGCGTGCCGGGGTCTCCGAGGGGCGGAATTCCGATGGCGGCGGCAGGAGCCCAAGCAAACCACGGGCCAAGGTGCCTGTGCTGCAGTCCCCTCGTGGTGGGATCTGCTCGGCCCGGCGGCAACGCCTGCTCCCACCGAGGAGCTGCTCCTGGGCGGGACTGAGGCGCCTCTTCACGGCCACCCCACCGGTGGAACCGCCGCCGAAGCCSCACGAAAGCGCTGGCACCTCCGGCTGCTGCCCAAACACTTCTTACCCACCCTCCCCCGCCATTCACCAGGTCCCTGGCGTGGACAAACAGCCCCGGCGATCCCGCCCGCCGGCTACAGCCGGGAACCTTCTCCCTGAAGATGAGCGCTGCCTTATTGAGATCAGCACTCACTTGTTGAGGTCCACCTCGTAGGTCTGCATGCGGGGCTTGTCGCCGGGCTTGTCGGGGTCCCATCTGTAGATGGAGAACTTCTTGATCCGCGGCGGCGCCTGCGAGGCCGGGGCGGCCGCCGCCGCCGTCTGCGCTCCCCGACACCCCTGCGTTCAGACAGGGACCGTTCAGCTTGACATCCTCCGGCGCGCGCAGCTGGCAAAGGAAACGGCGGGGAGCCGGGGGCTTGGGCGGGAGACACCCGCCGAGCGCCTGCAGATCCCGAATTCTCCAAGGACGGGAAGGCTCCGCCGGCCTGCGGCTGGGCACGGCTGCGGGCAGCGCCGTGACGGGCCGGTTAACCGCGAAGGGGCCACGAACACGAGCCCCACGGTGACGGCCGCGAGGCCGAGGGCCCCGCGGGGCCGCCCTCATTCCCCAGGGAAGGAGAGCGGCGAGCGGGACCCCCGGCACCGCGCAGGGAACAGGGGGACAGCCGAGACCCCCCCCCAGCGCCAAGGACGGGGGGGGCCGCTGCCGTGACGCCGGCAGCCCCCCAAGGGGCCGCGCGGGGCCCCCCCGGCCCCGGCCGCCCTCACCGGCAGCAGCAGCAGCCGCGCCGGGACGCGCCGCCTCAAGGAGACTCCCACCACGGCCGCCGCCATCTTAGCGCTGGCGCAGCTTCCGCCGCGGGAGCGGAAGTGGCAGCCCCGGATCATAGAGACGCGGCGACACCGGAGCTGGCCCACCACACGGGGCGCGGCCATTTTGTGTGCGGCTCCGGGCGCCATGTTGAGTGTGGCTCGCGCCGGCGGCGCCATGTTGGGGCGCGCGAGGCCTGGCCCCGCTCGGCCCTGCTCTGCCCCGGTGCTGTCGGTCATGGCTGCGGTGCCTCCTGCCCCTGTCAGCAGCTCCCCGCGCAGCTCAGGCCGCTCCGCACGTTGGATGGCGCCCGGCACACAGCAGGACATTCCCAACGTTTCCCAGCACACAGCAGGACATTCCCAACGTTTCCCGTGACAGGGCAGGACAGTCCCAACATTTCCCGGCACACAGCAGGACATTCCCAATGTTTCCCGTTACAGAGCAGGACATTCCCAACATTTCTCGGCACACAGCAGGACATTCCCAACGTTTCCCAGCACACAGCAGGACATTCCCAATGTTTCCTGGCACAGAGCAGGACATTCCCAACGTTTCCCGGCACACAGCAGGACATCCCCAACGTTTCCCATTACAGGGCAGGACATCCCCAACGTCGCCTGTTACGGCGCAGGACATTCCCAATGTTTCCCGTTACGGAGCAGGACATTCCCAATGTTTCCTGTTATGGAGCAGGACATCCCCAATGTTTCCCATTACAGGGCAGGACATTCGCAACGTTGCCCGTTATACGGAGCAGGACAATCCTCAACATTTCCCGTTACGGAGCAGGACATCCCCAACGTTTCCCATTACAGGGCAGGACATTCCCAACCTTTCCCGTTACAGGGCAGGACATTCCCAATGTTTCCCAGCACAGAGCAGGACATYCCCAACGTTTCCCGTTACAGAGCAGGACATTCCCAACGTTTCCCATTTTTATTCGTGTTGGTACAGGCTGCCGCCGCTGCAGCCTGCCGGGAATCACCGTCTCGCCCGTGTTTTTCCCTTCCGCAGCCGCTTCCCGTGCGTGCGGCCCCGGGCAGGGCAGTAACGGGGCCGGTGCTCGCGGGCACCGGCGCTGCGCGGCGGCAAAGCGGGAGGAGAAGGGAAGGGAGAAGAGGGAAGAGAGAGAGAGAAAAGAGAGGGGAGAGAAAAGAGAGGAGAGAGCAGGGGAGAGGAGAGAGGAGAGAGCAG
>NW_020454283.1:1117009-1147737 GCF_003342845.1 Nothoprocta perdicaria
AGAGAAGAGAGGAGAGAAAAGAGGAGAGAGAGAAGAGAGGAGAGAGAAAAGAGAAGACTAAAGAGAGAAGAGAGAGAAAAGAGAAAAAGGAGAGGAGAGAAGAAAGCAGAGAGAAAAGAAGGCCTGGAGACAAGGGAGAAGGGCGGGGAGCGCGGCGGGGCGGGCGCGGCGGCGGCGCTAGGGCTGCCCGCGCCACCACGGCGCGCGGAAGGGCCGGCGGCGCACGTTGGTGCCGCAGTGCACCTCGCCCAGCAGCCGGTGGTAGGAGGAGACGTCGTCGAGGAAGCTGCAGGCCAGGCCCAGCGGCTCGAGCAGCGCGCGCACGTGCCGCTCCAGGCAGCACTCGCCCTCCAGCACGGGCCCGAACGGCTTGGGGATGCCCACGTGCGCCGAGAGCACCAGCATGTTGACCTGCGGCACGGGCAGCGCCTCGGCATGCCGCGAGTGCCAGGGCTCGTTGGAGCGCCGYGGCTTCCCGTGCTGGGGGGAAGGGGCTTGCCGGGGTGGGGGGATGCCCTGCTGCTCCGGGGGATCCCACGGGAAGATGGTGCGGGGTGTTGGTTGGGTTGCATTGGAAGGGAGGAAAGTGGCCCGAGCTATGGGTTATTTATGGGAAGAAGGCAATTGGATCTGCTTGGCCCCACCAGCATCCCCTCCACGTCTGAGTGCCAGGGAGCTGCCCGGCTCCCTTTCCCACCCACAGCTCCARAGCACCCTCGGGATTCCCACCCCTCTCGCTTCCCACGAGGAAAAAGGGATTTGTCCGAATAAACCCCACGCCCAGCCATGCTGCCTTATTAAAAGAGCCCCAGGTGAGGGTGAAGGTGTTTCATCCCGCAATAACCCCCTGCTTTTTGTCCCGCCGGAGCAGGGGTCCCGCTCACCATGTTCGGGAAGAAGGCGACGGCCTTGCCCTCCGAGTCCATGCGGAAGAGCGCCGGCACGTCCAGGATGTCGCTCTCCGTCAAGCCCAGCTCCTTCTTGAGGATGTCCCTGTTCCAGTCAATGCAGCGCTGCAGGAAGAGAAGGGAGGAAAGGAAAGGAGGGAAGAGGTTTGGGGCCGGCTTGCGCTTTGCCTGGATTCCCGTTTGGTGATGCGGGCGGCTCCGGCCGGGATGTCCCGGCTCCGTCCTTACCTGCGCGTACTGGTTGTGCCGCGCCATGACCTCGTTGGAAAGGACCTTGTTAATGGTGACGCGTTTGGTGTCCGTCCCGGAGTAGCCTGTGGATGCGAACCCTGCTCAGGGAACGGAGTTGCTCCCGGTGGTCCCGGTCCCCTCGGCCTTGGGAGCGTGGATCCCGCAGGGGTGGCCTGAACCCTTCACGCGTGCCCGGTGCCTACGTGTCCCGGCGCCCGCCGCCTCATCCGGCGTCGGAGCCGGCCGGGAGCGGCGCCGCAGGGATCCGCGCGCTCCCGCCTCCGCCGAGATTCCTCCCGGACGGTGAAACCGCCTCTTTGCTCCGAGCCTGGGGCCGCGGCGCCCTCCCGCTTCGGCAGCGCCCGCCGTGGAGCCCCCTCACCCTTGAACATGGTGGCTTCGCCCCAGCCCTCCTTCTGCTTCTCCCGGAAGAGCTGGTAGCAGGCGGCGGGGCTGGCCAGGAGCATCCGGAATCCCTGCGGGAAACGGGAGAGGAGCCGCTCAGAGCTCCCTGCGGACSAGGGTGGCCCGGGCGCTGCGGGCAGAGCGGGGCGTTACGGGAAGCTCTCGGATCAGGGCCCTGCCAGTTGAGAGCTGCCCTGGCTGGCCCTCGTGGCCCATGGGCCCTGGGTGGCCTTGGTGGCCCATGGGCTTCTGCAAGAAGCTTGAGCCACCACATGGACACGTGGGAGAGTAGAGCCAGCCCGTGGCTTGGGCGTTGGAGGAAAAGCAGCCGTGGGGCTTTCCCTGTGGAGCTTTGAATTCCACACCAGCCACCTTGGGATTTTTCCTGTTTTCCAGGTGCCTTTTGGAGTCACCTTGGGATTTTTCCTGTTCTCCAGGTGCCCTTTGGAGGGAGCCAGGCAGAAGCGCAGCTGCCCGGAGCACCCTCATCCCGGCGCAGCCGACGGAGCCGCTTGCTCAGCCCCTTCCCGAGGGCGAGCGGGGCTGCGGCGGGGGTCCCGCCACCCACCTGCGTGTCAGCGCTGGGCACGAAGGTGACAAACTCGTCCACGTGGCCCACGCTCARCCAGTCGGAGTAGAGCTCCACGGGCGCCTGCACTTGCTGCGCGTAGAGGAACTCCCGCACCACTCTGGTCATTCGCCGCCCCGCAGCTCTGGTGGCGAAATTGCCCCCAAAAGGAGTGAAATTTGTGCATTTATCCATACTGAAGTGAGGGAAGGCTGATGTTGGGAAGGGAGGGAATGTGGAGGCACAAATTCAGCACTRCGGCTGGGTGCTCTCTGTTGCCGACTTGATTAAGCCCCTCAGTGTTTTCTTTCCTCCTTGCCTGGTATTTAAGGACATGTTTGCCCTTGCTTTGCTCCCAAACTCGCAGGTTCTGCCTCTCGCTTACGTGGGAAAGCTGCTTCCGATGAGGATCCTGCCCAGCGGATACTCCTTCCCGCCCACGGTCACCGGCGGGCTGACCTCCAGGTTGCCGAAGGAGTCGAGGCTGCTGACTGCCTCCAACTGAGGCTCCCTGGTCACGTAGCCAAAGTCCGGACCCTGCAGAAAGGGAGGTGCAGCTGAGGCCCCGGCCCTGCTTTGTGCCTCCGCGGACCTTGGAGCCGTGTTTGTTGCCCCCGGCCTTTCAGCGCGGATGCCTCTGCGGAGCCGCGTTCCAGGTGCTCATGGAAGTGGCACCAGGATGGCTCAGGAAGAGGCTACGGAGCGGCCATCCGGGGCTTCGGCAGCTCCGKGTCTGCTCATCCCTGTGGCATGGATCCGTCCCGCTTGCCGCACCGGGACCGCGCCCGCCGCCCCGGCACAGATCCAGTCTGCATCCAGGAGGCCGCTCTGCTGTGTCTCCCATCTTTTTTTTTTCCACAGAAAATGGAGGAAATCCTGCGATGCGCAAAGCCTTCCTCCGACGAGCTCCAGGGGTAAAAATCCCAAGAGCAGAAGCCGTCCCTGGACCAGGGCCAGCGGCTGGAGACAGAGCGGCAGCGCTGGCATTAGCGCGAATAGCAGGGCACGGAGGCCGTGCCGTGGGTGGCACATGCCCGGCGCGGCGCCCAGCCAGCCCGGCTCTCCTCGGCGTCCCGCCGGCCGGTGTCCCGCTTGGGCTGGTTATTTAGGGGACGGGGAGCCCTGCGTGGCTCGTGTCAAAGGGAGAGCTGAGCTCGGCCCCGCAGGGTAAATCCAGCCTAACAATAAGCCACCTGAAGGGCTCGACTTGGCTCAAATCCTCCCTAAGCCTCCTCGGGAGGACTTAGTCTACCTGGGGTTTAAGGTGCCGAGGTAGTTAACTCGTTGCCTTGAGGTCGTGCTAGACTGGAATGCTCCAGGGTGAGGGCGAAACGTTGGATAAGGAGGTGAGGCAGCTGCCAGCAGCAGGACGGAGGCTTGCCATAGTTGTGTGGGGGTCCGGGGCGTGCATGCAGCCTGTGGGGAGCTGCGGGTCGGCCCTGCTCTTTGGGATTTAATCCCGCCGGGTTTTGCAGCTCCTGTCAGTGCGGGGCAGCTGCTGAGCACGATCAGATATCCGCTGTTATTTTTTCATTAAATCTCACTTGTTAGTGTTGTGTTTCCCTAGAGGTGAAGCGTTCGGCTGGGCTAATCAGTTAACGCTGATTCCTGCAGGCTCTCCCTGCACCCCAGCCTGACCCTGCTTGCTTTCCTATGGGAGGCGAAGCTCCCGTGCCCATCCTGCACATCCAAGCAAAGCCAAGGTGGGATTTCGGGATGTGGCAGCACAAGCCCAGCCCGATGCCAGCGCCGTGGTGCCCGCGGTGGCAGCCTCCGGCTTATCCCAGGGCTGGAGAGGCGGGAAGAGCCGGGATGCAGCCAAGGCAGAGTCCTCCGGTGCAGGGAAAGCAGCAGGAGCAGGGACACCCGGCTGCGCTTGAGCCCAGGCTGTTGGGCGAAGCTTGGAGCTGCCAGGCCCGCTGCTCCCCCCTGCTCCGAGGCTTTTTTCTCTGTTGTCTTGTGATCTCGCCAGGGAACAAAGAGCTCGTTCATGCCGAGCAAACGCGGCCGGAGCCGTGGGGGTGCTCTGCCATCCCGCCCCCGTTCCCRGCAAATCCCGGCTGCTCAGCGCCGGGCAGGAGCGGGAGCAGCGCGGCGGGTGGCACAGACCGTGCCGGGGCTGCCTCTCTGCAGGGCTCTCCATGCGCTTTGGGGAGCAGCGGGTGCCTTGGCTGGAGGCTCCCGGGTGCCGTGCAAACTCCAGCACCTCCTTCCAGTTAACGCTCACGCAGCCAGGGCGGTTTCAACTGTCCGCTCACCGTCCTCTTCCTCCCTGGGACCATTTCAGGCCAGGTTTGCGGCATGCAGAGCCTGTCCCTTCCGGACTGGGTCTGACTGTGTCCAGTCCTGGGCTCCCCAGGACAGGAGGGATGTGGAGCTGCTGGAGAGAGTCCAGCGCAGGGCTATGAGGATGATCAGAGACCTGGAGCATCTGCCCTRKGAGCAAAGGCTGGGAGAGGAGRAGGCTGAGGGGGGACCTGATCAGTGTCTATAGATACCTCAAGGGAGGCAGTGAGGAGGAGAGGGAGGCCTCTTTTCAGTGGTGGTCACTGAGGAAACGGCCACAAACTGGAGCACCAAAAATTCCACAGGAACTTATGGAAAAGTGTCTTGACAGTGAGGGTGCCCGAGCTCTGGAACAGGCTGCCCGGGGAGGCTGTGGAGTCTCCTTCCCTGGAGATCTCCCAAACCCGCCTGGATGCAGCCTGTGSCCCGTGCTCTGGGTGACCCTGTGAGTGCAGGGGTTGGACTAGACAATCTCTAGAGGTCCCTTCCAACCCTACGGATTCTAAAAAAACACAGCTCACAAATCTGGTGTCTCCTTCCTGGCCCCCCTGGTGCTAAACGTACGGAGGAATCGGAGGTTCCCGAGGGCGCGCGGGCGATACCCGGGGGCAGCAGCCCACACGAGCCCGGCCTGCGCTCACCAGCAGCTCCTTGATGGGGAAATCCTTGAGCCCTCCATCGCGGGGGGAGTCCAGCACCACCGGGAAGCTCTTGTGGGGAGCGTGGATGTAGCCAAACTCGACCTCATCCTGCAGGAGCCCGGAGCAGAGGCCGGCGTCGACGTCGGCCCCGCTCCCGGCCCCGCTCCCGGGCACGGCGCCGGTGGCCCCGGTACCTGCATCCAGCGGTCGCCGCGGTTCATGTAGCCGTAGCAGACCTTGAGCTCGCAGCCCGCCTTGTCCACCAGCTTYCGCATCTCCTTCAGGAAGAGGTAGTTGTCCTTCACGCTGCCAAGGGGAAAGGCGGCAGGGAAGCGGTGCCGGGCGCCGCGCGCCCGCCCCGCCGCCCGCGCCGCCCCTACCTGCACACAAACACCGTCACGGGCGGCAGCGTGTTGGGTGTCATGATCCAGGGCGCCACGCGGAAGGCCACGGTGTCGGTGAAGACAGGCGCCGCGGGGAGGCCCTGCGTGGCGGCGGGAAGCGGCGCCCGCTGCAGGGAGCATCCCGGGACGAGGGGACCGCCCCGGGACGAGGGAACCATCCCAGGATGAGGGAACCATCCCGGGACGAGGGAACCGTGTCTCTCCCCCATCGCYGCGCACCTCGGCCAGGGTCTCCAGGAGGCTCACGTGGATGGAGACGAGGCCGGAGAAGGCGGCGTCGGGGAAGCGCAGCCCCTCCACGAAGAAGTCCAGCTCGGCGCCGCCGCCCGGGTAGCGCACGGCGTGGAAGAGCTTGCGCCGGCCCAGCACGTGCACGTAGCGCTGCCCCAAGGAGGGGTCTGCCGGGGGCGAGGAGAGGGGCGCTGGGCGCCCGAGCCCGTCCCGCCGCCCGCGGCCCCGGGGACGGGGTGTTGCAGCCCCCCGCACTGCAGCTCTTTCGGGTGCCCGGGGGAAAACCGCCCAACCGGCAGGAAAAGCCTTCCTCCAGCTCCAGCTCCTGCCATTTGGCTGCTGCAGTGCAAGGGTGACGCCTCCCGAATCTTTTCCAGCAGGAAAAGGCATTTTTTGGGGACGGGGGGTCCAAGGCCTGCAGCTCCTGGCTGCTTCCCGATCCATGCGGCCCGCAGCGCGCTGGCCCCCGGGCTCCCGCCTTGCCCTCCGCTTGGCTTCCAGCGGCGGGATGGGGTTKTGATCCCAAACGCTCCCTGCATCCCGCGGGAGCCGGGAACGGGATGCATGTCTCCCAGGCTCGCTGCTTTCCCTACGGCATCTCGCTCCGGCTCGGACCCACCGGGAAGCCCGTGTTTGGTGAGGGTGGGAAGCGCCAGGCCGGGGACCRCGAGGCGAGAGCGCAGGGAGGACGCGGCAGCACCGGGACCTACTCTGCACGTAGAAGACGCCGACTTTGTCAGCGTCCGAGGCGGCCACGTGCAGGACGAGCTGGTAGCCGCGGGGCAGCTCCGGCGGGCCCTCGGTCCTCAGCACCATGCGAGACATGTCCAGCAGATCTGGGGGCGAGGCAGGAGCCAGCGCTGGGCGCCCCATCCCTCTGCTCCCAGTGCTGGTTTCTCCCCAGCTTCCCAGGCCATCGGTCTCCTCGGGTGCTGGCCGAGCGCCCAGGCCCAGCCGGGCTCATACCCGGCCTTTCAAAGCCGCCTTTTTCTTCCCGCAGCCCCATTCCTGGCATCGCAAAACCAACCGGCACCGGCCACAGATGCCAGAGAGCAACGCGGYGCCGTTCCAACCCGCAGACACCCAAGGCGCGCGGAAGGGGCGTTAGAACAGCAAGATCCCTCTAAAAACCCCAAGATCCAGATTACAGCTGAGACTTAGACTTCCGAAAGCACCTCAGGGCTTGCTCTCCTGCAGCAGCGAGGGCAGCTAAACCCGGGGCAGGAGCGGCGGCCGGGCGCACGCACCTTCCCTGTCCAGGAGGCGCTCGTCGTGGCAGTCGGGCGCGGGCAGCGCCGGGCTCTCCCGGTCGCAGTTCACCAGCAGGATGGCGCCCTGGCCCTCGGGCCCCCACGTCCACGAGCCCTGGGGACGCGCGGCGCGGGCTGGTGAGCGGCCGGCTGCGGTGCGGCTCGGCGCCGCGCGCACGCCCGGACGTCTTGGGGTACCTTCTTGGGGTTGTTCTTCTCCACCACGCCGTCCCGATCCGCGTCGACGTCCAGCGAGAGCCCTGGGGACACCAGCTT
The DNA here is from genome assembly GCF_003342845.1 of Nothoprocta perdicaria. Taxonomy (NCBI): domain Eukaryota; kingdom Metazoa; phylum Chordata; class Aves; order Tinamiformes; family Tinamidae; genus Nothoprocta; species Nothoprocta perdicaria. Next base: position 1,124,210 of record NW_020454283.1, read on the forward strand.
GGGTTTAGGCTCGGGCTGAGGCTCAGGCTCAGGCTCAGACTCAAACTCCGGCTCAGACACAGGCTCAGACTTGGGCTTGGGCTCAAACTCAGGCTGAGGCTCAGACTCAAACTCAGGGTCAGATACAGGCTCAGGCTCAGATTTGGGCTCGGGCTCAAACTCAGGCTGAGGCTCAGACTCAAACCAAAGGTCAGGCTCAGGCTCAGGCTTGTGCTCAGACTCAGGCTCAGACTTGGAGTCAGGCTTGTGCTCAGACTCAGACTCGGGCTCAGGTTCAGGCTCAGACTCAAACTCAGGCTCAGACTTGGACTCAGACTAAGGCTCAGACTCAGGTTCACACTCAGGCTCAGGCCTGGGCTCAGACTCGGGCTCATATTCAGGCTCAGACTCAAGCTCAGACTCAGGTTCACACTCAGGCTCAGGTCTGAGCTCAGACTCAGGCTCATATTCAGGCTCAGACTCAGGCTCAGGTTCAAGCTCAGACTCAAACTCAGGCTCAGACTTGGACTCAGACTAAGGCTCAGACTCAGGTTCACACTCAGGCTCAGGCCTGGGCTCAGGCTCGGGCTCATATTCAGGCTCAGACTCGGGCTCATATTCACGCTCAGGCTCATATTCAGGCTCAGACTTGAGCTCAGACTCAGGTTCACRCTCAGGCTCAGGCCCWGGCTCAGACTTGGGCTCATATTCAGGCTCTCATTCAGGCTCGGGCTCATATTCAGGCTCAGACTCAGGCTCAGACTCCAGCTCAGGCTCCGGCTCAGGCTCACCGATGCCCGTGAGGAAGACCCCGGCTTGGTCCATGGCTTGTCCTCCCTCTCCGTAGTAGYTCACGGTGACCTGCGGCAGCCCGCGGCTCCTGAGCAGCCCGCGCGCGGAGGCCGGGCCGAGGCCGGGCCTCYGCGGCGCCGCTCCTCACCTTGTTGTCGCCGGCCTCGGCGCTGGCCTGCCGCATGCCGAGCCTCAGCACCGTGCCCTTGCCGAGGGGCCAGCGGCGCCCGCCGTCCGCCGGCGCCGCCTCCGCTTGCCCCGCGGCCTCCACCTCCACGCTCACGGCCTCCGTGTGCTTGAGGCTGAAGGAGGCCGCGCCGGCGGGCGCCGCTCTGCGGGGAGAGACGGCCCGAGGTGCCCGAGGTGCCCGAGGTGCCAACGGCGGCACCCCGAGATGCCCCCGCGCCAGCCCGTTCCCTGCGGGAAGCTCCGTGCAGCTTTCGGGCGGCTGAGCCGCAGCACTCGGGGGGTTCTTGGGAAGCTGAGTCAAACCCATTGCTCAACAGTTYGTCCGAAGAGCGTTTCGGACGAAGCCGAAAGCTTTTGCTGGAGGAAATGCGAATTTCGGTGGAATTCGCCTGATCTGCAAATGTTGCACCACGCTCCCCGCTGCCTGGCTTCGTCTTCCTCCAGCCGCTCTCTCCTGGCTCCCCATCCCTGTTTCCCCGCTTGTTTCCAGGCTTGTGGAGCTCGGGAGCCGCTCGCAGCCGGCAAGATCCAGGCTGACACCCGAGAGCGCCCGGCGGCCGCGGGAAACCTGAGCGCTGCCCGGCCGCCCGGCACGTCTTGCGCGCTGGAATTGCCTTGCGTCGCAATGCGAAAGGGCTCGGCTTGCCCGCCGGCCGGGCTCAGGACAATCCCACCAGGACAATCCCACCAGGAAAGGGGGTTGACCTGGGGAGAAGCTTTTCCTGAGCGCCAAGGGTGGCRTGTGCAGGCGCAGCCGGCTGAGGCCCGGCGCTGCCTCCTGCTTGCTGGAATGAAGCGTTTTAAGGCAAAACGCTGCGTTTCAGGTCCCTCCCGCGGAGCCCTTGGCCCGCGGCCTGCAGTGCCCTTCAGGATAGGCTCTTTCCTCCCGGCTCCCAGCTATATTGCTTCCTCATATTCCTATCCCAAGGAATAGCTGCGGAGCGACCGCTCGGGATGAGCTCCGGCCGCACTCGGGGCGCGTAACCGTCCCCCTCGCACCGGGGGCTGCGCTGGCTTCGCGGGGCCCCGGCACGGCTCTGCGAAGGACCCAGGATGCTCCGTCTCTCTCCCTGCTGCAAGGAGCAGCTTCCCTAGGGAAGGAGACTCGGACACGGGGTGTCCGGAGAGGAGCCGCAGCTCCCTGCGGCCAGCAGGTGGGAATTGCACCGGGTTGTGCGTTTAGAGCCTGGCCAGAGGAGGGAATCTCCTCTTCTCCTGGCCTCAAGGTGAGGCTGGGGAGCTGGGATGGGGCCGGGGCATCCRGGGAGATGCAGGGACTCGGGAAGGGGCCAACGGGGACGGCGGGGAGCAGACGGAAAAACAACCGTCGGGAAATGGAGCAGGGGGCTGAGGAAGGGGGAAAAGCGAAGCGGACGGCGAAGGAGGGCGCGGGGAGAGGGCAGGGTGGAGGCGCCCGACTCACCCGTAGACATCGGCGGCGATGCGGGTGCCCAGCACGCAGAGCGCCTCGATGCGGGCGCCCGCCTGCAGGCGCAGCGTGCGCTCGCGCAGCATCGCGCCGCAGCCGACGGAGACGCTTGCCCGCCCGACGGGCTCCTCGCACCTGCTCCCGCGCYGCCCGGCTCCTCCTCCAGCCCTCCTCCTCCTCCTCTTCCTCCGCCTCCTCCGGACAAAGTCAAGCGCCCTTCCCCGAGGCGGCGCCGGGGGGGTGAATTTGGCACCGCTCCTTYGCAAGCCCTGGTGCCCCCATCGCCAGGGCGGAGGGACCGCTTGGACCCTCCGGAGCGCCGTGAAAACGATCCCGGCGGGGAGGGATGGAGCGGGAGAGCGGCTGGCGCAAAGCCCGGCGGCCTCGGAGCGCCTGGCCGGGAGCTCCCCCAGCTGTCCCCAGCGTCCCGGCCTCCATCTCCGCCGTGGCCCTTGCTCCCTGCCTATGGAAAAGCCCTAGGCGAATTGTGGGAGAAGAGCCCGATTTCCAAGCTTCAGCTCCCGGGAATAGAGGTCTGTGCTGGCAGCCTGTGCCCGTGCTGGTGGCACTGGCAGATACAGAGCTAAGCATTCATTGAAACCTCCCAAACTCTCCCCCAGATTTCGGAATAACCTGCCCGAGCCACAAAAAAAAAAGCGGGAACAAGGAAAYGTTTGGCTTAACTTCCCTATTTTTGCTCCTTTTAGGCTTTTAGTGCTGCGATTTGAGCAAACAAGGGTGCAGCTCCAGCGTCACTGAAGCTCGGGAGCAGAGGCCCTTTTGCTGCCTCTCTGCCTGCACTGAGCGGGGCTTTTTTTGGCAAGAAATCTGTTTTCTGAAGGGCCGCGGGCGTTATCGGCGGCAAGGGCGAGCGGGAGGCGCTGCGGCGGCCCGCGGCGCCAGCGGGAGCGTCGCGGTCGGCCCCGCGCTACGGCGCTGCCGGCACCCGGCGTCGCTCGGGGCCCGGCTCTGCTTAAACCCCCGGTGAAAGAGGAAGCAGGAAGGAGGAAAATAAACTAAAGCAAATAACGAACCCAACCCGTGCGGAGTTTGCACGAGGCGGCTCTTCGCAACGGGTCTTTGCATCATACGCAACTCGCTGTGCTTTTTTACCCGTTTTTTTCGCCCCAAAAGCAGAGCCTGCAGCGGGTATGTCCCTCGCCCCGTGCCTGCTAGCCGGGCACTCACAGGCAGGGGGACGGAGAGGTGCCCCAGGGCCGTTCGGATGCGGGCGAGCAGGGAAAGCAGCTTCTCGGTGGCCGCTCTCACTTCCCAAATCCTCCGCCTGGGCTCGGAGCATCCCAGTTTGCAGCGCGGAAGCCAAACGCTGTTTGAAATCCTCCTTCACCTTAGAAAGAAACCCTGGAAAACACCTTCCAATGCAGCAAGACCCCAGCATCCCCAGGGAAACTGGAACGCAGGGCTCGCCGCTGCACCCACATTTAGGGGTGCTTTGGAAACATCCGCTTTTTGTGCTTATCAAACCCAGCGGCCGCATCSTAACGGCCAGAATCAGCCGGTGGCTGCCGCTATCACTGCGATTCGAGGCGTTTTAGTCACGTCATTGYCTCACTCAGCTTAGCTCCGCTTTGCTTCGGCTTTGTGGAACTGTRTCCTCTGCCCTGTTTGCAGGGAAGGATTCGCCCAGCGCAGCCAGGCAGGACAGACCCCGCGGAGCAGTCGGAAAAGGTCACCCCAAAGCTGGGCTGAAAGGTGCAAAACCAGCTCCGAGGGAGCCCCGAGCCGAAGAGGACGGAGGCCGTGGCCACCCACGTCGGGTCCTCTGCCTCTGGGCTGTGGGCTTGACTTTGGGGGCCCCGTGGGTATGGGGGTGATGGGGACGGCACTGCTGCCCGGTCCCACTAGGTGTCACCTGCACCCTGTCCCTGGCGGCCCCAAGGTCCCCCCTGGGCTCTCTGCAGAGCTTGAGTTTGGGAGGAAAGCGAGCCCAGGCTGGGGCAAGGGGAGCAGGGACGAGGACCCTGCCGGGTCCCGGGAGCCCTGGCACAGTGTCCACGCCGCGCTGGGGGACATGATCCTCATGCACCCCCTTCCTCCTCCTCCTCCTCCTGCAGCCAGGCTTTGACGCAGGCTTTGCTGAGCGCGATCAGCTCAATCAGACATGCTTCATGCATATATATACACATATATATATATATACACACCATATATATGCATGCGTATCTGCAGATGTCCGGGGCTGGTGGTTTCGCAGCTGCAGCCAGGCTGGTGGGAGGCGCTCGGGCGCCGTGCCGGGTTAGGAGCCCCTGCCCGGCCGGGGGTCCCCGCGCCAGCCCCTTCCGCGCGGCCGGGGGCCGCTCCGTGCGTCTCCCCGCGTCCCGGCTCGGGAGGAGCGGCGCCGGACGGAGCCCCGGGGGCGGCGAGCGGGGCCGTGGTCGCCGTGTCCTTGCGGCTGCCCTTGGCCCGTGGGAGGTGCAAACAGGTGGCCGGGCGCGAGGCGCCTCCGTGGCCCCGGCAGCCGCCCCGCGGCCTCCGCGGCACCGGGGCCTTTGAAGGCGGCCCGCGGGGCGGCCAGGCCGGCGTGGAGCGGAGCGGGAGCAGCCGCAGGGTCCATCCGGGTGGCACCCGAGCCGGGGCCGGCTGCCCGCCCCGGACCCATCGCTCCCGGCTGCAGCGGGAGCTGCTTCSTGAGCTGCTGGCATCGGCCCTTGGATGTTCTCCGTGGGGAAGGATGGAGCAGAGAGCTGAGCATCCCAGCAGCGAGCGCAAGGACAGGACAGGCTGCGGAGGCATCTCTGCTTGTGGCTCCTGGGCAGCCCCAGGCACTTCATGTGCATGATCCTTCTCATGCTCCTCAGGTGTCAACATCCATTTCCCCCCAAAATCCCATTTCAGCCACGTCAGGACCAAGCTCCATTGGGTYTCTCTGGGATGGAGGCTTCAAAGGGCTTCCAAGAGCCTGGCTCTGTCCTTCCTCTGTGAGCTTTGGCTGGGTGTGGGCGCATGGGTGCTCCGGCCATGCTTCACTGGAGGCTTCGCCCAAATGCGGGAGGCTTCCCGGCTGCCACGGCTAATGAAGTAAATCCCTTGGCAAACACCAGCGGGACTTGATAACTGGTTCCATGTCTTGCTCTAGCACGAGTAATTAGGAGGACAAGGCTCTTAATGTTACTGCCTGCAATTAGGCAGGCAGAGTGATAAATATGAGGCAATTATCGGCTTAAAGAGATTATCAAACTTTCCTCGACGGAGGAGCGGCRGTGCGGAGCCGGTGGCAGGAAGACACTGCAGGAGCAGGCGGCACCGGTCGCACGCGTTGGCTCGGGATCTAGGGGCTCTGCTCCTGCCACCGCGCCGTGACCCAGAGCGCCGGGTGTCTCCATGGGCGGCGCGATCCCGCAGTACCGCGCTGGTTTGGTGTCTCCTGACAGCCCTACCAACGCCCCGTAATGATGCATAGACCTCATAGGGTGAGGTCCACATGGGCGCTGGAGAAAGAGCTCCAGCAGCTGCGATTGCATCAGATGAGGCACAAACGCTGTCGCCGTGGTCTCTGTGCCCCGTCCGGCTCCATCCCACAGCCGGGAGYCTTCCCCGCGCCGCGGCGGCCGTGCCGTGGCCGCCGGTCACCGGCCGTGCCGGAGCCACCAGCTGAGAACCGGTGTTCAGAGACCCCGGCCAGAASAAGGGAGACACATCAAGCAGCAAAACACTTGAGGAAAACCCCAACCAAGCCTGGCCAAGCTCTTGGGTGGCTTGTGGTGGCCAAGCAAATCCCATGGCGAGGAGCAGCACTGCGCGTTCCCTAGGAAAACTGCGTGCCCAGCACGTCATAGGGGTCTGGGTTCACCAACTTCTCTCTGATCCCTCCTGCACCGGGAATCTTAATAGCAGCCTCTCGAGACAAGGTGTTATTAGGAAGAGCCACTCAGCGCTGAATGGGCTGAGCTGACTTAAAGTTGTAATCCTCCCTGCTGCTGCATGGGCATGTCGCAGCTAATAGCAGGTGGAGGAGGAAGAAGAGGTGAATGCAGCTCCCACCCAGCGAAGACAATGTGGATTGGGCTGCAGAGAGCATCTGTAGCTACCGTGGCTGCGAAGAATGCGCCGTGACTAAACCCGAGCGTGGCCGCACAAGGCGCAGACTTGAGGCTCGGGCTCCCCGGCCTCAGCCCACCTCTCCCACGCCGATAGGATCGAGGGCGGGTTTTCGGAGGGGAGAGCGACCGCACTGGCACGGGGCGAAGCGCACGCTTGCGAGCGCCAGCGCTGGACCTCTGGCAGCCAGAAACCACCGTCCTCCACCTCCTGCCAGATTACAGGCCGTAACGGCATGACCCCRTGGGGATTAAGGTGTGTTCCGTGTCCGGCACAGGGCTCAGAACCAGCCGAGCAGGATGCGACGCCAGAATCGCGGCAGGCGGCAAGCTCAGCACCATGGCTAGTCTAAACCAGTGGGACCAGCAGCCGCACGTGGAAATGAAACTCCCGGTGTTACATAACGCTCTGCCGGAGGAGGCCTTGGTAGAGCAAAACCTCTCGGGGAACGGGACGAGCTCCTGCTTGGAGCCCACTGCTTTGACCCTCATAGACCGCTTGAAGTGCTTTAGGGCTGTGCAAGCGCTTGTACTCCTCTTGTGGTAGGGTTTATAAGCTGAAAGTGCTCCAAGATCTGTCCACGAGCTCCATAAGTTGGGCTCGTGCTGGGTTTTGGTCCTTCAGGTCTTGCCTACAGCCTCAAAGCAAGCAGGGTCTTGAAGACCTCAGAGCAGGGCTCTGCCCCAGCGAGCTGTCCTGATCTTGTTAAAGCTGTGCTCCTGTACGAGGCAGCGGGCTCTTTGACTGCCACAATTAAAGTCAGAAGAGCTCTTTAATGCAGACGCGCTTGGAGATGTTCAAAGCCGTTGGGATGTCTTGAGTTTGATGGCGCTGAGAACGGTGTCAACGCTTCGCTCGGCCCAACGGCCCAGCTAGGCTCTCTCCCGGCTGAGCACGCGCCTCACGATGTGACATTGGGTGACAAGTCCACGCGCTGCCAAGCACGCTCAGGACCTTCTTGCAATGGGTCCTGCTGCCCACAAAACTGTGGCTTCTTGGCTCAGGGTTTGTCCCTCAGACACCCCGCAAAGCTGCTCCTTGCCGTGAGCGGCTCCTTCCGTGTTTGCTTCCCAGTCCCACGTCTCCCATTCCATATGGAAATGGGAACTAYGCTGCTGCCTTATCACCCTTCCTACTCTGTCTGCGTGAGATTGGCAACCAAGCCGTCAGCAATGGGGCTGGTGGGGTGGCCAGTGTCACCTGGGGCTTCCCTGTGCTCTCCTCCTCCCTCTCTCCATCACACGTGCCCCTCTCCTGGAACCACTTTCCTGCTCGCCAGGTCCCGTTTCCCCTTGGAAATCTTCTTCATGTCTCGCAGCAAGGTCCTTATCTCCCACTTAGAAGCTGCTTAAGCCTCATGGGACCGCCCGGAGAGAAGGGAGTATCTCCAGAAGGTGATTTTGTGCTGCCGACAGGGCCCTTGGCTGCCCACTGGGCTCAGCGYGGCGCCTGCCCCGGGGCACCAGAGACTCCCTTTGCCGCCAGGCGCCTCCAGCGATGCCGAAGGAAAAGCCGGAGCGCGGAGCAGCGCGTCGCCGCCTCCGAGCGCGCACCTCTCATTTCCACCCAGCGCCTCTCGCAGCCTTGCTTTGTTTTGCCTTTTTTCCCGGCTTGCCTAATAACCAGTTTTCCCTGCAGGCTGCAGTGCGTCCGGTCCTGCCCGTGGAGTTCCTCAGAAGTCGTGAGGAAGGGAAGGACCGGTCCGAGCAAACAATTCCTTCCGCCGGAGCGGTATGTGCCGCACGGACCGGACAGTGGAGGCCGTGAGTCACCCGTGGGGAGATGAGCTGGGCATTTTCTGTTTTAAAGAAAATGCTCTATTTTGAGMGGTCCCGCGTTTTGTAATAACCCTAAACGACAACGTTGCCCAACAGGAGATGGAGAGATGCTTAATGCATGAAGCTTTGGAGTCCTTATATGGAGCCATAAGGGAGTTTGGAGCAAATTGTTGGTTCTTCTCCCCCCTCGAGACCTCGCCCCCGCCGTGATCAGGGAGCAGGTCTGCAGCCCAGGGCGAAGCCTTGTCCTGCTGGTCCCCACGCGCCCCGTGCCCCACGCCAGTGCCGGAGCTGCCCCAGGGCTTGGCTTATCCGAGCCCTCATCTCCCGAGCGCGCAGCCTGCCGGAGCCGGCGCGGGTGGCGGAGGTGGAGACGGCAGGGTCCCCGCGCCACCCCGTCATCGAGGGATGGCAGGAAGGAGGAGTTAAATTCCCCTGCCTTTTTAATCCYGTCCTGCTGGTTTACCTGCAAAGCCGGGCGGCCGGGCAGCAGCCTCCCTCTCATGCGCCCGTGGTCGCCGGCGGATCATGGCCCAGCGTCAAGTGGTGCAGGTGTCCACCAGCCGCGCCTGCTACGCCGTCTGCGTGCTGGGCGCCGAGGTCTTCCTGGACGTGCACGGGTAAGGCTCTCGCTGGGCGCTGCCCGCCACGGGCTTGGCGGGGCCTTCCCGGCCACCCTCCCGCTCCAGGAGGCCGCTCGAACCTGGGGGAACCCAGGAGCGTTTTGCGGTTCTTGCTCGCCACGGGGAGCGGGGAAGGGATGCGGAGCTGAGCCGCGGCGCCCTTTTGGGTTTGTATCGGCGGGGACGTGCTCCGGGGTGGCTGTCCCTCGTCCTCGAGCCCTTGCGGGGCACGGAGCTGCTTGGAGCGGCGCTCCCCGCGCGCGGGTGACAATGACAGCTCGCAGGTAAAGCCCATGCACACCCCAGATAAGTGGGATCTATTTCTGGCTGCCAAAACATTAGGCAAGAGCAAGTCGAGAAGAGCAACTTGTCCAGAGCTAAACTGGGTTAAAGAACAAAAGTCCTTAAAAGCTGAAGGAGTAAAAAAAAAAAAGTCATATGCATGCTTTTTTTTTTTTTTTTTTTAATAGGTTATTTAACAAGAAGTTGTTTTCTTGCCTAAAACATAGGGGTTGTTTTATTGTCCAGATACGGGACCATATTTATTCTCCTGCTGAATGGTTCCTATTTAATAAATGATACTAATAATGATAAGKGAGTGCAGGGAGCCCAGCCCTGTCRATTAGCTGGTTTGCGTGGTGGCGCGGGGCCAGGGCTGGTCGTTGCGGCTAACCCGTCCCCCAGCACCCTACGCTGCGCAGAGGGGCTCCACTGAACCTCTGCTCCAACTGTTCTTAGGTTCTCCCCTTGGCCAGAAGGAAATAGGACCTGTTCTTTGCATTTTCTTTTCTAAACTCAGACTGGAAACCAGCTCGGTCCCGTTTAAGGGTGCCCCTACAAGAGGCTGGTTTGGTTTCTTGGTAGCAGATGCTCCTTGCTTGAAGGAGCTGTGAGATGCTGGCTGTGGTTGAAATGGCAGGAGCCATGGCAGCAGTCCCATGGATGGGATGGAGGTCTGTCTTGGTGTGGTCCATTTTTGGCCCTAAGGATGGACTGTAGCGGGAATCCTGCTCCCATGGCCAAGGTGAGGTGAGAGGACCATCAAATCGGGGCTGATAGGCCCAAACTGTAGCTGTCCCTTCTGTAGATGTCTTCCTTGGAGTTGCCTTTCTCCATGGGCTCTCTGCCTGAGTTCTCCAGGAGCGGAGAGTCAACACTGGAAGCAAAATTTGAAGCAAAATGTCTGTTCTTGGACAGATTTTGGTCACTTGGATGGGCCAGGCCCTGACGAGCTACATGTGGTTCTTCCAGAATTGCCCAGGGGACCAGAGGATTTGGATGCGGCAGCGTGCTGTCAATCCAGCGCTTGGGCTCCTAGGGCTCCGAGCACAAGAGGAGCAATTCTGCAAGTCTGAGGGAAGATTTACGATGCTGCAGCCATTTAAATTTTAGGGTAGGCAAAGGAGATGACAGATTAATCCCTCCTTACAAGCCGCTGCAGGCACTGGCGCTGCCGTCCGAAGGCAAGCGGGGAATAAATCCCCATCTGCATTTTTTCTTGCGGTTAGACCTTACCACCTCGTCCCTTTTTGCGTGCACCCGGGGAGGCAGGTTCCAAATCGCAGACAGGTTGGAGCACTCCCGCTTCCCGGGCCGAGGTGCCAGGGATGTAATGAGCATGTAGGCAGCACTTCAAAGGTGAGGGACGTCATGGAGGTGGGGTCTGGGCTCTCCATGCTCGCACACAACCTGGGCTTCTCTTTGGGCATCTCTAGATTCAGGGTAGGGTCAACGGGGCCCTTGGTGGTGGCTGCTGGGTGGTCGTTGGCCAAGCGTGGTCCTCCTCTAAGGGTTGGGTGAAGGGCAGTAGCTTAAGCCTTGTCTGCTGCCCTTGAAACACAGATTTGCTTGTGGRTTGATGCACTTAGGTGCAAAATAAGAGGTCCACGTTTGTGCAGGGTGCTAACTCCCACCTTGGAGAGGCATCATTAAAAATTGACCCAATTGACCAATTGACTTGGTCTGGCTCCAAGCAGACCGCTCTGCTCTTGTATGAGCTCCTTGGGATGCTGAAATCCTTGGGTTTCTTTTTGTTAATGCTCCTGCTAAAAGAGATCAAAATGATGACAGTTGGGTGCCCAAACTCAAGCATCTCTCCTTAACCACGGGTGGACGTGCTGGAGCTCCCTTGCTGCYAGCACAAGCCGAGCTTGCTCAGTGCCACCACAGAGATGATAAACCAAAAATTCAGATGACGCACCCAACGTGGTTCTTGGTCTGCTAACCCCAGGTACTGTTGGATTTAATTGCAGCAGGTCCAGTTCAGCAATTTCGGTCSACAGAAAGCAACAGCGGGGCAAGTGTGTTGGGTGACCAAGCTTTCTGTTGCAGATCGACCCCCAAAGGTGCTGCATCGTTTGAGGTCCACGCCACCTCTGCAGTTACGGTCCATGTCATCCACAGTCCCGTGACAAAGCCTACGAATACCTCCCGATGGCCTCTGGACCCTGATATAGAGGTCCTGGTGACCATTGATGTCACCAGCAGGACCATCAACGACAATAAGGTCAGTTGCTTTTTATGTGTGAAGAGACTTTGGAARAATAACTCTTTTTTTTCCCTCAGGAATTAAGGAAGATCGCTTCCAGGTAGCGCTGATTTCAGGCAAGTTTCTGGAGAACAAACTCCAACCTGAATGGAAGTAGATAATTGTTGTGTATGAAAAAAAATGAAACTAAAAATAAGAGGAGGTCCCATTTTATGACCTAAAGCTGAGATATTTGTGGCAAAAGCTGGTGTCAGATACTTCATTCGAGGCAAAAATGGTTTAACCTTTCCTTCTCCATGCCGGAGCAAGCATGAATGACTCAGGTTAACCGTGACGGATGGCGCGTGGCCTTTATGGTCCCACCACCAACTTCCATCACACCTGGGACAACCCAGTGAGTGGAAAGACATGCTCAGCGCAGCAGGAAGCAGGACATAGGAATAGTTAGTGATCTTGTGATGTCTTAACAGGTCAAGATTTCATACTATGGATGGGAAGGGAATGAACTTACCGTGGCTTGGTTGTATCTCACCTGCGTCGGTGAGTATTCCTCCGATACCCGCCCAAAGACAGTCTGCTCTTTCCAGGACCTGAAGCTAGCTTGGTTTATTGAACTGCAACTAACCCACCGACCTGGGTGCGCGGTGCATGTCAGGGGGTTAATAACCTACCCCGACAAGGAGAGAGAGCATTAAAATATCATGGTGCTGCTTTATGTGGCAYAAATAAACGTGTATGATGTCCCCCACCCAATGCACACACCAAGCCAACCTCCTCTGGTCACTGTTTGGTTGGTGGAAGAGGATTCAAACGAGATCATCTCAGCCAGCTTTAGATGGTGTGGCCATTCCTCAACCTCCATTGTAGCTAGGGGAGTAAAATAAGCACCAAAGTGTAGTTGTCTGACCTATTTTAGAAGTTTAGGGTGAGATGAATCATTGCCTCGAAATGCCTATTTTCCTCTGCTGACTACAAAGGGAGTCTAGACAACTAGTCTGGATGCAGAGACTTACATTTGGCTGGATTAATTACCCTAAATTTGAGATTTTCTAAAGYGCTCACATGACGGCCAGGCCTGTGTCCTGGAGTCATGCACATGCTTGTGAATATTGCTCCTGAAGACCTTGGCCCGTGACTGATGGGGCTCCACTGTGGGCCACCCCTGGCCGTTGCCGTGCGCAGGGTTTTGGGGTTAAAAAGACAARGTTTAGCTTCTCAGCCTACTCCTCTCTGCTCCATGAAGAAGGGTACTCTCTTCTTCTGCGCCTGCGTTTTCTGCACCCGTTCTTTGCACCGTTTGGATCAGTCCCGCAGACCAAGAGCTGTCATTCAGAAAAGCTAATTCTAGGTTTACAGAGGCTCAGGAGGAGGTGGTTGGTAAAGCTCCTCTTTATCCCAGTGGAGGCAAAGATTTGGGCCAAGGAAGAGCTCTGTAAGGTGCAGTCCTTCTCAAACGTTGCATCAGCCCCAGTAATAGTTTAAGCGTCCGTTTGTCTGTGATGAAAACACTCGTTCGTGCCTCCTTTGGTCCTTGCTCACCCCCAAAACACACACCATCAATTTGAAATCGGTAAAAACACACAAAAATAAAATAAATAAATAAAAGCGGGTATGCCCCTGCTAGAGAGGTCAAGGGGATGGAGAACAAAGAGGGGAAAGCAACAAAAATAATGGTCAGATTGGCTTCTAGAGAAGGGTCCTGCTGGGGTTTTGGAGCTCACCGGGGCTGTGCAGGCGGGGTTGGCGTTGGCTGGGGCTCAGGCCGAGKCCAAGCTCCGTGTCTTCCTTCCCTCTCCGCAATGTTTCAGACGTATCCCTGGATGTGGACCTGAGCCGCAGTGGCCGCGTGAGGAGCAAAGGGAAGGACAAGGTAAGGAGGAACCTCTTGACTTCAYGCGACGCAGGGTTTACGTTGCCCCCACTCGCGGTCTCCTCCTTGGCAGTCTCCAGGAGGAAGGACGTGTTAACATTTTCCCTCATGCCGGAGTGAGAATTTGCTGTGTTATTTTCCCTGACACTACTAATCTAGGAGGAAAGGCTCTTGTTGTCCATGCCAAAGTCTCCTGGCTCTCAAATCCAGCCTCAAGGATGTTGGAAAGGAGCAACYGTATAGGAGAAAAGACACTGTTTTTTTTCTTTCTTTTTGGACATGAAACGTGCCACTAAATGAGTCAGTCGCAGGTTTTGCAAACAGCAAGAGATTTACCCCGTTGGCCATAAATCTGCATATGCCCAAGCACTTGCGCCTGTGTAATTAGCTGCAGCATAATCAACAGCACAAATTGCGTATCGTGGTCAGATGCGTTTTGAGAAATGGCATATTCTTGCCCAAATGAGGGCTTCTGGATGCACTCTGAGCTGTTAGAAGATAACATCTGTTTGAAATAGCCCTTCCTGGCCCTGCTAGAAGCTGTAGTTCTCATGTGGGTTAAGGGTTAGGAAATCTCGTGGGCTGGAGACGTCGCTGCCCTCTCCACACCATGATTGCATGTTGCTTAATGACTGTTGTGGGTATCTCCTCCGAGCGTGGACGTGGTTTTGGGGCTTCCCTCCAGCCGGGACACTGGTGGGAGGAGGACAGGCTGGAGGAGGGACGTGGTGGGCTTTCTCTCACGTCCTTTGGACGCCGCTTCTCCAGGCGAAATGGACGTGGGGGCCGGACGGGCAAGGTGCGGTGCTGCTGGTGAACTGCGACAAGGACAGCCCCGGCTCCGTGGGGACAGACGGCAGCCACACGGACATACGGACCAGTGCAGGTGAGCGCGGCACTGGTCCGTATGTCCCCTCTCCCTGTCCTGTCCCCGTGCGTGCCCCCGTAGCAGGCCTGAAGCGCGTGATCCGAGGCTCCTGGCAGCGCCCAAGAGGGTCTGAAGTCCTCGTCGGGGTCTTCCCGTGCTCGTAACGCCTCCATTCTTCTCCTTTCCCACTATGAGCCGTGCTTGGATGCGCTTCCCACGCCTGGCGATGGTGATGGCGATGCTTCCTCCAAAGAGAGCGTGCCATTGACCTATGGCCTTAGGTGCTTGGGAAGCAGGGAAGCAGTTAGGAGAGCGGGTGCTGCTTGAGGCTGTCATCTTATAGCGATGAGTGGAGGCTCCATTTCCCAACCCGCTTCCCCACTGCAGCAGGAACGGGCTCCTTCCCCGTGCAGGATCCCCTTGACCTGTCTCTCCAAAGCACCTTTGCCATCACCTCTGTTCCCAAGGCAAGGACACATGAGCTTTCTCTTCCCAGACCTCTCTCTAAAACCAAAGCTAGCAGCCCGCACAATCCCAGGAGATATGCCCTATGTATCTATAGGTGAACAAAGTCTGTGTGGAGGATACCGGTAACCCATAGCTGAGGCTGGAAACCTCCCCCAGGTCCCTGCCTCTTCCCATCTGCCTCTTCTCTTGCAGACCTCCAAGACATGTCTGTTATGATCCTGCGGACTGAAGGTCCCCGCTCTATTTTTGCTGAGTATCAGCTGGTTCTTCATGTCCCCGAGTCAGATGCGGACAAAGTGCGAGTTTTCCATGTGATTCGTGAGTACTTCTTCCTTCCTTCCTTCCCAGCAATTCCTGCAGTCCTATCATRTCCCCGTAGTACCACGAGGTGGGTGAAACCTTCTTTTTTTGAGAGCACCAGAATTTTGCTAGAGTTAGGGATCGGGCGCCTCTGATCTCGGGAACTGCTTGCTTATCTCAAAAGCTCCTCCAGCTCCTCTGGCTGCTTGGAAAGACTGAGCTATGAGAAACTCGGAGGCTGCTCAGGGAGAAGTAATAAGGAATGCTTTGTTCCGTGCAATTGCTGAGATTTCAAAGGCAACACTTGTGGCTCAAGCTCATCTTTCCCAGTGAAGAGCGGGCTTTGAAGGCACAGACTCGGCATACACCAGGCAGGTCTAAAAATGCTGACATCTCCCTCTCCCTACAAGATAAATTAAGCAGGGATGCGCAAGGGCGTAGATGCATTGGCAGTGTTCTCCAGCGAGGGGAACTTGCGAAGTTCTGGGTGAGGATGATGCAAGGAGGAAGCCGGCATCGCTCGCGGGGGAGGACGGGAGGCAGCCAGACCCGTGGCGGGACAAGGCCACTCTGCTGGRCGATGCTGCGTGCACGCACACGGGTACCCGTCCCCTGGGGACCCGTGGGGTCTGCCGGGATGCAGGGCTGATAACCCGCCCGCTGCTGCTGGCGCGGCTCCCGCATGCACGCCGCGTATGACACAACCATCAAAGCAGCCCATCTCGTTGGGCCGCGCACTACTTCCCTTTGAACACCCCAGTAGCTGGATCCCTGCAGCTCCCCGCTGAAAATCAGGTCAGGGAAGCCGGGTGTATCATTAGGTGCTTAACTGGAGGCACGCACCTTAAAAGGGTTTGACCTTAGGGTATAGAGTCCTCTTTGTACCAGGAAGATCAAGTGTGTTCCCTGGAGAAGAGCAGGCACGCCCACTCCTGTGCAAACCACACTGGCATCAACCACCTCCTCTCTGGTGTCTCTTTCCATTGCCGTGGATGAGCTGGTCACCTCATGTCATGCTGGATGTGTCGTTGTCTCTCCAGGTCATGACTCACACCTCCAGTGCATCCCTGCGTTGGGCCCAAATAAGCTCTCCTACGTGCTAGACCACATCAGCGGAGTGGACAATACTTTCTACATAGAAGGACTCTCTTTCCCTGACGCTGACTTCTCTGGGCTGGTTTCCTTCAGCGTCAGCTTGCTGGAGGTCACCCATAAGGTACAAGGCACTCATGGGTCGTGCTTCCTGCRCAGGCAGATGTTTGCTCACAATACCGTGCATGTCCTTGGCATCCCTCCGTCCCGGAGCATGTCCCATTCCTGTCCCCTGCGAGGCTGGCAATAGGATTTTTACACAGAATCACAGATTTTACGGCGACTCATGAGTGTTTTGTCTCTTGCAGTACTCACCGGGCACCCCGATTTTCACCGACACAGTGGTTTTCCGCATGGCACCCTGGATAATGACCCCGAACACCCAGCAGCCTCTAGAGGTCTTTGTCTGCAGGTAGGAGGGACATGACTGGAGACCAGAGCATCACTCGACCTCTCTTGGGAGACGCTCTCCCAGGAGGTGCTTTCAACCCTCTCTTACTACATATCAGCCATGGGGTAAGCCATGCTTTATGTGGCTTATGCAGAGGTCCTAATGTATTGGTAGGACCCCAGGCTGGTGCTTTTGCAACCCTGGGGAGAAAGGATGGGGGCTGTGCTTGGCCCCGATGCCATGGAGTTGACCTTTTCCAAGGGTAGCCTCACAAGTGGCACCTACCTGGAGAGAGGTAGGCTGCGTGGTCAGGCAGTGGGGAACACCTCAGTTCTCCCAGTCTTTACTCCCTGCTCTCCCTGCAGCATCAACAAGGGCATCAACTCCAACGATGTCTTTCTGGAGGGTCTGCAGGTCCTRATGAGGAAAGCCAACTGCAAGCTGACCGTCTGCTCGGAAGTTGAAAGCCGAAGTGACCGCTGGATCCAGGTCCTAAATCGACATGAGTAACGTGACTTTACTTACATGTAACATGACATTACCCGCACAGAGGCTCTCATGGGGACACTCGGTGTTGTCTCCATCACCAACGCTCCACAGAGGTGTTAGCTGTGTACTCAGCAGAAAACACCAAGGTGCTCAGCGGTGAAGCGAGTGACCACGAACCCAACTGCAATCTGCAGGGGGTGGCCACCCCAGCACCACCAAGGCTGTTGCCCAAGGGCCACACGGTGCTGCAGGAGGGAGCCGCTCGCCGCGCGGGGTCCATGGGCTGCTTGCTGCCCTCGGCGTGGCCTGCCTCCTGTGCTGATCACTGTCGCCAACGGGGCATCCTTCCTCCTCCTCCTTCCCCAACAGGACGAGCTGGAGTTTGGCTACGTGGAAGCTCCTCACAAGACCTTCCCTGTGGTCTTCGACTCACCCAGGAACAGAGGCCTGAGGGATTTCGCTTTTAAGAAGATCCTGGTGCGTAGGTTGTCCTCCAGCGCGGAGGTAGCCCCCTTCTCCCCAGCACTGCTGGGTCCAGTCCCAGGAGTTTGCAGTGAAAACCCACACTGCAGGGCTTGCTGGCTGAGATCTGGCATGGGGACACACTCATGGGGACGGGGAAGGTCCCCTCACCACACCTGCCCTGCTCCCTTCTTTCTCAGGGCCCGGATTTTGGCTACGTGACCCGGGAGCCGCCTGGAAAAGAGGTGTCGAGCCTTGACTCCTTTGGGAACCTGGACGTGAGCCCGCCGGTGACAGTGCGAGGGAAGGAGTATCCCTTTGGAAGGATCCTCATTGGGAGCACCTTGCCTTGGTGAGAAGCAGACGTGGCAGCCCTGGTCTGGGGATGGGGCGCCCCAAAGCTCTCCATGGGAAAGTGTTCCGAGGGATGAGACAGGGAAGGCAGGGAGATTTCAGAGAGGACGTGGGAGGAAGCCATAGGAGAGAAGCAGCTGAGCTGCAGCTGAGCCTGGGGAATTAAAAAAAAAAAGGAAAAAAAAAGAAAGACCTGGAGAACTTGTTCCTCTTGCCTATCGGCCGAGGAGGACAGCAGAGGACAGCAGATGAGGGTCCGGCGTGCAGGGCAGGGTGCCCGTGCGCGCACCCTGCGGGCCGGCCAGCGGGGCATGAGAGGGGCAGCGGGGTCCTGGCTCTCGCAGGGCTTAAATTGGCTCCCAGGGTAAGTATCTTATTTTCCTGTCCTGGGCAGGAAAGGCGGCTGTGGGAGTAGCGCTGATTCCCGGAGAGCAGAATGCCCCTGGCCGAGCAGGAGCCTTGATTTCCCTTCCAGAGAAAAGGGCTTTTTGGGGCGGGAAGCGGCTCGGCTGGGCAGAGCGAAGGCTGCTGAGGTCTGGCAGAAGGAGCCAGAGTTCTGGGAAGGTCTCGCACGGATGTACCAGGGTCTAGACCAGTCCTTCCACCTGCAATCACCATTTGCATGCCGTAGAGGCAGGATGGGAGTGGCGGGGGCCGGGAGGCACCCCGGAGTTTCCCGGGAGCTGACCCCACGCTCCCGGCCGCAGCAATCCTCTTTGCGAGAGCCGCTCAGCCGCCGCGGATCAGCCTGGGCGGGCGAGCCGGCTTCCCCCTCCTGCTGCCCTCCCGAGCCCTCGCTCCCCTCCGAGGGACTGCTGCATCTTGGAATATTTGCCACCCGTGTTATTTCACCCGTCCCCCTCCGTTAAAAGCTGAGGAGGGGTAAATGGGAAAGGACAGAACCCYGAATAGCTGGAAGCTGCTTTGCTCTGCCCTCGGCGGGGCAAGGAGAGCACGGATCCGCCGGGAAGGAAGCCGTGCTCCGAGAGAAGCAGCAACACGACCCTCTGGGAATGGACCCGGCAGGGACACTGCCCGGGATGTCCCGTGGCCCATCTCCAAACTGGCCAGTGCCAGGGGAGGGCAGGGTCGCCAGGACGCCTGGGCCCCTTCGCTCGCAATTGAGGCCGCTCGTTTACAGCAGCGAGCAAATTCACTTTTCCCAGACTTGCGAGAGGCCTAATTACCCCTTATTAGAAGGATGTTGGGAAGTTTAATTAACGCTTTCCCAGGGCTCCTGCTGCCGTCTGTCTAAGAATACTTCGCCCGCGCCACGCGTTACATAAGGAGTGACTTAATGCTCACAAGGACTGGTTCAATTAAGCCTAGCGCCCATTTTAGAGAGGAGGATGCTCAAGCAGAAAGGGGAACGCACTGCATAAATAAATAATTAAGTGAATAGCTAATTATTCCATATATTCATACGCTGCCCTGTGCCCTACCCCAGCAGGCTTCAGCGGGAGCTTTGGGACATCGCCAGGGTCCCATGTAGGTGTGAGTGGAAGGTGGGACAGGAGGCCCCTTGCGCAATGTGCCACCCTGGGCTGACCCACTTGGAGCCAAACCGATGGGGACGCGGTGTCACCTGCGGCGGTTCGGTGCCTCCTTGCGCCCCGGTGCTTCCTCCTGTTCCCTCTGCTTCCCAGGGCCTCTGGCCGGCGGATGTCCAAGGTGGTCCGGGATTTCCTCTACGCCCAGAAAGTGCAGGCGCCCATTGAAGTCTACTCGGAGTGGCTCAGCGTGGGCCACGTGGATGAATTCCTGACGTTCGTGCCCGCTTTCGATAGGAAGGTACTGGCCGCCCTACTGCTCCTCCGCGCGGTGGTCCTGCGTGGAGAACCTTCTTCTGCAAAGACCAAAAGCCATCGTGGGGGAAGCGGGGCACCACGAAAGGGCACACGTGGCTTCATGTTGCATGCTGAAGCAGTTGTGGGAATGGTGCCTGGTTCCCCCTGCCTGTCATTTGGAGCGCTCTTCAGGTGGCCAGGTGCTCAATTCACCTTCTTCTGGGGCCGTTCTCCAGGAAACATCAGTCTCTTGGGGGCAACCTGTGGAGCTCGGAAGTTATGGGGTTGGATTTGCTGCTGATCAGTGCTGTGACACTGAAGTGTCTTGTCTAAGTCCACGCCACCATGAAATAACATCTCTAGCACCTCCAAGCCCACCATGGCCAAGCTTTAACCACCTCCGCTCTCTCMCTCCAGGGTTTC
Source organism: Nothoprocta perdicaria (assembly GCF_003342845.1). Lineage (NCBI taxonomy): Eukaryota > Metazoa > Chordata > Aves > Tinamiformes > Tinamidae > Nothoprocta > Nothoprocta perdicaria. The sequence goes on from NW_020454283.1 coordinate 1,144,051, forward strand.
CGTCTCCTCTTGGCCAGTCCCAACGCCTGCTACAAGCTCTTCAAGGAGAAGCAGAAGCAGGGTTACGGCGATGCCACCCAGTTTGTGGGTAAGAAGTCCACCTAAGGTGTCTGCAAGAGCTGCAGGGGGCCACCATGGACCCTCACCACCACGTTCCTCCCCACGCAGGGCTGAAGAGCATGGAGAGGATCAGCATCGACGAGCTCCTGGCGGATGAGGAACTACAGAACGACAACAGGCACGCGCAGGTGGGCGCCGGGGAGGCCACCAAGGGCTGTGTGGCACCAACAAACCTGTTACTGCTTCTCCTTCCCCATAGTAAGGCCACACAAGGCCATGTGTGTAGTATGGCCATGTGTGTAGTATGGCCATGTGTGTAGTATGGCCATGCTTGTCCACGGCAAGTTAGCCAAGGCCACGACAGCTCAGAGCAGGTCAAAGGGATGGTCTAAGCAGGGGGCAGGTGCTCCTCTTCTGGGGCTCTGCAGCATTTAGGAAGAGAGATGGGTGGCATCTGCATTGGCTCGGGCTGGAGGGAGGGTGCGCGGCCTCCCGTGAGCACCGCTAAGCTGAGGCAAGGCCACCCTCAGAAAAACGTGAGCCAGCAGATGCCGTGCCCGCCGTGCCAAGGCTGTCAAAAGGCCTTGCATTTGCTCCATCAACGCCCTCCCTGAGGAACCTCTTCCACTCACACGTTGCTAACAGATGATGGGTGCCCGGATCATTTTTAATGAAGCGGATAATTATCCCGGGCAGGAGCGTGAGCAAACCTGCCAAGAATAGCWCTGGCAGGTGCTGGAGGAGAGCACGTGTGCGAGGGAGAGCCATTAGAGGGGTGCCAGGCGCCGCCTGGGACCAGCTCCTCCGAGCGCATGTGGGTGCGGGCTTTGGGAGATGCCCCGCGTGCCTCCGGAGGCACCGGAGATCAAAGGGAAGAGGCAGCGCGGGCTGGATGCAGGAGGCAGCACAAAAGCTCTGCTCTTTGAAGCCACGTGCGGCCAAAAGGATGGGCACAGGCAGCAACGTGGGGCAGCAGGAGGTATGGATGGACATCCTAACGTSGCTCCTCACGCACCTCCCTCCTTCTCCCCAGCGCTGCATCGACTGGAACCGAGACCTCCTCAAGCAGGAGCTGGGCCTGAACGAGCAGGACATCATCGACATCCCCCAGCTCTTCGTGCTCAAGGAGGCCCGTGCGGACGCYCTCTTCCCGGACATGGTGAGGACAGAATCACAGAATCTTCAAGGTTGGAAGGGACCTCTAGAGATCATCTAGTCCAACCTTCCTGCTCCAGCAGGCACACCTAGAGCATGTGGCACAGGGTGGCATCCAGGTGGGTTTGGAGACCTCCAGAGAAGGAGACTCCATAACCTCCCTGGGCAGCCTGTTCCACTGCTCTGTCACCCTCACAGTAAGGAAGCTCCTCCTCACCTGGAGACGGAACTTCCTGTGTTTCAGCTTATGACCATTACCCCTCGTCCTATCGCTGGCCACCAGTGAAAAGAGCCTGTCCCCTTCCTCCCTGCATTCTCCCCTCCTGAACTTATACATGTTAATCATATCGCCTCTGAGCCTTCTCTTCTTCAGAGAAAACAGGCCCAGTTCACTCAGCCTCTCATTGTACGAGAGATGTTCCATTCCCTTAATCATCCTGGTTGCCCTTCTCTGGACCCTCTCGAGAAGCTCCATGTCCCTCTTATACTGGGGAGCCCAGAACTGCCCCCAATGCTCCAGGTGCGGCCTAACCAGAGCTGAGGAGAGGGGCAGAATCACCTCCCTTGACCTGCTGGCAACACTCCTCCTGATGCAGGCCAGGATSCCATTGGCCTTCTTGGCCACGAGGGCACACTGCTCACTCATGGTTAACTTAGTGTCAACCAGGACTCCCAGGTCCCTCTCCGTGGAGCTGCTTTCCAGCAGGTCGACCCCTAATCTGTACTGGTGCCTCCAGTATTCCTCCCCAGGTGCAGGACCTTGCACTTGTCCTTATTGAACCTCATGAGGTTCCTCTCTGCCCAACTCWCCAGCCTGTCCAGGACCCGGTGGAAGTGGCCACGCTCCTCTCCACGCTGAGCCTCTATCTCAGGCAGACCCTTCCCTCCCTTCAGCTTCTTCTCTCCCTCTCCTCTTTCTCCACCCACCCCATCTCTGCTCCTTGGCGGCTCTCGATGGCTTCACGATGCTGCCAAGTGAAAGCCAATGCCAGGTGGCTTCCTGGTGCAGAGGAGAAGCTCCTGGCTCCCCCGGGCCCGTTCCACAGCCTGTCCCGTCCCCCCCGCAGGTGAACATGCTGGTGCTGGGGAGGCACCTGGGCATCCCCAAGCCCTTCGGGCCCGTCATCCGCGGCCAGTGCTGCCTGGAGGAGAAGGTGCGCTCCTTGCTGGAGCCCCTGGGCCTCAGCTGCACCTTCATCGACGACTTCTTCTCCTACCACGCGCTGGCCGGCGAYGTGCACTGCGGCACCAACGTGCGCCGCAAGCCCTTCGCCTTCAAGTGGTGGCACATGGTGCCCTGAGGCTGCTCGGGGCACGGAGGCCTTGGGTGCTCTGCTCTTCCCAAAGAGGCGCCCACGGAGCCAGGTGGAAGCCGGTCACGCTCGGCGGTTTCGGCAATAAAGCGGCCCTTGTCTCCCGTGGCTTTGGGTCTTCTTCTCCAGCAAGCGGCAAGACCCCTATCCGTCCCTCTGAGCCCAACACAAGTTGAAAAAAGTCAATGTACATATATGTATATTTTATATGTATGCATGTGTATATGAATATGCATATTTTCAGGCTTTGAGGAGCTCGCTCCAGCCTGGGCCCTGTGGAAAAACCCGGCATTTCGCACGGCGTGCACGGCACGTGTGTCGCCAGGGGAGAGGTGCATCCGCAAGCAGCTCCTCTCCGCCAGAAAAGGCATTTATGGAAAAGCTGGGATGGGTGAAGCCAGGCTCTGCTGCCGGGCATGGTGCAGGGGCCCGCGGGAAGCTGCTTCCCCCGCTTTGCCGGGGGCGATGGGCACTTCTGCGGCGGGCGCTGAGCCGCCCGCACGTGCCGGCGCCGGTGGCAGCGAGCCCGGGGGTGGGATGAGCCCRGGCGCCGGCTTAATCCCCTCCCCGGGCCTAGATAAGGGCGCGCGCGGGGCGGCGCGGCGCCCGCGGCACCATGGCCCAGCAGCGGCTGGTGCAGCTCTCGGCGCAGCGCCCCGCCAGCACCGTGTGCGTGCTGGGCACCGAGCTCGCCCTCGACGTGGCCGGGTAAGGCGCCCGCCGGGGCCCTCCCCATGCCCGCGCCCGGCCCGCAGCAGGGAGAGCCGCCGGGAAGGGGCTCGCGCGGCGCTTGCGAGGCTTTACGGGGGCTGCTGAATGCGGAGCGGGGAAGAGGGCGGAGAAGGAAAAGCAGCTTTGGGGATGCAAAGTTTTTCTCCATCTATTCCAGTATTTCTTTCCAATTTTATTCCAAAAAATCGAGGGGCCTGGCGGGCTGCTGCCTCCCTCTCCTCGCACCCCGTGCGGAGCGGGGCCGTGCTGGGGGTGGCGGAGCAGAGCCGCTTTTCCCTCTCGCTYGGGAAAAGCCGCGGGGACGCTTCCTTGCGCCGGCTTGACCGAGGTTTCGGGGCTGGGTTCATTGCCCCGGCTGCAGGGAGCGGTGCAGCCTTTCTGGCCGGGCGGGCGCGCGGGGGCATCTCCGGGCAGGTCGGCGCCGGGC
>NW_020454283.1:1148042-1151366 GCF_003342845.1 Nothoprocta perdicaria
TCTCCTACTTCGCCGCCGACGGCGGGGTGCCCCTGGGCAGAGCCATGCTCTACGTGACCTGCGTGGGTGCGTGGGGGCCCGTGGGCGGGCGGGTGCCCCCGCGCCGGCGCCCACCTCCTCAAGCGTCCCTGTCCCCGCAGAGGTGGCGCTGGAGGCCGACGGCAGCCGCAGCGGCGCCCCGGGCCGCACGCTGGCTGATAAGGTGAGGGGCGCCCGGCGATGGCACGCTGCCGCCGCCGCCGTGGGCACAGGGGGACCCCGCGCTGCCGCCCACAGCGCCTCTGGACGTGGGGGCCCGAAGGCCACGGCGCCGTCCTGCTGGTGAACTGCGACCGCGAGGAGCCCCGCGCTGCGGGGCAGCACGGCGAGGCCGCCGCCACGCGCTCCTACGAGGGTACCCGCGCGCCCCGGCCCGCGGCTGCCGGCCTCCGCCTGCCTGCGGTTTGGCATCCTCTCAGGCTTAGCATTTTGTGCATCAGCCTTTCAGCATTTTTGCATTGGCCTTTTTGCATTTTCGCATTGGATTTTTGCAGTTTTGCTTTGACGTTTTAGTGTTTTTGCATCCGCATCTTAGCATTTTTGCATCCACATTTTCACTTTCTATTTGTTTGTTTATGTATTTATGTATTTATGTATTTATGTATTTATGTATGTATGTATGAATTTATTTATTTATTTATTACAAGCGCTATTGCATTTTTGCATCAACCCCTCCACCCTTTCGCACTGCCGTTGTAGCACTCCAGGCACCTTTTTGCAGCCTGGCATCCACATACAGGCATTTGCGCTGCCGCGGTAGAGCACTTCTGCAGCCCTGTGGTGGAATTCCTGCAGCAGCGTCCTCGCTCTTTGGCATCTGCCTTTTCCCATTCGTTGCACCCCGCTTTTGCCCTTCGCATCAGCATTTCCACGTTAACACTGGGGAGGGCATTTGCAACCACTTCTCTGCTTTTCCTTCCTATTTCTCTGCACGTTTTCCAAGGGGTGGGAGGGAGCTGCCTGCACGAATGCAGGTCCCCGGGGCCCCGGCGTGGCAGCGCCAGGGCTCGCCCAGCAGCCGGGGCCTCGCTGCCTTTGCCCGCAGACCTCAAGGACATGTCGCAGCTGGTGCTGCGCACGCGCGGACCCCGCGCCGTCTTCGCCAGCCACCGCCTCGTCCTCCACGTGGGCTACGGCGACGCCGACAAGCTCGGCGTGTTCTACGGCGGGCGTGAGTGGGACACGGCGCCGGGCGCGCAAACCCGCGCGCGCGGGCACGTCCCCTTGCACGTCCCCAACGCTGTCACCTTGTCTTCCTGCTCCTGGCGGCAGCCGGCCCCTCCGTGGAGGACTACAAGCACGTGCTGGGCGGCCAGAAGCTCGCGTACGCCGTGAAGCCCAGCAGGCACCACGAGGAGAACGTCTTCTACGTGGAGGCGCTGAGCTTCCCGGACGCCGCCTTCGATGGGCTCCTCTCCTTGCACGTGACGCTCCTGGAGAGCGCCGAGAAGGTGCCGGCGCGCAGCGGGCRCCGGGACCAGGGCTGGGCGCGCGCGCACCCGCTGCACTCGGCGCCCGCGGCTCCTCCTCTCCAGGGCTCGCTGGAGACGCCCGTYTTCACGGACACCGTGGTCTTCCGCGTGGCGCCGTGGATCATGACGCCCAACACGCTGGCGCCCGCCGAGGTCTATGTGTGCAGGTGGGTGACGCCACGGCGGCAGTGGTGGGCGCCGTCCCATTTGGGCCCCGTCGCACGCACGCTCTCGCCCGCAGCCTGGCCGACAACCAGGAGTTCGTGGTGGCCGTGAGCGCCCTGGCGCAGCGGGCCGGCTGCGCCGTCACYGTGTGCCCGCTGCTGGAGAACCGCCACGACCGCTGGATCCAGGTGGGTCCTCGCGCCGCAGCGACGGCCCCCGGACCGGCCCCGCCACCGGGTGCTGCTCCAGCGGGAGCTTCCATCCTCCACCAGGACGAGATCGAGTTCGGCTATGTGCAAGCTCCCCATAAGACGTTCCCCGTGGTCTTCGACTCGCCCCGCGACCGCGGGCTCAAGGACTTCCCAGTCAAGCGCATCCTGGTAGCCGGGTCCTGCTCCTGTGCCACATTCCCATGGTGGCAGCCGGTCCCCAACCCGGCTGGCCCCTTGGGAGTCCCTCGGGAATGGATTTGGGGCCAGGGAGGCAATTCCTGGGGGGACGAGCTGGTGGACGGCCCTTCTCGGGGTGCGGGTTGGCAGAGGCTGGGGGGAGGTTTCCAGACCCTGGTCCCCTCCCACCGGCAGGGCCCCGATTTCGGCTACGTGGCCCGGGAAGCGCCAGAAGGCGCCTCCGGCCTCGACTCCTTCGGGAACCTGGAGGTGAGCCCGCCGGTGACGGCGCAAGGCAAGGACTTCCCGCTGGGCCGCATCCTGGTGGGCAGCAGCTTCCCCAGGTGAGCAGGGCATCCCCCAGGGGGAAAACACCCCAGCTCCTTCATCCCCCCTGGGCCACCGCTGGCTCCTCCTCCTCCTCCTGCAAGGTTCGGTGGCCGGCGGATGGCCAAGGCCGTGCGGGATTTCCTGGTGGCGCAGCGGGTGCAGGCGCCCGTGGAGCTCTTCTCCGACTGGCTCGCCGTGGGCCACGTCGACGAGTTCCTCACCTTCGTGCCGGCTCCCGACCGGCAGGTGACGYGTCCCCACGGCCCGCCGAGGACCGCTGCGGGTGCCGGGCCCTCGGGCCGCTCATCGCCGCCCCTCTCCGCCGGCTTCCCGCAGGGATTCCGGCTGCTCCTGGCCAGCCCCAGCGCCTGCTACCGCCTGCTCAAGGAGAAGCAAGAGGAGGGCTACGGGGAGGCCACCATGTTCGAGGGTACGGGGCGCGTGTGGGGGGACTGCTCGGGAAGGGACGACCCCACTGTGGGTGCTGTGGGCCCCCCCCAGGGCTGAAGGGGGTGGCCAAGCCGAGCGTGAAYGCGCTGCTGGCCGACGAGGCGCTGCGCAAGTTCAACGCGTTCGCCCAGGTGAGGCGCGGGGCGCGCGGGGGCCGTGGCGGGGCCGGGCGTCCCGCTGAGCGCGGCCGCCGCGCAGAGCTGCATCAGCTGGAACCGCGACGTGCTCAAGCGGGAGCTGGGCCTGGCCGAGAGGGACATCGTGGACGTGCCGCAGCTCTTCCAAGGGGACGGGCAGGCGGGCGCCCGCGCCCTCTTCCCCGACATGGTGGGTGCCGCGGCACAGGGCCTGGAGGYGGCGCGGCGGTGGGCACCACACGYGGTGCCCGTCCCCCCGCAGGTGAACATGCTGGTGCTGGGGAGGCACCTGGGCATCCCCAAGCCCTTCGGGCCCGTCATCCGCGGCCAGTGCTGCCTGGA
>NW_020454283.1:1152106-1157013 GCF_003342845.1 Nothoprocta perdicaria
GAGGAGGGGAAGGGGGGATAAAGGGGGGATAAGGGAGGAAAAAAGGGGGGAAATAAGGATGGGGAAATAAGGGGAGAAGAATAAGAGGGGGAAAGGCAAAAAAAGGGGGAAAGCAAAAAAAAATAAGGGGGAAAATAAAGGGAAAACAATGAGGGGAAACAATTTGAGGGGCAAAAATAAGGGGGAAATAATTTGAGGAGGAATATTGAGAGGGAAAAATCTGAGGAGGGGAAAATTGAGGGGGGATAATTAGGTAAAAAAATAAGGTAATTAAAGGCGAAAAACATTAAGGGGAAAAATTAAGAGAAAAAATGAGAGAAAAAAAATGAGGGAGAATTGAGGCAGAAAGTGAAAGAATAAGGTAAAAAAATAAAGTAAAAAGGGGGAAAAGCATTAAGGGGGGAAAAAGAGGGGATAAATGTAAAAAAAAAGAGGGAAAAGGGTGAAAATTATTAAGGTGAAAACTTTTTAAAGTGAAACAAGTTCGGATAAAAATATTATTAAAAGATTCTTAAAATAAGACTGAAAAATAATGTTAAAAGTAGGATTAAAAAGTTAGATTTCAGAAACGCGAAGGTGGGATGATGCGAGGGAGAGGCGGCGCTGGGGCTGGATGTGGACCCCGTGTGGTGCCCGGGCTGGAGGACGGCGGCGAGCAACAACCACGGCACTTTATCTGAAACATTTACTCCGAGAAATATATATATTAAAAAAAAACCCAAAATAATAAAAAATTAAACAAAACACCGCGAGAAGAAACAGCGCTAAAACGGGAACCTTTTGTCTCGCCTCAATCAAAACCCCTTCTGGGATCCTTGGATTTTATTCGGTTTTTATTATTATTTTTGGAGCCCCTTCCTCTTTTGCTCACCCAGGACTTATTTGGGGGGGGAACATGGATTTTTTTTTTTTTCAAATTTACTGTTGAAATACCCTTTTCCTGGGATTCCTTCCCCCCAATGGGATGGCAAGTGGGAAAGGGCTAATATTGCTAAAACGGCCCCGGAGCCAAAGGTGCAAATTCTCCGCCCGGCTGCTCTCCTGGTCCTGGAAGATATTTTTTTCTCCCACGCATTCCCCCCACCCCAAAAGACAAAAAATACCCCCAAATCCCCTAAAAGGAAACGTTAAAAAATGAAGGCAAAAAAAGAAAAAAAAAATAGTAACGTTTTCGGTCAAGTCCTGCAAGGCTCCCGGATCGGCGGCGGGAGCGGGAAACCGGCGGCGTCGCCTCCGCGGGAAAAGGCACCTCGGTTCTCCAGCACAGTGCACGGAATGGGGAGAGGGAGGAAAATGGGGGGAAAGGGGGAAAACAGGGGGAAATGGGGAAACGGGGAAAACAGGGGGAAAATGGGGGGAAAATGGGGAAAACGGGGGGAAAATGGGGAAAATGGAGGGAAAATGGGGGAGAAAGGGAGGAAAAGAGGGGAAAAAGGGTGGAAGAGGGGGGGAAAGGAGGGGAGAAAGGGGGAAAGAAGGGGAGAAAAGGGGGAAAAGGAGGGGAGAAAAGACAAGGGCCAAAGACAAGGGGCAAAGACAAGGGAAAAGGGAGATGGGAAAAAGGTGGAAAAGTTGGGGAAGGGAGGGAAAAGATGGGAAAAAGGGGAAAAGAATAAAAAAGAGGGAAAGAAGGAAAAATCGGGGGGGGATGGAAAAAAAGGGGGCAAAAAGAAAGCCAAACCCTTGCACCAAGCTTCAGGGTGCTGCTCTTCATACCTGAGAACCCCCCCAGGACGGGCAGCCAGGGTGCAGAAAAAGTGAAAAAAAAAAAGTAAAAAAAAAAAAAAAAAAAAAAAAAAAAAAAAACAGCCTGTGTCTGCCCCAGGGCCCTGCTCCGGGCGGGATGCGCTTCCACCTGGAGCCTCCCCCTTTGGAAAAGGGAGGGAGGAGGCGGGAAGGGGGCTCGGGAAGCGGCCCCCGCGGCGGCCTCACAGCGTGCGCGGGTTGTACTCGGGCAGCTTCCTGAGCCTCTCCTTCTCGGCGTCGCTCTCGTCGCGCGCGATCACCAGCGAGTGCGAGTAGCCCATGGCCACCTGGGCGGGAAAAGGGGTGCCAAAGGAAGGAGAGCAAAAGGAAAACGGGGGGAAAAAAAATAAGTAGGGATTTTTTTTCACCCCTCTGCCTCTGCTTCCCGCCGCTGGGAAGCTCTCACTGGTGTGTCAAGTGCGTCAGGCCTCAGCACACACCCAGGCRGGTGCTTTTTTGCCTCAAAACAGCAGGGGGAAAGTAAGGAGTGAGAGCGCAGGGATTGTGGYGGGAGGCCCATTCCGGTCCATTCCCAACCCGAGCCAGAGCCGGGCCGGGAAGCGGCCTCACCTGCTCCGTGTAGATCCCGTCCAAGGTCTTCACCTCCTGTGCCGCCGTGGACGACTTGGGTTTGTGGTCGCCGTAGCCCTGCGGGTGCCGAGTGAGCCCCCGGGAAGCAGGGATCCCGCATCCCGCATCCCACATCCCGCATCCCGCTTCCCGCATCCTGCATCCCACACCCCACCTCCCGCATCCTACATCCCACCTCCCGCATCCCACATCCCACATCCCGCATCCCACCTCCCGCATCCTGCATCTCACATCCTGCATCCCACATCCCACCTCCCACATCCCACCTCCTGCATCCTACATCCCACCTCCCGCATCCCACCTCCTGCATCCTGCATCCCACCTCCCGCATCCCACCTCCTGCATCCTACATCCCACATCCCTCACCCGCATCCCGTATCCCGCATCCCACATCCCGCATCCCACATCCCGCATCCTGCATCTCACATCCCACATCCTGCATGCCGCATCCCACCTCCTGCACCCCGCATCCCACCTCCCACCTCCTGCATCCCACATCCTGCATCCCACCTCCTGCACCCCGCATCCCACCTCCCACCTCCCGCATCTCACCTCCCGCATCCCACCTCCCGCATCCCGCATCCCGCCTTTGCCCGCCGCGCATCCCGGGATGAGCCGCCCTCACCAGCTCCCCGAAGGTGGGCGACGGGCCCCAGCTGATGGTGCTCTCGTCGGCCGCCACGATGATGCTGCTCTTCCTGCAAGCACAAATTTGCATTTATCTGCCTCATGTAACATATATAATTATTACATTGAGCATAAATACACTAAACATTCCCAAGTTGTAATTTATATAATGCATTTTAAATGCATTGTATGTATATAACGTTTGTATAGATGTTATATGTATAATTATATATATAATTAAAACATTCAGCCTCTCGGGCTGGGCATGGTCAAGCAAAGGGGCTCCCATGAAAGTGGCTCCAATATAAACTTGGCATGGGAAGAAAGAGGGACAAGGATGTTCCTGCAGCACATTCCTGCCCAGGCACTGTAATTTGGGTGGAAAAGCGGTGATTTTGGGAATGTGGGGGGTGAGCGGGATGTCCTGAAGGCAAATGCCTCCCTGAGCCTGGAGAGCTGCAATCACCAGGGGGATGGAGCCAGCGTCGGAAAAGATGTTGGGAAAAGGAGGGTTTGGAGGAGGTCTTATTGTATAGGAGAGAATGGGATATGGTATGATATGATGGGATACATGGGATGGGATGGGATGGGATGGGATGGGATGGGATACAACAGAACACACCACATTGGGATGGGGCAGGACCTGATGGGATGGGATACAACATGACGGGATGGCGCAGGGTATGACGGGATAGGACACGGGATATGGGATACGGTGGCATGGGATACGATGGGACAGGATGAGACGGGACACGATGGGATATGAAACGGCACGATATAATGGGATGGGACAGGACATGACGTGATGGGACAGGCATGATGGGATGGGATACGATATGATGGGATGGCAGGGTACAAYGGGATGGGATAGCAATCCTGGCTGCATAGGGATACATGGGATACAATGGGATGGGACAGCAATCCTGGCTGCATGGGGATGATGGGATACGATGGGATGGGATATGATATGATGGGATGGGGCAGGGTACGAYGGGACATGAGAGCAATCCTGGCTRTATAGGGACAGATGGGATTCAATGGGATGGGATACCAATCCTGGCTGCACCGGGATGACAGGATATGATGGGATGGGATGGGGCAGGGTACGACGGGACAGGACTGCCATCCTGGCTGCACAGGGCTAGATGGGATCCGACGGGCCGGGACGGCGATCCCGGGCGCGGCCGCTCACCCGCAGGCCAAGCTGCGGATCCTCCAGCCGCACAGGTCCTGCACCGCCTTGGGGTACATGGTGGACTCGCGCGACGTGTTGGTGGCTCCCCAGAAGAAGAGGCCTCCTGCGGGGCACAAGGTGGTGGGTGGCGCGCAGCGCCTTCCCGCCGGCCGCCCGTATGGACACACGGATGGAGGGACGCGGGCCCGACCTGTCTCGCTGAYGGCGAAGGAGCAGGTGTAGCCGGCGTAGATCTGGGCGGCGCCGCGGCCCGGGAAGTCGAAGAGCTTCACGAGCCGCGGCACCATCTCGTCCTTCTGCTCCGCGTGGCCCAGGCGCCCGTAGCCGCCGAAGCCCCAGGAGAAGACGCGTTTCTGGGAGTCCAGCACCAGCTGGGGCACGAACGGGGCGCTGAGCGGACGGCGCCGAGCCCAGCCGCAGCTCCGTGCCCGTCCGGCGCCGGCTTTACCGTGTGGTTGGCCCCGCAGGCCACGTCGCGCACCACCACGTTGGGCACGGGCAGGATCTGGCCGTCCTTGGTCTTCTCGATGAAGATGGCCACGCGCCGCGGCACCAGCTCGCAGTCGTACTCGATGCGCTGCGCCCGCGCGATGAACTTGCCGTCCGAGTTGTGCCCTGCGGCGCGCGGCGAGGATGGAACGGGGATCAAATGGAATGTGGGATAGAATCCGGGATAGAATAAGATATAGAATAGGGAAGGGAAGGGAAGGGAAGGGAAGGGAAGGGAAGGGAAGGGAAGGGAAGGGAA
>NW_020454283.1:1158801-1161187 GCF_003342845.1 Nothoprocta perdicaria
TATATCTTATATCTTATATCATATATTATATACTGTATATTGTATACTGAATATTGTATATTGTATATAGATATCTACAATTATAATTATATCATTAAATTATATATAATTAAATATAATAATTATATATAGTATATAGTAGTATATTTTGTATTATATAGTAGTAGTATACTATATACTATATACTATATACTATATACTATATACTATATACTATATACTATATGTTATATTATTTATTTATTTATTTTGTTAATTTTATTTTATTAAAATGATTTTTTTAAAAAATCCCCCCCATTTTTTAAAAGATTTTTGGTGTTTTTTCCCCCCCCCAAATTTGGGGTTTTGTTCAAGGGGGGAGGGGGGGTCTCACCCCAGCTCCAGAGACGCCCCTCGTGGGTGATGAGCAGGCTGTGGGCGGCGCAGGGGCCCGACACCACGGTGCGCACCTGCACCCCCGCCAGGCAGCCGTACCGGTGCGGCCCCCACAGGTTCTGGCCCAGGTTGCGGTAAGCCACTGCACGGGGCGGGCGGAGAAAACAGAGAAAAAACACATATATCCACGTTAGAGTGACGAAAAATGCATTAAATACACATTTAGACCTGCAAACAAAAAAACTCCTTGCAATAAGGAATTAAAGCAGCAAAAAAAACCCCCATATATTTAAATAAACATCATTTACATATACAGATAAATATCATTTCCATATCAAAAATATATATTTGTTAGTATTTTGATTGCTCTATCTTTATTATTGCTATATGTGTATTATTGCTATATCTTTATTATTGTTCTATCCTTAACATTGTTCTATCTTTATCATTATACGTTTATATTTATTCTATKAATGTAAATATCTGTTTTTACTAGGTGCTTTCTGCTGCTGACCTTGCTGCTTAGGCACTTCTTTGCGGCCGATCAGGTCCCAGTTGGTGGCTCCGAAAATCAGCAGCTGCCCCCGGCACTTGGAGCCTTCGAGTTTCTGCCAGGAGGGAGGAAGAGGAAGGGAACATCCCGGTTGGCTTCCTCGGAGCCACTGCGTTTATTCCGATGGGAATTTGTAAATCCCCCTGGGACAATCGCAGGGGGAAAGGGCGGTAGGGCTCCCATTTGCTCTCACATTTCCGAGCGCCCTTTCCCGGGGCTCCCGTGGGAAAACCAGGGCGCAAGYTGCCACGTGCCCCCGCAAGGCAGCRAATCCTCCCCTCGAGATTCATTTTTCCATTAATCCTAACATTTAGCAGGCTGTCTTCCCTTTCTCCGTGCCACCTAGCTAAGGAATGACTCTGTCACGGGAAAAACACCCGCAGGAAAACACCCACCGGACGGGATTCCACGTTGACAGTGGAAATCACCCAGGTTCCAGTTGGGACGAGGCAACTTTCCCAAACTGGAGYGTTTTCGCCCCGTTTTTGCCCAGCAGGGAGTTAGAGGGAGCTCTAAACTCCATGCGGAAAAGGAGGGAGCCGGGCCGGAGGAGCCGGCTCCRGGGGGGCGCATGCGCGGGACCTCGGCCGCACATTGGAGCTGGGCATTTGCCAAGCGGGGAGAAAATCCCACCGGGTCCAAATTGGGTCAAATGCGGGGGAAAAAAACAAAAAGAAAGAAAGAAAAGCTATTTTTACATTTTTTTGGTCCAAATGAGGACAAAGGATGAGGATGTGATTTGGAGGGGGGCTTGGGGAGGGAAATTTGGGGGGTAATTTTGGGGGTTGCAATTAAGAGGTGCAGTTCGGGAGTGCAAACTAAGGGGGGGCAATTAAGGGGTGCGACTTAGAGGGGTGCAATTAAAGGGTGCCACTTCAGGGGTGCTTTAGGAAGTGCATTCAGGACAAATAATGGGGGGCATTAAAGGGGTGCTGGGGGTGCAGGGCAAAGGGGCAGAAAAGAGGGTACTGAAAAGGGGCAGAAAAAGGGGTGCAAAAAGGGGGTGCAATGAAGGGGTGCAACAAGGGAGTAAAATGAGGTGCAAAAGGGTGAGCGATGAGGACACAAATTAGGGGGTGCCCTGAGGGTTCGGGGAGGGTCCGATGAAAGGGTTCGGGGGGGGGTGCATCATGAAGGGATCCATTATAATAGGGTGTCCAAAGGGGTGCAATGTGGGGGGGACTTGCAGGGTGCACTGAGGTGCAAAGAGGAGGTGCAACCTGGGAGTAAAAGGGGGTCCATAAGGGGGTGTAACAAGGGCGTGCATTGGGAGGGAAATTGGGGGGTCAGTGGGGGGGGTGCAAAGAATGGGTGCATGGGGGTGCAAGGGGGGATGCATGGAGGGGGGTACAGGGAGGGCGTGCAAGGAAGGGGTGAAAGAAGATTCACATGTGGTACAAGGAAGGGTGCAAGGAAGGGGTGCACGGGGGGTACATGGAGGGGTGCCTAGATGGGGAG
>NW_020454283.1:1163035-1165941 GCF_003342845.1 Nothoprocta perdicaria
GGGGGGGGGGGCTCGTTCTTTCTTTCTTTCCTTCCTTTTCCTCCCCTAGCGCCCACCCACCAGATGCGCTTCAAATGTAAATACGAGCCGCCAGCACAAATGCAAAACAGAAACACATGTACGGGCAGGAAAGAGGGGAGAAAGAAGGAGAAAAAAAAAATGAAATAAAGAGCGAAGGCGCAGGAAGCAGCTGCGAACTGCACAGCTCCATCTTTAGGCCGGGAAGACTCTGGCGGGGGGAAGAAGATGGTCTGGACGGAAAGGGATTTTCCTTCTTGCAAGGAGGGATTTTTCAGTTTTGCAAGGTACTCGCAAGCGGGTCCTGCGAGGGGATTTTATTTTGCAGGGAACCAAATAAAACAACAAMAAAAAAAGTGCATGTGAGAAGGGTCTTGCAAGGAGAATATTTTTGCAGGACGGGGAAATGCTCTCAGGAGGGGTCTTGCAAGAAGATTGTGTTTTTGCGGGAGAAAAGATGAGCTCAAGAGGAGTCCCACAACAAAGAGCTGATTTTGCAAGGGGAAAATGCCCACAAAAAGGGTCTTGCATGGAGAATACTTTTGCAAGATGGGAAAGATGCGCTCTAGAAGGATTTTAGAGGAACATTTTTGCAGGAGGAAAGATGCACACGAGAAGGGTTGTGCTTGGAGAATAGTTTTCTTTTGTGGAATGGGAAGATGCTTGCAAGAGGGGTGTTGCATGGAGATTGCATTTGCAGGAGGAAAGATGCCTGCAAGAAGTGTCTTGCAAGGAGAACATTCCTGCAGATGAAAGATGCTCCTAGGAAGGGTCTTGAGAAGAGAATGAATTTGTAGAAGAGAAGATGCCCCCAAGAGGAGTCCTGCAACGAGAGTTTATTTTGCAAGGGGAAAGGTACACGCAAGAAGCATCCTGCAAGGAGGACGTTTCTGTAAGGGAAGGGTCAGGAAATGCACTCGGGAAGGGGCTTGTAGGAATATGTTATACAGGAGAAAAGATGCACTCAGGAAGGGTCCTGCAAGGAGAATTTTCTTTTGCAGAGAAGAAAAACCCTCCTTCTTGCAAATAAACTTTTTATTTTGCTGAAACTCGGGCCTGGCCCCGCACGGTGTCTTCATCACGGCTGTTCCCTGGGGCACCAGCACCAAATAGGGGACAGCTTGGGGACTACGCCACCCCAGGACATGTCACCACATGGATACAGCCCATTTCACCATGCTGGAGGGCAGCAGAATTTGCTGCAATTGGCAGGGCTTTGTGGCGGGGCAGCTTTGGCACCAGCGCTCTGCATTTTAGCCCAGGACATTTCAGCACTATTTAAAGAAAATGGAAAAAAGACAAAGTGGAGCTTGGCTGCAAAGCACCAGCGGACCTCAGGGCTGAGGATGAGGAAGGTTATTTTTCCCCCCACCCCGCTTTCCTGCACTAAGACACCCCGGGGCGCATCAGTGCAGGGTTTTTCACTGGTTTTTCACTGGTTTTTCACTGGTTTTTCACTGGTTTTCCACCCGGTGAGGTGATCTGGGAGGGCAGGAACCGGTTGGGCCTGTTGGCTCCTGGCTGCCGCTGCTGTCTTTTCACCTGGAAAGGCCTTGGAGCGTGGGCGGGCTCAGGATCTGGGTTGCAAGGAGGCATCAGAAAGGGGGTATATTTTTCCAAGGGGTTTGGGATGAGAAAGGGCCCAGCGGATACACCCGGGGGAGATAACATCTTGCATTTTATTTTATTGCTTTTTTGTCCTTTCATAGGGAGGCATTTTGCACTAAAAAATGGTTGTCAGGCACTGTGGAAATGCTCCTTTTTAGCGCTTTTTAACCCCAAAAGGAAAAAAAAAAAGTTGCTCTTGCATTGGATCGGGGTCTGAAAAGACCTTTGCAGAGGCCTGTGGGCCACACTGTGCATTTCAGACCCCTTTAACTTCTTGGGGCGGCTTTTGCATGGGCGGGAGGGCTGCAAAAGCAAGAGAAGGGGGGATTGCAATTTTTTGGATGCAGCAGCAAGGGGGTGCAAAAGCCAGGTGTGCAAACGCATGGGGTGCAAAAGCCAGGTGTGCAAACGCATGGGGTGCAAAAGCCAAGTTTGCAAAAGGAAGGTAATATAGGGAGAAGGGGATTAACGTTAAAACACATATATATCTTTCCACACTGGGCTCAATATCCAGCATGTATCAGGAGTGCAGAACGAGCCGAACGGGCTCAGCCGGATCTCTTGCATCTGCAAGCCCCGCAGTGGGAGCCGGTGCAGCCCCCTCAACGTGCTGGCCAGTGCTGGCCGAGGGCATTGGCCCCATCCCATCCCATCCCATCCCATCCCATCCCATCCCATCCCATCCCATCCCATCCTGATATGGAAAAGATGGATGTGCCCATGCCCATGCGTGCAGGCCATGCTTTTTGCAGGCAAGGGCTCTCTCTAATCGCACGCCAGTGCTTGTAGTGCCATGCATGCAAATGTGCTGTCTCTCGAGGCAGGGCAGCCTTAAGCAAGCCGGTAAGTCTGGGAAAGCTCCAGGTTTCACCAGGGAATGCTGAGGTTTCGAGGTTTTGCCGGGCTGGTCCATCCTGTCGGGGCAGATGCAGTTTCTTTGGGTGCAGTTTGGGTTTTGCAGCCCAGCCAAGCCTCAGAGCAGTGGCCTGGCCAGTCCCGACCCTCCTGGGCTTCACAGGGGGGAAATTCCCAATAGGATGCAGCATCCTAAGTAAATACTGGATCCCTATGGGTCCTGTGGCTGCATGGTTCCCATCCCATCACATTCATCCACTGGCCGCCTCCCTGCATTTCCTCTCCTTTTTTTTTTTTTTTCTATTTTTTTTAAATCTTTTTTTCTCCCCTCTCTCTTCTCCCCCTTTTCTTTTTCTTTATTTTTCCCCATTTTTTTCCCCCTTCCTGTTTTTTCCCCCTCTTTCTCCTTTTCCCCCCCTCCCATT
>NW_020454283.1:1166016-1180981 GCF_003342845.1 Nothoprocta perdicaria
CTTTTCTTTTTCTTTATTTTTCCCCATTTTTTTCCCTCTTCCTGTTTTTTCCCCCTCTTTCCCCTTTTCCCCCCCTCCCATTACTCCTTTCCCAGGGTCACCATGGTGCAAATCCCAACTGAGCCCCATGCAAAGGACAACATTGGGAGGCTGATGTTCACCTGGTGTTGTTTTATTTTAATAATATTATTAATAAAGAAAGGAATAATTGGGTTTAAGTGGGAAAAGCCCCCAGGCACTTTCCCAGGACCAGGGAAATCATGGGCATAGATCCCGCATAGTTCGAGCTGGCGCTTTTCACGGAGACACTGGTGGGATTTTCCAAGGGGATATGAGGCAGGGGTGCAGCACAGGGATGTAAAATCTTGGAGATGGGGCTGCCGAAGGTCCTGCTCGYGTGGGAATTCGGGAAGCTCCCGCTGCAAGCCGGAGGGGGCCAGGATCCCCGAGGAGGAAAGGGCCAGGGATTAACAGAGGGCAGAGAGACAGGTCTGGTGCACAGGGGGTTAAATGGGGGGGGGTCCTTGTTTGGGGGACGGGAATGGGGGAGATCCACGAAGGAGAAGGTGTCCTGCCCTAGGGAGCGAGGGCTGCGCGGATGGGGATCGGTGCCGCTCTGCAGGGCGCATCCCGGCGGGATGCGGGAGGATAAATGAGCGCCGCGCCGCGTCCTCCCCTTCCTTCTTCTCTTCCTTCCTTCCTTCCGTCCGTCCTCCTTCCGTCCGTCCGTCCTTCCTTCCCGAGGCGGGATTAGCCAGCGATCCTTTTTTTTTTTTTACCCGGCTGGCGGCGGGGCTGGGCTGGGCTGGGACGGACAGAGGGACGGACAGACGGACGGGCGGACGGACAGAGCGCCGCGGGAGGACGAGCCGGGGGGGCAGCGGCGACCCCCCCTCCCCGGGCCCATGCGGAGCCGGAGCCGCGGCCGGAGGCCCCGCGTCCTGCCCAGGTCAGCGCCGGGTCCCCGGGAAGGGGCCGGGAAGTCGCCCCTCTTGGTGGGAGGCTGCGCGGGGCCGTCTGCATCCAGCCATATGCATCCATATCCATACCCGTATCCATATCCATACCCGTATCCATATCCATACCCGTATCCATATCCATACCAGTTCTTTCACCCCCCCATCTGCCTCTGTCTCACCTATATCATCTCTGCCTCCGCCTTATTTATATCCATATCATCTATATCTGCAACTGTATCTATATCTCTTTTATGTATCTATTCCACGACTATATCTATATCTCTTTTATATATCTATTCCTATATATATCTCCTTCTATATAGAGAGCTATCTTTTTATCTTTGTATCTCTATGTCTGTATCACTTATCTATGTATATCTGTATCTCTGTATCATCTATACCTGCATCTATATCCCTATTTCTTTACATGTACCTGTTTCTATTTATCTCTTTTTATATCTTTCTCTCTATATATCTATTTAGGTATATTTATATCTTTGTATCTCCATCTATTTTTCTCTATCTACAACTCTGTATCCTCTATATCTATACCTCTGTATCTCTATGTATCTCTATCCTCTATATTTCTCCTTATCTCGCTTTATATCATCTATATCATCTCTGTGGCCCATCTTTATCATGTATCTGTATTATCTATCCCTATATTATCTCTGTATCACCTCTATATCGTCTAGCTATGTCAGTTATACCTCTTTGTTTCTATATCTATTTATACCTATTTATTTCCATCTACTTTTGCTCCCAGTTTACATCCATAGGCCCTGATTCCAGCCACATTCTGGGGGGCTTTGTGTGTATTTTTTTTTGTGGGTTTTTTTTTTATTATTATTATTTGTTTCCCGTGTCTTTGCCATTCAGAGAAGGGCGAGGGGGGGATTTAAACGCACCGATCGCCTCCGTTCTTTGCCCTGGGCTCAACCACCTGCTCCCAATCCCACCCCGGGGCCATTTTTAGCAGCTCCCGGGGCCCTTCCCGGCCCTGGTTATTCCGGGAGCCGCGGCCGGGCTCTTCCCACACCAGGATTTCAGCGCACGATGCCGAGCTGGGAGAGCAGGGCTCTTTTAAATCCCTTTCCCATTACACCTACAGTGGGGAGAATTCAGCTTTCCTTGTATTTTTGGGCACCCCCCCACGCCGGGGTGAGGCTGCTTTGTGCCGTGCGGGAGCCTTCCTGCTCGCCCTGTTTTCCCATGAGTTTTCCCTGTTTCTGCTCGACCCCAGCGGCCTCCCCAGATGCAGAAGCGCCTGGAGAAGGCGACGCGCCAGCAAGCGGCAAGACGGCTTTTAAGCAACATAAATCTGATTATTTTATTCTTTTTTTCCCCCCCATTTTCCCTCTTTTTCTCCCCAGTTTGGGTTGTCTCATAGCATGAAAAAGCCGAGATATTTTTTCTTTTTTTTTTCCGGTTGAGCAGCACCGTTGAAAAGGCAGCAAAAGAGAGGGAAACAAAACAAAACAAAACAGCGGTTTGAGCGCTGGGATCTTTTGTTTTCGCTGCCCAACTGGCGCGGGAAAAGCCGCCGAGAAATGCGGATTCACGGGGAGAAAAGCAAGGCCAAAGCCGGAGAGGGCAGCTTGTAAATCTGTCCCCAAACAGAGCCTCAACCTCTCCGTTTTGCAAAAATTTCACCCATTTTGACCATCCTAAAGGGGCCAGATTTGCAAATTGGGGATGGTGTGGGCAGTGTCACTGCTGGAAAAAAAATATATATATATATAATGTATATATATATATATTTAAGAGGCCGAAACGGGCCTGAAAGACTCATTTTAGGGAGCTGCAAGGAGCTGCTTGGGCGATGCAGGATTGAGGCCGGGTTTGTGCCCACACCCAGCAAACGGGCACTTTATGGGCGTTTTTCCGGGGTGGGGAGCGGTGGAACCGGCCGAGGAGCCTGAACTGGGCAGGTCGGGAAGCTGCCGAGGAGCTGGGAGGGGATAAAACTTATGTAAAACAAGTCTGGTTTGGGACGTTGCTTCTCGCTGGGGTGCAGGTAACGTTTCGGGGCTGTTTTCCAGGCTTTTGGGGTTTTTTTTTTGGAGCGGGGGGGCAGGTGCAAGGAGATCAGGTGAGGTACCAGCCAAGCACTTCCAGTGTCACGGGATGCCTGGAAAAGGGATGTGAGGAGGGAAAAGCATCCGTGACTTCCCGGGGAAATCGGCCGGCATCCCTCGGCGCAGACAGCGGGCTGGGAGCAGCTGGGCACGCTGGTGTCCGGATGCRCTCTTGGAGCAGGACGGGGTGCTTGGGGCAGCGGGAAAGAAGCCMACTTTTCCCTGCTCGGGGCACAAGTGTTTCACAAAGTGCTTTTGGGGCGTTTTTGTTTGTTTTGTTTTGTGGGGTTTTTTTTTTTTCAATGATTATTGCAACACATTTTGCAAAATCGGTTTATTTTTTGCAAAATTTTTACAAAATTGCATCTGCAGCCCGTGAGCACGGGATGTTTGCAGCCGGCGTGGGGACATTTCGCAGGGTTTTTCCTCCTCTCTCCGCCAAGCCAGGCAGGGATCCAATCGGCCGTGGCATTTGGGGGAAGTTAATGATTTCTCCGCCTGCTCTTGCCTGGCCTTCCTCATTCCTTCTTCCTCCTCCCTCCGCCTGGCCCGGCTCTGCCCGCTGCCGGTGACACGGCACGCTTGCAAGGCTGGGGCTTAAGAGGATATGTGGATAGCGAGCAAGAGCAGAGACAGGTTTGGGTTGAGCCACGGGGCCAAAGCACCATGGATCAGCCGTGCAACCTTGCAAATYGGCCGTGCACGGGGCGAGCTGGACACGTAGCAGGGCAAAAGGGCCACGTACAGGGCGAGCTGTTTGTGCACTGGCCGTGCAAGGGCTGAATTGGCCGTGCAGCAGGGTGAATTAGCCATGTACGGGGCAAATTGGCCCCGCACAGGGTGAATTGGCCCAGCACAGGATGATTTGGTTGTGCTTGAGGAGGAATGGCCATGCACAGGGCAAGTTGGCCATGCAAGGGGAAAGCTGGAGGGCACCAGGGCAAATCGGCTGCACACAGAGTGAATTGGCCGTACACAGGGCAAATTGGTTGTCCAGGGGGCAAATTGGCCGTCCAGGGGGCAAATTGACCATGCATAGGGTGAATTTGTTGTGCACGAGGCAAATTGGCTGTGCTCAGGGCGAGTTGGCCATGCGTGGGGCGAGTTGGCCGTGCTGCAGGGCAAATGGGCCGTGCACAGGGCAAACTGGTTGTGCATGGGGCAAGCTGGCCATGCAACAGGGCAGTTTGGCCATGTATAGGGTGCATTGGTTGTGTGCAGGATGAATTGGTCGTGCGAGAAGTGAATTGGCCACACACAGGGCAAACTGGCCATGCACCAGGGCAAACTGGCCATGCACGGGGTGAATCGGTTGTGCGTGGGGCAAACTGGCTGTGCAACAGGGTGAATCTGTTGTGCAGGGGGAGAATTGGTTGTGCACAGGCTAAACTGGCAGTTTGCAAGGGGAACTGGCCGTGCTCTGGGCAAGTTGGCCACGTAACCAGGTGAACTGGCCTTGCACAGGGTGAACTGGTTGTGTATGGGGCAAACTGGTTGTTCACAGGGTGCATTGGCCATGTAACCTTGCAAATCAGCCGTGCCTGGGATGAACTGGCCATGCAGTGGGGCAAACCAGCCATGCATGGGGGGATTGGATATATGTGGGGGGAATTAGCCTTGCAGTGGGGTATACTGGCCATTCACAGGCCAACTGGGTATGTATGGGRTGAACTGGCTGTGCAATGGGGGGAGCTGCCCATGCACAGGGGCAATTGGCCTTGCACGGGGGSAATTGCCCATGTATTGGAGCAAACCAATGGTGCACGGGGCAAATTGGCTGTGCAGTGGGGTGAAGCGGCCGTGCCACGGGGCCAAGCGGCCCTGCCGGCCCCTCCGTGCAGGGTTGGGTGCATTAGGGGCCAGATCCCCCCCTTCTCACAGCCTTTCCCCCCCCGGCCCCACAGCAGAGCGGTGGGCAGGGGTCCCGGCGGTGCCCGCCCCTCGCCGGTGCCATGGCTTCGTCCCGCCGGCCGCCGGGCCCTGCACTAGGTGCCGGCAGCCCCACGGACGCCGAGGAGGAGCCCGGCGAAGCCTTCGCCTCAGAGGCCGGCAAGGAGGAGGAGGAAGAGGAGGAGGAGGCAGAGGCCGGTGGCGCCGCGGGGCTGCAGGCGCCTCCGTTGCACCGGTGCCCCGATGCCGGTAAGGTGCCGGCAGCCCTTCCCGTACCCGTGTCCTGGGATAATGCCGGAGTCCCGGCACCCACCGCCTTCCTCCCTGCTTGTGTCTCCGCAGCCGCCGCGACGCAGCCCCAGGCCGAGTAAGCAAGGCGCCCGCGGGGATCTTTCCTCCGTTTCGGGGTCTCTGGCACATCCTTGGGCAGCACCGGATCCATCCCACGGTGCTCTGGACCCTTTCCCGAAGGGGAACCCACCAGCAAAGGGAGAAGTYGCCCCATGGGATAAGGCAGGGCTGGCCGGCGCCCCAGCACTGATCCCAGGTTGGGGACCCCAGCCCGAGGATGGGGACCCAGCCAGGCACCCTGAACCCAAGGGTACAGACCCTGAAGTCCAAGATAGGGACCCCAACCATAGCGGAGGGTCCTGGACCAGGATGGATTTAGGGATCCTGAACCTAAAATGGGGACTTTGACTCCTGTGTAGGGTGCCGACCCCCACAGAGGCACCCTGAACCTCAAGGCATGGGCTCCAACCCCAGGGCAGGGACCCCAACCCCAGGGCCCCGACCCAAATGTAGGGACCCCAGCCCCAGAATAGGGATCCCARACTCCAGGATAGGGACTCTGGACACCAGGGTAGGGACCATGACCTCCCGATTAGGGATCCCAACCTCAGGATGGGGACTCTGAACCCCAACATCCACCTGCAGCCAGGAAGGCCGAAAAAAAAACCCTTTCTGGACACAAAGGAATGCAAATGTAGCTCATCCCTCCTTCCGTCAGGCTCTTCCCGGTGGTGAACAACGGCGAGGCCGGCTCYGGCTGCGAGAGTGAGAGCTGCCACCCAGGTGGGCCACCCCGGGGGACGATCCATCCCCGCGGGGCTCGGYGTGGGATTTGGGAGCTTTCCGTGCAAATCCCTGCCTGCCAGCCCCGTTTTGGGGCCGGAGCAGGGAGTTCCGCTCATTTTGCCCTCCTGACTCGGCAGGTGAGCGCTTCGAGTTCCCCGCCGTGGAGGAGGACGTGATCTACGACGACGTCCCCTGCGAGAACCTCGAGGCTGAGCAGGACGGTAGGGACYGACGTCGCTTTATGGATGGGGAAACTGAGGCACGTGGTGAGGGGGTAATCAAAAGCTTCTGAAACCTCCTTTCCCCAATTCCTGGGGCCTTATAAATCCCCAAAGGGCTCTCTCTCCAGCCCCACCTCTGCTTCCCGCCTCCCCCTTAAATCCCTGCTCCGAGCTGAGCTCCGGCCTGTCTGGAAGCTCCCACCAGAGCCGGATCAAATAATCCGCAGTCAGCGGCTGGGCGGCTGTATCCCGGCGGCAGCTCCTGCTCCAGGTGGGCCGGGAATTGGGAATGCCAGAGGCCCTGCGCAGCTGCGGCTCCCAAGGGCGCCGACACAGCCGTGTCCCCCAACGTGGGGTTAAATGCGACTCCCGGGATGCAGAGGAGCTTTGTTTTCGGTGCTTTCTTGATGGCTGAGCTGGGTTACAGCCCCAGCTGGCTGCRTTTATGTTTTCCTTCCATCCCTTCCTTGGGAAGAGGATGCATCCTCATGGAGCAGGATACTCCCAAGTGCAGCTTGCAGGGCACCTGCCAATAAACGCAAGGGGTAGGGAAGGAAAATCCCCCTAGCCAGTAAYGCGGTTTCCTGGCAGAAAATGCCCCCAGAAACCAAATTCCCAGGGGAAAWTCCCCCCGCTCCGTGTGCCGTGCCCCCCTGGAGCTGCTGCTGAGACCTGCGGGCCRCCCCGGCAGGGCCCGAGCGCAGCCTCCTCTATGAGGACGTGCAGCRGGGAGACGAGGGGCGGCGCGAGGCCGAGGAGCTGGGCTGGAGCTCCAGCGAGTTCGAGAGCTACAGCGAGGACTCGGGCGAGGAGGCCAAGCCGGAGGCCGAGCCCGTCAAGCACCGGGCCTCCTTCCAGCCCAAGGTAACGGTGACATTCCCGCGGCGGGGAGAAAAGACCAGCGCTTTGCAGCCCCTTCCCGTGGCGCGGCGCGGATGCCGCGTTGCTTTTTCCGCTCCTGGTGTGTTTAACACGGAGGTCGTGCGCGAGCGAGGGCGCTGCTGCTTCCCCACGCTCCTTTCCCCCGTATCCCGTCGCCGCCTTCSGATGGGGTTTCTCTTCCCGGTGCTTTTGGGCTGCTTAACCTGCCGCCTCTCTCTTCTCTGCCCTCTCCTCCGTGCTGCCGCTTCTGCTTTGCTTTGGGGGCCCAGCTTTCTCCAGACCTCCATAGGCTAAAGGAGAGATACGCCAGGACTAAGCGGGACATCCTGGCACTAAGAGTTGGGGGGAGAGACATGCAGGAGCTGAAGCACAAGTACGACTGGAAGGTACCTGCGGAGCCCTCCGCGCGCCGCCCTTCCCCATCCCCATCCCGGCCGGGCGCGGGGGACGCGCTCCCGGCGGGATCGCTGTCTGGAGGAGGAAGGGGCTATAGGAGCACGCGTGGCCGCTCGCGAGCCACTTTAGGGCTCTTTTGGGGTGTTTTTTTTYCCCCCTTTTATTATATGTTGTTGCTGGGGGACTAAGCGTGCCCAGCGCYGGCTTCTCGCTCTTTCCTCGCCTCCCCGCTCACTTCTTGCTRCCCGCTCGTGCCCGGCCTCTTCCTCGCCCGCTCCGCGTCCTGGTGCTRCCGGAGGGGTCTGGTCCCCGCTGGGGAGCCAGAGCTGGGAATYGCAAATGCCCCCCAAAAACAGGACCCTAGCGAGCGCTCTCGGCGAGCAAAACGCCCGCGGGCGCCTCCAGCCGCTCTCCCCACTCTCGGCAGATGACTCAGCTGATGAAGGCCGCCAAGAGCGGCACCAAGGACGGGCTGGAGAAGACCAAGATCGCCGTCATGAGGAAGGTGACCTTCCTGCAGCGGAAAGAGGTGCCAGGTGAGGGCAAGAGAGCGCCTGGGGCAAACGCCCCATCTGCCTCCACCAGCGAAAGCAAGGCTGCTTTTTCCTTTTTTTTYCCCCCCAAATAATTCGTGCATCTGTAAAGATCCGTATTTCCATATTCCTTTTAACTTTCATGCTAGCATTTTTTTTTTAATTGATATCTTTTTCTCCCCGTCCCGAGCAAGCGCGCTGCTGCCCGCGTGCCCGCTCCGCCCGTGCCCGGGCTGACGTTGCCCGTCCCTCCCCTGCCGAGGCCGGCCCGGCCGATCCTCCCTTTTCCAAAATTAGGGGAAGCAGAAAGGTCAGGGGGCCGCAGCCGCCTCGGCGCCCGCCCCGCGCCCGGCGCCCGCCCCGCGCCCGCCCGCATGGCAGCGGCCCCGGGGCGAAAGGGGAAGCGGCTCTAGCCCCATGCGGCATGTGGAGGAGACGGGCGGACGCCCACGGTGCCCTGGCCCGCTCGCCCTCCTCCTCCTCCGCTGCTTCGGCCTCGGGTAAGGGCAGCCGCGCTCCCCCTCTCTCCCCACTTGGATATTTTTTTTAATTATCCTTTTTTTYCCCCTGCTTTTTCCCCGCTGCTCGTGGCTTTGCTCTGTCTTTCCTGCTGGTGCCGGGGGCTGTTTGGGGGAGCCGGAGGGTATTGGGGGCTCGGGTGGCCTCGAGTCCCCCCCGCCACCGGCGCGAGCGCTCCATTCCCAGGGCTGACTCATGCAGCCGGTGTCCGGTGTCAGCTCGGAAAAGCAGCCGGCGCCGGGCGGCGGCGGCGCCTCCCCGGGCTCCCCGCTGGGGTTTTGCTGCAAAAAAAAAGGCTAATATCGGTGGGATTTATTTGCTCGTTCTTGGCGGGGGGGTCCGCTCGGCAGGTGACTCGGAGGAGGAGGACACGGGCTTCCTGGAGGTGACCGTTTCCGACATGAAGCACCCGCCGCCGGAGCTGAGCCCCATGCCCGCGGGGCTGAGCGCCCAGCAGGTCCGCGCGATGGGCGGCCGGGCACCGCGCGGCGCTTCCCCTTTGCGGGAATTGCGCAATTCCTTTCCCCCTCCTTCCCGCTTCCCCTTCCCGGGCGCGGGGCCGGCCGCGTGGGGTTCCCGCAGCGCCCACGTGCCCTTGCAGGTGGTGCGGCGGCACATCCTGGGCTCCATCGTGCAGAGCGAGAGGAGCTACGTGGACTCCTTGAAGCGCATCCTGCAGGTACAGCCTGCCCTCCGTGCCCCTTTTCCTTGGTGGGGGGCATGAAGACAATTTTTTGGTGCKGGGAGATAGGGTTGGCCAAGGCTGATGGCACCGCCTGTCCCGCAGGATTACAGGAACCCCTTGCTGGAGATGGAGCCCAAGGTGCTGAGCGCGAGGAAGTGCCAGCTGGTGTTCTTCCGGCTCAAGGAGATCCTGCAGTGCCACTCCATGTTCCAGATCGCCCTGGCCTCCCGTGTGGCTGAGTGGGACGCCACCGAGAAGATCGGGGACCTCTTTGTGGCCTCGGTAGGAAGACACAGTGGGCAGGTGTTTTCGGGATCTTCCATCCTACCAAGGTCCCATGACTACCTCCAAAACTGCATGARCCTCATGCACGTGTCCTCTCTCCACCCTGGTGCTGTGGGTGGACCAGTAGCTGGACCAGATCTTGGCCTTTGGGGAGCTGCTGCGCGTGTTTGTGTTGCAAGAGCAGCCCATGGGCAAGCAGCCTGGAAATCCAGAGGAGAAACCTCCAAAACCAGTGCCCACCTCTGCTGTCTCCCCGAGGTGGCTCTAACTGCCCCCCTTTTGATGCCCCCAGTTCTCCAAGTCAATGGTGCTGGACGTGTACAGCGATTACGTCAACAACTTCACTGCGGCCATGTCCCTCATCAAGAAGGCCTGTCTCACCAAGCCTGCCTTCCTGGAGTTCCTCAAGGTGGGTGCTCGCGCGTCTCCTCTGTTTGGGATTGGCATGGCTTTTCCGGGCTCTGTCTGCCTTCTGGGTGGTGGTGGGAGGGTTGGCAGGACCTGGTGGAAGGGGGAAGGTGATGTGGATGCCATCTCATCAGTCATCATCATCATGGCCCTGGATGGCGGGGAAGAGGAGGGAGGGATGAAGGTAGTATGAGGCTACCTTGTCCATCAGGATGAAGGTGGTGTGTGGACGCCCTCTCATCCTTAAATTGTCATCATCAGGGCATTGGGTGGGTAAGGAAGAGGCAGGAGGGATGAAGGTGGTATGGAGGCCATCTTGTCCATCCTCATCACCAGGTCCCTGGGTGGATCAGGAAGCCCCCAGGGTGCTGCTGGGGGCTAGAGCTCCTCAGGGTTGGACAACCATGGGTGCCTCCTCCTCTCCTGGCAGAAGCGGCAGATGGCCAGCGCTGACCGGGTCACGCTCTACGGGCTGATGGTGAAGCCCATCCAGCGGTTCCCGCAGTTCATCCTGCTGCTGCAGGTACGGCCAAGTTGAGTGCCACAGGAGAAGATCTCTCCCATTTGAGGTCAACGGCCTTCATCCTTGTCCCTGCTTCTTCATCCCAACGTTTTCCTGTCCAGGACATGCTGAAAAACACCCCCAAGGGCCACGCAGATCGGCTCTCCCTGCAGCTGGCCCTCACTGAGCTGGAGACGTTGGCTGAGAAGCTCAATGAGCAGAAGCGYTTGGCCGACCAGGTTGCTGAAATCCAGCAGCTGAGCAAGAGCCTCAGCGATCGCAGCGGCCTCAACAAGGTGGGCAGAACCTGGCCCGGGAGAAACCCTCCTCCTGCTCCCAAGGGAAAGCTGGAGCCTAGTGGCCACGGGATGGTTTGGGGAGGGTTTCAGCCCCCAGCTTCAGGAACTGATGTTGCCTCTTTGCTGCCGGCGCCGTCGTGTCCGCAGCTGCTGAGCTCGGGCCAGCGGCAGCTCCTGCTCTGCGAGACCTTGACTGAGACGGTCTACGGGGACCGGGGGCAGCTGCTCAARTCCAAGGAACGCAAGGTCTTCCTGCTCAACGACATGCTGGTCTGCGCCAACATCAACTTCAAGTAGGTTGGAGTGCCTTGAGACCCCCGGATGACAAACACCRGCCTTGACATGAAGCATTCGTTGTTTGGGGCATCTTCCTCACTGATGGGACTCCCAGGGGTTTCACAGGTGGCTTCGGACACCTCCTGATGTCCCAGCAGATATCTAATGGCTGGCATTTCAAAGCAGCTACCCCGATTGGCATTCAAGCAGCCATTTTGGGGCCATTCCTCCCATTTTACCTTGCCTTGGCCAACCCGCTCCATGCTTCAGGTCCAGGAGGAGCCGGCGCAATGGGGTTGGGTGGAGGAGGACTCTAGAAACAGCGCCGGGATCTCCTCTCCTCTCGTGTGCTGCAAAACAGCTCTTTGCAAAGCAGTGCAAATCCTCATGAAACCTTTTTTCCCCCCTTCTCGTTCTAGGCCTGTGAACTCCAGGTAGGACTCGAGTGTGACATGCTCCCATTTATTGCATTTTTGCTTGTTTTTTTGGCCGCCCAGAAGCTTGCAATCCAACAGCACAATCAAAACTAATCCGGAGGGGCTGCTCGCTTGGCTGGGGGTGCTGCATGGGGGCATTGCCCGGGTTATTTTGCTGATTTTTAAAGAATTGTTTCCTTTTATTGTACTTATTTTCCGTTTTTCGCCCGTGTCTTCTCCCTTGGCAGGGGGCAGCTGGAGATCAGCAGCCTGGTGCCGCTGGGCCCCAAGTATGTGGTGAAGTGGAGCACGGCACTGCCCCAGGTGCAGGTGGTAGAGGTGGGCCAGGAGAGCGGCGGCGGCCACGACAAGGACCACGCGGGCGGCCACGGTGGCCACAACGCCAGGAAGCACCCAGCTGCCAGCCAGGCCTCGCACAGTGAGTTGGCCACCGGCYGTTCCCGTGCCGCGGGCTCCTCGCRTCGTGCCCTTCATCCCTCCCGGCRCATGGAGCTTCCTGCYTCCTCCCACCGCTCGCTTTCCTTCCAAGATAAGGTCTACCTGGGGCCGCCACGGCTCTTCCAGGAGCTGCAGGACTTGCAGAAGGACCTGGCAGTGGTGGAGCAGATCACCTTGCTCATCAGCACACTCCACGGCACCTACCAGGTAGGTGCCAGCCTAGCTGATTTCCCCTCTTTTTTTTCCCCCCCCCTTTTTTTTTTTTTAATTGCAACCTGCAAACGGGGACTATGGAAGCCCTGGCTCCTCCACCCTAAGGTGGCCGCCCTGGTGAGTTGGTGATGGTTGGTTCCAGCAGCTCCCACAACCCACGGGAGCCCTCCAGGTGCCAGCACCTCTGCACTGGGTTGATCCTGGGGGGGCTGTTCCTCCTTTCCCAGAACCTGAACATGACGGTGGCGCAGGACTGGTGCTTGGCACTGCAGAGGATGATGAGGGTGAAGGAGGAGGAGATCCACTCGGCCAACAAGTGCCGCCTCCGCCTCCTGCTCCCTGGCAAGCCGGACAAGTGAGTGGGCGGCCGGTTCAACCCCATCCGCCTCCCGACCTCCCTGTCTCCGTCGGGTGACCYAGGTGCCTTCGCCCTGCCCCAGGTCCGGCCGGCCCATCAGCTTCATGGTGGTCTTCATCACGCCCAACCCGCTGAGCAAGATCGCCTGGGTCAACCGGCTGCACTTGGCCAAGATCGGGCTGCGTGAGTAACGGCGCCGAGTGACCCGCGTGTCGCGAGCGGCGCCGGTGCTCCCTGGCTGCACCCGCCTTGCCCGGCCTTCTCCTTCATGCTCCCTCCTCATCCTCATCCCTTTTTTTTACATTCATATATATATATACATATGAATGTTTTTTAAAAAAAAAAGAAGAATCGATAGAAATCATATTGGAACATGGGGCTCCCCTCCTCCCTGGGCATTTTTGGGGATTTTTTTCCTATTGGAAGCCTGGTGAGTGACCTTTAATTTCTTTTTTAAATGTCCAGAGCTGCAGGAGTTTGGAAACATAACTGTGGTTGTGTTCCTCTGATGCAGAGGAACGTGTTACAGCTCCTTTGCCTGCATATATAAATATGTGTATACATAGATATCTATCCGTATGTGTATGGCTATATATATATGCACATGCCTTTATATATTTATAGGTGCTCCCAGGAACTCCCATTCCCATGCTGTCCCCATTCCGAAACACGGATACCCACCGCACCCGGGTGTTTTTCCCGCCCCGCTGGGTGTTTTCCCCTTGCAAAGCCCCTCCAGCCGCTGCCTCTTCCCGCAGGGGAGGAGAACCAGCCCGGCTGGCTCTGTCCCGAGGAGGACAAGAAGAGCAAAGCGCCCTTCTGGTGCCCCATCCTGTCCTGCCACGTGCCCGCCTTCTCCTGCAAGGCCCTCGACCTGCAGGTGACACAAATCCCGGCACCTCCTGGCACGGAGGGGATGGAGCGGGGGCTTTGGGGGCGGGAAGGAGGGGATGGAGCGGGTATTTTTGGGGTAGGATGGAGCGGGTGCTTTGGGGGCAGGAAGGAGGGGATGGAGCGGGTGCTTTGGGGTGGGAAGGAGGGGATGGAGCGGGTGTTTTGGGGTGGGAAGGAGGGGATGGAGCAGGTGCTTTAGGAGGGGATGGAGCGGGTGTTTTTGGGGTGGGAAGGAGCGGAAGGAGCGGGTGCTTTGGGTGCAGGAAGGAGGGGATGGAGCGGGTGTTTTTGGGTGCAGGAAGGAGGGGATGGAGTGGGTGCTTTGGGAGGGGATGGAGCGGGTGCTTTGGGGCAGGAAGGAGGCGACAAAGCAGGCCTTTTGGGGATGAAACCCTGGAGAACAGGCCCGTTCCGGGGGTGCCGGGCTGACGTGGCCGCGCTCCCCGCAGCTCGCCGCCGCCGTGCACGCGCCCGTGCAGTCCTCGCTGCTGGGCTTCTCCGCCGTGAGCACCTCGCTGCCGCACGGCTACCTCTGGGTGAGCGGGGCCGCGACCGGGCACGCAGAGGGGAAAAACACCCAAAAACCCCCCAAATCCTCACTTTTCCCCCTCTTTTTGCCCGGCTCAGGTCGGCGGGGGCCAGGAGGGCGCCGGTGGCCACGTGGAGATCTTCTCACTGAACCGCGCGGCGCCCCGCACCGTCAAGTTCTTCCCGTTGCCCTCGCCGGTGCTCTGCATGGAGTACATCCCCGAAGCCGCCGGCCCCCGCGAGCAGCCSGCCGGCCCGGCCATCTACCTGGGCTTGCGGGACGGCAGGTGAGCCTTCGCGCCCCCCTCCTCCTCCTCCTCACCGCCTTCCCGTGGGAACCGGGCATGCACGCCGCGCATTTTTCCCACTATATGTATAAAAAGACTTTAAAAATTGAAATATATACATATATTTATGGCGATTTCAACATGTATATTTACGGTGTGTTTGTTTATGGTGTGTTTATTTATGGTTCCCGTGGGAAGCGGGCGTGCGCGGCGCGCATTTGTCCTATTAGACATATAAAAAAAATTCTAAAAAATTGAAATATATATATATTGACGGTGATTTAGAGAGATATATTGATGGCGATTTAAAGATGTGTGTTGATGGCGGTTTAAGGATCGGCATTTAAGGTATGTTTCTGTGTGGTGTGCTGTTTTGCCGGGCAGCATYGTGGCGTACGGCAGCGTGGACGCGGGCACGCAGCGCCTGCTGAGCCGCCGCAGCCCCGGCGCGCAGCCCGTGCTCTGCCTCAAGCACGGCCCCGACTACCTCTTCGCCGGCCTGCAGGACGGCACCGTGGCCGCCTACGCCCGGAATGACGGTGGGGCCGGGATCGTCCGGCGTGCGCCCGCAGTTCCGCYGGGAATGGCCCTTGGGGGTTAATTTAGCCCAAAAACAGAGCATGCTAAAAAGCAAAATCGCTGGGCTAAGCTTCAGCATCCTCATCCAAAGGGGGATTTTCCCGAGCATGCAAAAAAGCCTGGGTTTGGGAAAATGATCCATTTTTTTTCCTCTTTGGGGGAAGAATTGCAATAGGAAGATGCTGTTTTTGGAGGGGAGGAATGCTCAGGGTTTTTTTCCC
>NW_020454283.1:1181041-1258568 GCF_003342845.1 Nothoprocta perdicaria
TTTGGAGGGGAGGAATGCTCAGGGTTGTTTTTTCCTTCTTTGGAGGAAGAATTGCAATAAGAAGATGCTGTTTTTTGGAGGAGAGGAATGCTGAGAGKTTTYTTCCCTCTTTGAGGGAAGAATTGCGGTAGGAAGATGCTGTTTTCTTTGGAGGGGAGGCAAACGGGGGTGCGATGAGAGGGAGCCGGGTGGTTTTCCCGGCGCTCAGCGCTCCGGGGGGCTCTTCCCGCAGGAAGCCCGGAGCGCCTGGCGGAGCAGCCGGCGCGCGTGGCCGTGGGCAGCGGCCCCGTGCGGGCGCTGCTGGCCCTGGACGAGAGCCTCTGGGCCAGCTGCGGCAACCGCGTCACCGTCCTGGACGCCGCCACCCTCCAGCCGCAGGTACCCCTGCTCCTTGGAGCCTTTTGGTCTCTTTTCCCCACCTTCTGTTTAGGTTTCCATCCGGTTTTGGGGTTATTCCTCCCCAGATCCTGAGCCAAGACAAGATAGACTCCTATTAAAAAAAATATATTTATATATGTATTTTTTAATATATGTATTTTTAATCTACGTATTTTTAATCTACGTATTTTTATATGCGTATTTTTATATGCGTATTTTTATATGCGTATTTTTATATGCGTATTTTATATATGCGTATTTTATATACGTATTTTATATATACGTATTTTATATGCGTATTTTATACATACATATTTTATATGCGTATTTTTTATATATGCTTTTATATATAGAACATGAATATATTTATTTATATGTGTGTGTATATATATATATGATGCTGCCAAAGGCAGGAAAAAGTAATGGTATACTTTTTCATTATTATTATTATTATTATTATTATTATTATTATTATTATTATTAACTTTTTTTTTGCATAATTTTGCAAGCCCCTCAGTGCTTTAGCCATGGCGGAGGAACCAATTGGGCTCGGCTGGAGATGTGCTCAGAGCTGTGTATATGTTATTTTACATAAAAATATAGAAGATAATATATATATATATATATATGTATTTTTTTTTCTCAAAAAAAAGGAGGGGATCAAATGGCGGCATTAACCTTATGGGAAGTGGGGAAAAAATGGATTTTTTTCCTATTGTTGTTCTTTTTCCCCTTTTGCCCTTACTTGAGGCCGTGTCCTCTCTGGATCCCGGGAGCTTCCCAAGGTCACCTTGTCCCCCCTTCTCCTGCTGTGACAGCCGGGAAACCGGCCGCTAGAGAGAGCCCGTGTGAGCGGCTCCTCCTGGAGGTGCCAGGAAAAATCCTTGGATTTTGCCGGCGCGGCRCCCGGAGCCCCGTGCTAACGGACCCCAATGGAACTTCTGGGAATTATTGTTGTCATAATAAGTATTTTCTTYGTCCCTCGCTGGCAGCAAACGTTCGAGGCGCACCCGGAGGCGGCCGCCGCCGTGACGCACATGATCCGGGCGGGCAGCGGCGTCTGGATGGCCTTCGCCTCCGGCTCCTCCATCCGCCTCTTCCACACGGAGACCCTGGAGCACCTGCAGGAGATCAACATCGCCACGCGCACCACCTTCGTGCTGCCCGGTGAGCCGCCCCCAACACTCCTTTTCCTCCTTTTTTCCACCTTTTAATCCCCTTTCCYCACCTTTTGCCTCCTTTTTTGCCTTCTTTTTCCACCTCCTTCTTTCCATGCTTTTTTTTCCCCACTTTTTGCCCTTGTTTCACCTCCTTTTCCTCATTTTTTCCTGATTTTCTTTGCCCATGCTTTCCCCCCATTTTTCCCCCTCTTTACCCTCCCTTTCCATCCTCCCATTTCTGGCCCTTCCTTTTTTCCCCCCCCCGTTTCCCCCTCTCTGCATCAGGATATCTATCACCCCTTAGAAATTCCACTTGTTTTTCACCCTATCTTTATTTCTTTGGAAGACGTGGACTGAATTTCCCTCCTAACAGAGCCGGGAGAGCTTTTTCCCCAGGCTAATTCCCAGCCCTGGGGATCGAGGGGTACCCCCGGAGGCTGCCGCCTCCTCCCCGCGCTCCAGCGGCCGCTCCGGCTTTTCCCGGGGCTGGGATRGGCATCGTTCCCGCTCTCTCCCGCAGGCCAGAAGCTCGTGCACGTCACCAGCCTGCTCATCTGCCACGGCCTCCTCTGGGTGGGCACCGACCAGGGCATCATCGTCCTGCTGCCCGTGCCGCGGCTCGAGGGCATCCCCAAAATCACCGGTGAGACCTTCCTCCTCCTCCTCCTCCAGAGGGAAAAAAGCCCCAAATCCCAATAAAAATGCCCCAAATCCCCCAACATGTCCCCAAACCCGGTGCTCTACCCATTCAGAAGCTCGGTGGTACCCACGTATCAGGGTGATGCCGTCCAGGTGATGCTTTTTCCCACGCTCTTCCCGTGCAAGCTGTGCTATTCCCACGCTATTCCCGCACTCCCGTGACATTCCCGTGCTTCCTGTCTGCAGGCAAAGGGATGGTGTCKCTCAACGGCCACGGCGGCCCCGTGGCCTTCCTGGCCGTGGCCCTGAGCACCCTGGCACCTGATGTCCTCAAGAACGAGCGGGAGGAAGAGGAAGGCGGYGGCGAGGAAGAGGAGGAGGAAGAGGAAGAGGAGGAGGAGCCGGCCGCGCCGGCRCCGGGAGAAGGGCGGAAAAAAGGGATTTTGCTGCAGTACCGCCTGCGCTCCACGTCGCACCTGCCCGGGCAGCTGCTGTCGGTGCGGGACGCGGCGGGCGGCGCGGCGCCGGCGCCGCCCGCCGAGGAGGACGGCTCCGTCTACGAGGTGGCCGACGACCCCGACGTGTGGGTGCGCAGCCGGGCCGGCCCCCGCGACGCCCCCCGCAAGGAGATCTCCTCGCTGGCCGTGGTGTCCGGCGGCCGCGGCTACCGGCGCTTCGGCAGCGCCGGCCCGGCGCCCGCCGGCGGCACCGACGGCACCCTGCTCATCTGGCAGCTCCCGCTCACCCTATAGCACAAAACACACTATTTTTTTTTTTTTTAAGGGAGGGAAGCAAAAAAAAAAAAGGACTTCATTGACTTAATTGACTTTTTTTCTCTTTTTTTTTTTTTTTTACTTTTTCCCTGGAAAAAAACAGCTCGTTTTGGGGGAAAAAGGCTGAGGGAAGGGGGTGGTTCTTAATGCCGGCCTCCCTGCGGGCTTTGGAGGCGCCGGGATTGCACTGGGCTCTGCGGATGCGGGCGTGGGCTGCGCTGTGTGTGAGCGCGTGTGTGGAGAAAAAAATATATATAATATAAATATATATATATATAAATGATGTACATTATTACCTGTATAGAGAAGCGAATCTGTATATATCGGGGCCCGCGGAGCTGCGGAAATAAAGCAGAGGTGTGAATGCTGGCTGGCTGTGCTGGAACGGGAGCCTTTGAAATGTGAAAGTCCCCCTGTTTATTATTTCGGGATTTGTTTAACCCTTTTCCCATGGGGCCCTGGGTGGAATCCTGTGGGAATTGGTAGTTTTCCACCCAAAATGCCCTTTTTTCTGCCCTGAGCATGGACCTCATTTATTGGGCTTCACCAGGAGTGTAGGAACAGGACTGGAGGGCTAGATCCATCTCTAACACAAGCCTCAAACATTTTATTTTATTTTATTTTATTTTATTTTATTTTATTTTATTTTATTTTATTTTATTTTATTTATTTTATTTTATTTTATTTATTTTATTTTATTTCATTTCATTTCATTTCATTTTTTTTATTTTTATTTTTATTTTTATTTTTATTTTTATTTTTATTTTTATTTTTATTTTTATTTTTATTTTTATTTTTATTTTTATTTTTTTCCCCTATAATTATCCCCCTTACCATTTCGTAGTTCTGGGGCCAAAGGGGGACGTTTTGGGGCGCTCCACCCATCTGCAGGCTGCACAGAGCAGGAGCAGCAGCTTCCAGCGAGCGTCTTTCCACACAATGCTAAATAATAATAAGAAATAAGGGAGCTCTAGGAGCAGTGGTGCAGCGGGGAGGCCAACTCTGAAGATCCAGGAAAAGATCTGGATGCTGGCACTTCCCAGCCTGGATTTTGGAGCATTCAAMTACCACATGTATTATATATGTTTGTGTACATATATACATATATCTATGTGCATAGTGTGTGTATATATGGATATATTGATGCATGTGCTCTGGTCTTGCTCGGTGCCCTRGCTCTGAGGGCTCGGGCATTCCCAGGTGCTGGCTAATCAAAGCCACAGGGAGAAGCCCTTTGGAAATGGAGCATCAGTGTTTTAATTGGCTGCATAAAGATGAAAAAAAAAAAGATTGCATGTGGATATGGATATGTTTTTATATATATATGCTTTTATCAGAGCAGGTCCATCAGATGGCTGGGGAGGCGCCGTGTCCTTTCCAGGGAGGGAAGAGAGAAGGGGAGAGTTTTCCCTGCACTTTCCAAGGCAAAAATCCCCCTCATCTCCCGGAGCTGGCACAGCCGAGGCTAGAGGCATCCCCCTGGACCCAAATCCCCTTTTTTTTTTTTTTTTTATCTGCAGTTTTGCAGGAGCTTGGGAAGCCTCGAAGGGCTGGGTCCTGGGGAACCAGGAGGCGTGGGAAAATCCCGTGGGAAAATCCCACAGCGCTGGCTGCAAGGGGGTAAATTCACCCCTAGCTGAGGGGGGTGGCAAAGAGTTGGAGTGGAAAATGAACCTGCCCACCTCCCTGTGCCCCGTGCAATGAGTTGTGTGGGGTCTGCGACTCCCTCCGCTTGCAACGGCCCTCGAAACCAGAGCCCCATCCCGCCCGCTCCCCAAAACCACCCCGGCGACACCGGCCCTGAGCCTAATTGGGCTCGCTGACGAGGCRCCCTCATGTTTTATGCATGGACCCTAATTTTACCCGCACCGGCTCCTGCTATATTTAACGTCATTAATCATCGATTCCCCTGGGAGGGAAGGAAGGGAGGGCGGGAGCCCTGATTAGGCTCAGATGGGAGGAAAAGGGGATTTAAAAGGGGGAAAAAAAATAAAGGGGAGTAAATAATTTAAGGGAAAACCTGCCCTCTTCTTTTGGCCCGTGCAGGAGCTGAAGGTGACTCCTGGTTGCAAGTGCAAGTCCAGTCTCTGATTCCTGATTGCAGGAGGAGGCTCGGGATGGAGAATGCCCTGGCTTGGGATAGGGGATGCTTCAGCTCAAGCTAGGAGAGAAAAGAGGATTTTTCAATGATGCTAAAGGAGAAAGGGGCAAAAAAACATGCTGAAGATGTCTTGCTAGATCCCGTTTCATCCATAACTTCTGCTCCTGGAATGGCCTGGGATTCAAACYGCTGATTAGCCGCTTCCACATGGCAATGGATCCCAAAGAACAGGAGGAATTAAAGCTTCCATAATGTGGTACGGGCACATCCACAGCCCGTGATCCGTCCCACCGCAAGGACCCCCAGGTGGCAGCAAGGCTTCGTGATGAGTTTGTCCGTGCTCTGCAGCGGGGCCAGGGCCTGGGAATTTCCTCCCCGGAGCAGCCAAACCATTTCGGAGCATTTCTGCAGGCGGCCCAAGTGCGACTATCCCATTACAGAGCCATTCCCGGGCATTAGAATTCCATTTTTTTCCCTTAACAATTATTAACATGGTCTTAAACAAGGAGTTATCGGCAACAATTACAATTAATCACACCACRCCCTCATTAATTCAATTATTACAGAAACACTCCAGCCTTGTAGCCCGTTTTTTGCAGTTCCCTATGGATTTTTTTTCCCAGCTTTTCCTGCCCTATTTTGCTGCTGGACCCAGCTGGGAGAAGCTGCAGCTTGTCTGTCCCAGCTGCCAAGCGTCGCCTGCAGCCCATCAGCTACCATGGGCGGGCAGGGAGGGCTGTGGGAATAAAAGGACCCCCAAATAAAGAGTTTCCTCCCAAAATAAGCACTATGTCCTTCTTAGGAAAGGTGGGAATGGTTGCCCCAAGCATAGCCTGATCCATCCCACTTTGCTCCAGCTGTGGAGGAGCCAAATGTCCCGTCTTGCAGCCCTACGAGGACCTCGGGAGCGTGTCCGTCTTTCTGGTAGGTTCATGAGATGTTGATGGGGTTTGAGACCAAGGTCTTGCCCAAAGGGTTGGTTTTAGAAAGGAGGTTGCTTTGTGGCTCTTTTTCTTTGTGTTTTCCTTGCTGTGGTGGGTTTTGAGGTTGTTTTGGTGCTCTTACCTCCTTGCTCGGCCTTTTCCTGGCCACCACAGCTGCCATCAAGATGGGTTTTTTGAAAATCCACCCGTATAAACTGTTTCCACTGCGTTATCAGAGAGAAAGGTAGATGATGCAAAAGGATGAGCCTTTACCCAGCCCTATCCACGTGTGTTGGGGGAAGCAGGGATTGCAGAGTGCACAAATACATCTGGCAGGGGAAAAGCAAGCCTAGGCCATCCCTTTTCACCCTCTTTTGGGCTGGCCACARTCATTGGCACAGTTTATCCTGATTTTTTTTTCCCCTCGGTGGTCTCCAGGGCTGGGATTTTGCATTTTCCCTTCTCCAAGCCCTACCTTTCCTCATGCAATGAGGTGATACTGGCACAAGCTGCCAAACGGCACATGAAAACAAGCAATTACCAGCGCGGAGGGCTCCCAGTTCTGTGCGAATTTTAGCTTAAAACCAATTTTCTATAGCAACAGCAAAAAAACCCAGGTTGTTGATTATATTGTGGCCATTTGCAGCTGGTTTAATGCCCAAACAACTCCTTTTAAAAACAGTTTAAAAAAAAAAATCCTGTGTCTCCTTTTAGCTCCGAAGGGACCTTGGAAACAAGCTGTGGTTATGGATGGGCTCGTTGAGCTTCAGCTTGGCTTTTTAATATCTTTTTTTCTAACAGGTCTCGCTTTTTCCTCTAATTTTTGGTCTAGTTACGGGGTTGAAATAGCAGCTACTCACAGAGCTGAGCTCAAGGGCATCTATTTGGTGCTGGGCACCTCCAACATGTTCTCCTGCAACCTTGAGCATCTCATTCTTGGCCTCTCTTCCAGCTGCGGAGGAGAGGAGGGAGCAATAACCCTTCCCAAGGTGGGGATAGATGCGTCAGTATCAGTACCCGATCAGTCCCAGGGAAACCAGGAACCAGTCTGGGATCATTTGTGAAGCAACTGGCTCTGTCGTGTTGCAGCTGAGGTTATCAACGATGTCTTAGGTMCAGCCACCTTGGCTGCGTAGGACAAACTGGGGGCAACTGAAGCTGAATTGCATGGGAAGTGCATGCGCTGGGAAGCCTCATCCTAGGCTATTTTCCTCCTTTCTGGGACGCACAGGCTGGGCAAGCATGGGCAAGTGCCAGCTGATTTTGCTGGATGTCGTGTCCCGGA
Organism: Nothoprocta perdicaria; assembly: GCF_003342845.1. Lineage (NCBI taxonomy): Eukaryota > Metazoa > Chordata > Aves > Tinamiformes > Tinamidae > Nothoprocta > Nothoprocta perdicaria. Next base: position 1,188,301 of record NW_020454283.1, read on the forward strand.
CCTGTTGCAGCTTGACCAGGAGATACCCTTTCCAACGGAAAGGTGACTCGGTCCACTTGGAAGTGGTGCAAAAGAGAAATAGATGGAAAAAAGGGTCCATCTTGAAGCAAGATCAGGGGAAGAAACTGCTCTCAGTCATCTTTTTGGCCAACTAGCACTTGTTGAGATGTTGTTTGTCCTGACATGTCAACAGAARCGCTGCACGTCCTCAAGACTCTGTTCCCATGTTCAGTTGGGCCAACTGTATCTTCAGATCCCCTTTAGTGTCTATCTGCCTGGCCATGGAGTTGCAACTTGGGTCTCTGGAGCTTCCTTGGGCTCTCTGCCACCRCCTTGCGCTGCGCGTCCTGCCCGCGAATGATCAACGCAGCCTTCRGTGCGCCTTGAGCAGCACCAGGCTGTCTCTGCCCGATGATTTTAAGGCGTCCTGATGGGCCGAGTGCTGCCTGGGCTCTGCTGGAGCTAACGCAAACGCGCGTGGACGGGGCCCGCCAGCGCGGAGCGGGCCGCGGTGCCAACGCGGCAGATGTCGGGTGAGTCGCGGCGCGTTAGCGTCACGAGGAGGCAGCGCCCGGCTGCTGGGCCGCCGTGCCAGATGGACGTGTCGGTGCTGTTAGAGCAAGATGATCTCACCTTGGAGAGCAAACGGAGTGCGATGGCAATTGATGTTCCTCCGCGCTGCCGTAGCCCTTGGGGTGCAAGCAGGAATCAGCTATGTTCTGCCCCAAAAAGTCTCCATTGGCTGTTAAGAGCAGGAAGGTCCTGGCTTGGAAAGGAGGATCTGCACCCAAGATCTGAGCTGAGGAAGGTGATGCCCACCTTGGGCTGCTCCTGGCTGGATGGCACGGTGCCCACAAGGTATCTACGTTACCGCTCGTGTGACTCTCACCTCTGCAGGAGCAAGTCAACCAGAAGGCAGGAGGACCTTGAACTTTGGATCTGCACCCCAAACCGAGCTCTATTGTTGCCAGGCTGGGAGAYGCTTGCCTAATTCTCCGCCTCTTTCACAGCACGGAGGTCACCCTTTGCAACCAAAACCACGGATTACCGGCGCTGGAGCGTGCTGCTTCCAGCTGCTTTGCCAAGCCACGGGATCCTGGCCAAGGTGGTGGGCACAGGGAGCATGGGCCCTCTCCAGCTCGCTGCCCTCGGCTGGTTGAGGTCCTCCAGCCTTCTGCCGCGGCTGCATTGAGGGCTGCCAAGGAATCGGCAGGGAGGGGAGCTCTGTACCTGGCAGGAAGGGCTGTGAGCTTGGCTCCGTGTCGCTTGGACCCAGATGGCATGCCAAGATGTTCATTAAAATTTCATGGGCTTGGCAGTACATAAATACACAACTTGGACAGAGATCACTTCCCCTCCATCCTCCCTAAAGTGCCATCCATTTTTTTTTGGCATAAGTAAGAGCTCCTATATATAGCTGGGAAGAGCCTTCTGCAAGATGGGAGACCTTGTTCCCTCGTTCCCCGTTGATGAAGATGGAGAGAGAGGGAAGCAATAGGGCAGCAACAGTCYGATTCCTACCTGACCACTGACTGCAGGTGCCTGCTCAGACAGCAGCCCCTGTCATGAGGGCTGCAGCAAGCTCAGCTTTTGGCTGCCAGGATGGCCCGTCTTGCATGTAGGAAGAACATCACCCCACCATTGCGTTGCACCACTGGGSATGAATAAAAACCTCCAGGAGCTGGAAATTGGGAGGTTAGGACTCAGTTTCTTGCATGCTCTGCACTGTGGACCCTGCAGGGGTGGACGTGCAGCCTCCATGTCTCGGCTCTGCTGTAGGAGGTGGGCAGAGGGAGCTGGGGACCTGCAGTGACCTGGAGTCTGTGGAGGGAGAGGAGGCTTTGGAAAAAAAAATGCCTTTCTACTTAACACGGATGTATATGAGAATCAGAAGCCCAGAACGGGGTTAATGGCGCGGTGGCCGGCGCCCCGCGAGGCTGCAATAACCTGCCCAATTGCTGAGTACACTGGAGCTCGCTTCCTCCGAGCCCCAGCACAGGTCCTCGCTGCCTGGCACGGACCTCCACGAGGTCGTTACTGCCTAATTACTCACTAAATGGTCTCATTTGTCCTCCTGTTGGCAGCCAAGGAACGGCCCGTGCTGCTGGCGCAGTGGAGAGTCCTYCTAGGCCCATCAGTCTGAGCTTCCTCCTCCTCTTGTAGATGGATGGGGCTGGTCCATGGAGAGCCACCAGCGGCGCTTGGGTGAAAGGGGGTCCAGGAGGTTGTTTCTGGGGCACAATCTGCCCAATTCTGCCCCAGTYCTGTTGCCATGCAGCTCCTCATGGGGAGGAAGCCCAGCAGCTAGGCCTGGCTCTGAAGTGAAAGGGGAATAGTGGCCCCACATGTGTCCCCAAAGGGAGGTTTTTGTGTTGGGGTGCAGCAGGAAAACTGATGACAGACCAGGAACCTGCTCCTCTATCTCCTCCTTTGGTTGCTCCTCCCTGAGCACTGGGGAAGGGCCGGTTCCCAGAGAGCCGAGGCGCCTGCATGGGGCTTCTCTGATGTCTGCTAAGGGTTGAGCTGGTCCCTGCTGCCTTTGCTCCTGTGGACATGTGCCGGTGTGTCTCTCCACACAGCCGCTTATTTACCATGCGCTTTCCCAAACACGTAGCCTGCATCCTACTGGAGCTGAGTGAAATGAGATGGGAGAACGAGCGGAGTTTCTGGTGTCTCCCCATCCCCTCTGCAAAAGGAAGGGCCAGCAGGACGGAGTTTCCCCTGCTCCACAGACAGCAGCTCCCTCGTAGCCTCCATTTGCTCATCCTCCTCTCCCAGCACAGCCTGGCACTGAGCACTTCCAGGCAGCTGCATCCATTTTCCTTGCCCTTTTCCATTTGGTAGCCGTCATTGCAGGCTTCTCTCCATTTGGGCGGAGAATCAGGCTTTGGATGTTTTTATATACATATATATATATATATGTGTGTGTGTGTGTGTATGTACACATCTTTTCCATTTCCCCCTCATCTTGCTGATGTCCCTGCTCCCGCAGCTGGGGCTCGTTGTCACTGGGTGACAGGCTGATGAAAGCCAAGGGGGRGAACTGCTGGAATGCAGCTCGTCTCGGCTGCGAGAGCCCCTCCTCACCTGCCGCGCTTAATCCCCCTCATTGCTGACAGCCTTTCCCACTTTAATTCATATATATATAAATATATTATTGATATATACTATATTATTTATATATATGCATATAGACATGCATACTTTGTGCATAGTGAGGTACTTTGCTCTATAACTGGCCTCAGGGTTGCAGATGCCATCCGGGTGCATCCATGCCCCTCCCTGCAAAGGGCTGAAGCACGAATCTGGAAAGTGCAATTTTTTCCCCTTTTTTTCCTCTTTTTTTCTTTTTCTTTTTTATTTTTCCCCACGTCTGCGTGTTCCCGGCGTGCGCCGCTGTCGCTGGCAGCAGCCTCCTCCCGAAGGCACCTGTCTCCGGAATTATTTTTGCCGTCTCGGCTTGGCACGGATCTCTCTTCCCGCACAAAAGCCCCTGCTATAAATAACGGCGGCCGGCGCGCGTCCCGCTTGCGCTCCGTCTTTCCGCTCCCYGCCGCTGGGAAGACGGGGCTCGGCTCTGCCAGCGGCTTGGGGACACGGGAGGGATGGGATGGGATCTCTCCGGATTGAATTGGGCACCAAATAACCCCTTGACCCCCACCCATCGCCCTGCAGGTTGATCCCTTAGTTGTGTGCCCTCTCTTGTGGGGCTTTGCTGGGATAACTRCCTCATCCTGGGCTATTCCCAAATCCCAGGTGCTTTGCATGGGATAATCTCCCTCGCAGGGGTTATTCCCCATCCTGTTTTTCCCCTCTTGCAAAGCTCAAAGCTGGGATGGGGCTTGTTMCTCTTGCCCCGGCTTCTGGAAAATGCTCCTTTTGGGGCAGGTCTCAGCATTTCTTGGGGTTTCTCTAAGGGAAAAATGTGTCTGAGTGATGTTTGGCTCCTGGCCCTTCCTGGGCACTTAAGAGAGCTGGAGCAAAAGGGTTTGGAGGGGAAAATAATCAGGATGGTGAAAGTGGCCCCTTGGCTCATGGGGACACCGACCATTTCCAGAAATTCTTGCTCCAGAGGGATGTGCCAAGCCTCAAGGATTAAAAATCTTCTTTTTCTTGGCTTCTTGGAGCAGCCTTAAGCTCGAACTGGGTGAGAAGGGCATGTTGTGCTGGCATCACCCATCCGCACAGCGGCAAAATAACAACAAATCTTTGAAGATATTTCTKGAAATGGGGCCTTTTTGCACTGGAAACCTGGGCCTCCCTCCCCAGCTCCAGACCCCATATATTAAATTACCTGGGATTAGAAAACGCAACGTCCTGCGGCCGGGAGGCTCCTTTTCCTGGGAAGAGGAGGGAGCGTTGGGAACGGACGCCTTCCTTCGGCAGGCRGCCCCACAGCTCATTGGAAAGCTGGGCCCGTAAGCGGAGAACAAGCAGATTTAATTAAACATAACCTTGCCTTTAGGAAGAAAATAAAGCGCGGGCTCCTGGCAGAGCAATTAGTGTTTGCAGCCCCTTCGCTCTCGTCTCTTCCCCCGCTCCTATTTAATACGGCTCCCGTTTTATCCCTGGTTTTGATTTCCATAAATTAGCGTTGGGAAATGTGAAGGGGGGAAAGGGAAGGGTTTGGAGCGGAGATAGGGGAATGTCTTGTACCTTGGCACCACCAACCAGGCGTCACCTGCTGTCCTGCCAGGGGGAATCTCAGCATTTCACTGGGGATCCCATGGAAAAGGCGGCTGGAAGCGGGTCCCAAAGGTGGAGACTTGGCAAAGAGGACCATGACCATCCTCCCTACTGAAAACTGGATTGTTTTCCTTTTTTTTTTGACTTCAAACCAGTGGTTTTGGGGTTGGCTGGTAGATGGAAACCCCTATTTCTTTCCGTGATGCGACTTGGGGCAGTGTCTTGGGGCCAATGTGGCATTGCAGGAGACGCCGTGCGAGCTCTGTGCGAAAAAAAACAGTCTTTTACGCTATTTCACAATATTTCAACAATATTTCAAGCGTCTATAAAGGCAGCGGGTGTGTAATGCTTGCGATTGCCTCCCAAATCCCGGTTGGACACTGCAGTGGCTGCGTTGGGATGAGCTGAGGGAACGTGGGCGGGAGGCTGCTCTCCCGGTGGCCTTCATCCCGGTGATGGTGATTCCAAGTGCTGTGGAGCGCTGGAGGGGACGGGGACCTGTCACCGAGGCCGTGCTGGGCTGGTGCCCGCTCGTGTCCCCACGTTGTCACCCGTGTCCTGCCCATGCTGGGTGCGGGGGCGGCGCGGCCCCCGGCGGCTCCGCATTAGTCCTGGCCCTCCCCGAATCCCCCGCGATTCCTCCTCTGGATCTGGAGAGCAGCTTATGGGGGCGAAGAGCCCCGGGGAGCCTTGGCCGTCTCCGCAGAGCCGCCCACTCCATGGGTTTTTGGTTATTTTCCCACGGGTTTGCAGTCCCGCTGTGGATCTCCAGGATCCCATTCTCCCAAATGGGAGGAATTCCCCAGCGTTCCCGCTGCCTTCGCTCTTGGGTGTTTGGGTCCGCTTGGAAGCAGAGGGAGAAGGCGTAAAGTGACGGAAACTCTGTTTTCCCGTTTATCAGAAGAGCCCGAGGATGTGGTTGGGTCTGATCTAGCGGAAAGCAATTCCTTTTGGATTGCTGGTGGATTTGGATTCCTTTTGGATTTGGATGTCTGAGCTCCGTGCTACTGCCCTATGCAAAAGCCCCTGTCTGATCTCAAACTACCTGGTGGAGGGCGGCTCGAGCAGCCCTCGTTGCCCTGCTGCCCCATTGGGGCTTTTCCCATGGACATCCCAATGTGCTGAGCACGGAGGTCGGCTCCCACCCCGGCCCACGGGCAGAGATATTCCTAGGGATGGGTTTCTTCCTGCGAGGAGGGATCGAGTCGCTCTCGGCCACCTCCCGAGCAGGTTTCCCTCTCAATAAACCGGGGGACCCGGGATACGCATGGGCGTGATGGCCCTTCCAGCTCTTATCTAGGCCAGAGCCTTCRTTTCCCTGCGGAAATGTGCTCCTAAGGGATGGAAGAAGAGGACAAAAATGTGATTTGGGGGAAGGAAAGCACCCAGTCCTGCCTGCTGGGGCACGTGTCATCCTAACCGCAGGGGTGAGAGGATGGTGGTGGGGAGGAGAGCTAAGGAGACCAAAATCCTATATTAAAATAGATCTATCTGCGTGCCTACGATTTCTCCCACCCCCTATTCCCTTTATTTATTTATTTCATTTTAAACGAGCTGATTTTTTTGCTTGATAATCCTTTGAACGTTTCCTTCCCTCCACATACAAATCCCCGCAGCTGTTAGGACTTCAAATCCTTCATCCATSAAGAGAGGCAAAGGAGAAAAATGAAGAGGGGGAGGACGCGGAGCTGGGGGGAACCAAAGCGGGAAAAGGAGGGAGAGGGCGGGAAGAGGCGACACCCCCCCGCCATGAAACAGGGAATTGCTGACACTTGTCGTGTCATTAATCTGTCTAAAGTGGCTTTGATCTCTTCTGCTTTAATTAACTTATAATTATAATGTGATTATGGGTGTGTTTTGGGGGAAAAGGGAGGCTGGCGGGTGCGCGGTGCCTCCTGCTCGGCCCCAGCTGGTGCTGAGGAGGCGCCGGGGTCCCCAAATRGGGCTGGGGAGCACGTGCCGTGGGGGACGATTTGGGCTCTTTTCCACCCAATTTCTTCCCGGGAGCCAAGGGACAGAGCTCTGGGCCCCGGCACTGCCMCCTCCCCCTGTATAGGGGCACGCGGAGGAGTGGAAGGCAGTGATTTATCCCACGATCCCAATAGCTCCCTCTAAGCTTAGGGAGGGGGAATGGGGGAAATGCCCTAGGGAATCTTTTCAGGATGCTTGCTGAGCAATTTTTTTGGAGCCTGTGTCCATTTTTTTAATGTTTATTTGCATTTTTTTTTTTTGGGGTGGAAAACCCATCAGAAGGGTGGGAGAACTGCTCTTGAGTTCCTTTGCCCTTGTGGGCCCGTGTCCTTGTGTGAACTTGGGTCAGATTTATCCAACAGCGGGGAATGGGAAACGCAAATTTGGGCTCCAGCGGGTGCACCCTCGGGTGCAAGAAGCGGCGTTGCCAAGCATGAAAGCCTCCAAATTAATGGCAGAGCCCCCAAATTAACCAGGAGGGAGAGGGTCAGCAGGGTGTAAACTCTGAGCCATTAAAAGCTACTAGTTACTACTTCTTTCATATTTTTTAACACATTGAGCTCTTTTTTACATTGCTCTTCTTAGAAATTCCCCAAACGGGTCGTATTTGCTCAGTATGGCCTGGAACAAGTTGTCTGACAGGAATGGATGGGCAACGTGTTGGCATCCACCAGCAACCCAATGATGTTTTTAAAGCTCATCTCAGGTCCCCAGGCATCGGCCTGGCTCTTGCCCAGATGTGCTGGGTTTCCAGCAGCGGTGACGTCCCAGCACAGCTGCTGGCTGCTGATCCCTTCCCACCTCTTCCTTAGGAGTGGAGCAGTTTGATGCTCATACTAGAGGCAGTTTGTAGCTCTGTCACCCTCTGCTTGTCCCATGAAGCAAGGACCTCCCAATCCAGTTGAGTGGGGAGCTCCTGTTCTCCACCTTCCATCCCTGCTGAGCAGGACCTCTCATCTTCCATCCCCACCCCTTCTGAGTGATGATCTCCCACCTAGCAGAATCTCTCATCTTCTACCTTCAGCCCCTTCTGAGCAGGACCTCTCRTCTTCCACCTCCATCCCTGCTGAGTGGGCACGTCCCATCTCCCAATAAATAGACCCTCCATCCTTCTGCCTTCTACTCCTCCTGAGMAAGATCTCACATCTTTCATTCTGCCAGGTGGGGACCTTCCATTGCCCACCTGAACCAGGCAGGATCTCCCGTCTTCCCCTCAATCCACACTGAGCAGGGACCTTCCATCCCCAAGCAAATTCTCCCACCTTCCACCTTCCATCCCCACCTGGCTGGGCCTTCTGCCCTSTGTCCCCACCAAGGGAAATGACCAAGCAGGCAACCTAGATGTGCATGTGCCAATGCCCCAAAAGACCTCAAGAGAAAGTGCCAGACCTGGACACTAGGGTTTGGAGACCCAATCCAGCAAGCAAGATTTAGGTGAGTTCCACCTGCTCGCATCCTGGTCAAGATGAAGACCTCTCGCCCTTGACTCCACGGGCCGTTGCCCACGCTGCAGCTCAGCCGAGACACAATCGACCCGCGTTGCTGGCTCATTTGGCCGCAACGGCGCAGTCCATTTGCCTGTCCSCACCACCGCTGGTCGTAGCAGGATAGACGCGGTTGCAGGACACGCTCCCTGCAGTGCTCAACGATTCAATTCAAATGAAACGCCTATTGATTTTGCCRTAAATGTGTCTAGGGGACTCCTCTGCTCACAGAGCAGAGATGATCAGCCCTAGAGGAAACCCGGTGGTTGGGAGTGGGAGGAGATGGTGGAAAGTAATTGCCCCTGTGTTGGAGCCCAGCTATATCCCCTCCAACTGTCTCGGCCACCAGAGCCTTTAGACAAGCAGGAAGCCCAGGAGATGTTGACTCCTGTGTCTCCACCATGCTAGAGACCACCAGGAGCAAGACCAGCTGTCATGTAATGCCGGGGAAAAAGGTGGACATACGTATTCACTGGTAGCATTTGACAGTACTACAGCTTTGGGCTTATAGGGACCTCAGCTTTTCCCTTCCCACAGAGGACAGAGGCTGGGCAGCGTGATGGGTCATCGGTTCCTTTCTCCACGCGTCAACTTTTGAGGAGTCTGGATTTTGCTTTCGCAGGGTTCACGACCCGAATGCTTGGAGAACATCTAACCAGCAGCTTTGGGGTGGCCACTGACCTTGGTGGCCAGGTCAGAAATGTCGTCGTATCTGCTGGGCCGAGGAGTGGACGGGCTCCGGAACGGTGAAAATATCCCATGTCTCATCCAAAACACAGCTGTGATTAGCAGGGGTGGGTGCCATCTTGGTGGCCCTTAACGAGCCAATGGGCTTGGGGCCATCAGGTTCATCTGGGTGCAATTGGGTGCTGAGAGACAGGGTTGAAGGAGGCTTTGCAAAAATGCAGTTGGTTTCACCAAAACTCTCTGTATGAGAAGAGGATTGGGAGGGGGAAGGGGGAAAGGTCCAGAAACAGCAGAAATACTTTTTTTCATCTTTCTTTCCAAATGAAAAGAGTTTTTTTTTCCCCTCCATTTTCTCACTTTGAAGTATCTAATTCCGGGTGTTATTGAAATATATAACCCACCATTTYGCAGAAATTAACCCAAATTGCTCCATCGACCAGGCCAGTCTTGGAGTTTTCCTTTGTAAAGATTGGGAAACTTGTTTTTTTTTTCCCCTCTGTGGTGACTCCAGTTCCCCTATTCCACCTAAAAAATAATTCAAAAAATATTATTGCAGATACACATCCATTTTGGTCATTGTTTTCTGTGCCCTTGCCAAGGTTGCTGCAGATTACTCTGGATTTGGTACTAAAAGASAGCTGAATGGCTCTTTTCCAGCATTTTCCCCCCGCAGATTGGTACCAGGGAGGTCCCAAAGGCTCGAGCAAGTTTTTATTAACAAAAAGGCAGAAGAAAGAGCAAAGCTGCCGCAAGCCACTGCATAAATCTTGGGCAAAGCCACTAAGGGYAGACTTGCGGCTCAGTGACAAATCAAGCAGCAGCAGGATCGATCCTGGGATATTTATTAATGGATATATATACTATTTTTCCCCCCAATGAGCAGAAATCCATAGCACTTTACAGCCCTATCGATGCAAATCCTCGTTAGAGGAGAAATAAAGGGGGGGATTTACCTGTGTGTTGGTACCCACCGTAGAGCAGGGGCATCTTCTGGGGATGGGAAGCAGGTGGAGATGACTTGCTCGGCTCTGTGACGGGATTGCGGGCGGTCAGACTGGATCAAACCCCACTTTTGTTCGAGCAGTTGTATGGAAGCACAWTTCTATTAAGGCTACATGGTCTTCTTGGCTAACGAAGGGACCTAACGAGGCCATGTGGCCATGGCTGAGTCCAAGGGAGCAGCCAGCGCGCGAGGTTGGTTCCTGTGTTGGGGAGACCGCAGGGAGAGCTTGGATGTTAGGTCTGGCCAGGAGGATGGACCATGCTGAGATAGATATATATATATATATATTAAAAAAATATATAAAATATATTTTTTTTCCTTGTATTTTTGGTGTCTGTGACCTCACACATTCTCCCCGCTCCGCCAAGGAATTGCATTAACCGATCCGGGGCTGCATTAGCTCTTTGGAGATGGGAAATCRATCCCATTTAGGCTCACCCAGAGCCTAAAGTGGGGTAATTTGCACCCGCCCCTCCTTTGCCCATGTGCCCCCAGCCGCTTGGCCAGGGGAGACCGCGTTAAAGCTGGGGTTTTGCTGTGGAAAAACCATTTTGGGGGATATTTTCTCTGGGTTTGCAGCCAGTCGTCACGTCACATTAATAAAAAAAAAAGAGCAATGCCAGGAATTTGCAAGCAGGGGAGGGAGATCATTTGGCAAACGCCTGGCTGGGGCACTGTAATTCTCCCCTCGCTTCCCACACGTCGAAACCGGAGCCGGCTCGGGGTAATTTTGCGTTAATCAATCTGCTTTTAAGAGGCGCTCGAAGGACGTTCAAGGCCGGCGACRGAGCGGGCGGCACGGGGCCAAGCGAATCCCCGGCGCCGGCGTCGGCTTTCCCAAATCCTCCGGGAGCCCAGCGTGGAAAAGCAGGTTAGGAACTTGCCCCGAAGCTTTAACGTGTTCCCCTCAAGTGGAGATTTGGGGCAAAACAGGCCGGTAAACTCATGGCAAGCTTGCACGTGCGAGATGGTTATGGTGCGCTCTACCAGGCCTAAAGCCCCCAAACAGCCCTTTTCTGAAGATTTTTGAGCCCCTCTATTTTTCCTTGGGGAGATGTTTTGTTCTTCCTCCTTCTCCTGACTTTTCCATTTGGGAAAAAAAAAAAAAAACCTTTATAATCTGAATACAGCCAATTTGAGGCAGCAGAAACTGCTGATAGGAGGGTCTAAACATGCTTAGTGGGCTCCAGACATGCGGGATTGCAGGTGATTCCTCCACGATCACCCAGGCTGTTCCAGATATGGGATATTTAAGGATTTAATCCTCAGCTCCTACATTGTCGGGTGGCTTAGCATGTTTTAATGCACTCGGAGGAGGAGGCTCGTGACRCCGCGGGTAATTAAGCCGGAGATCAAAGGCCCCAGCGAAAACGAGCGTACGCTGTTAGCTCCACTTTACGGGGAAACTGAGGCTTAGGGAGGGGAAAACCTCCCCCTGGGCAAAAGCTGGAGGCAGGGAGGTGAAACGGGATTCCTGCGGCTCTTCTGCTGCTGGCTCGGCCCAACTGGAGGTATCGCAGCCAGCGGCGCGTCCGCTCGCTCCGAGAGATCCGGCTTCTCGTTGGCCCTTGGTTGAGCGCACGTCCCGCTGCCAGGCCACCCAGAGTCCGTGTTGGGTTAGCAAGGGGCATCCCGGCCCAAATATTGGGTCACAGTAGACTTGGAGGGTCTATGCGGGAAGATAGTGTAGGGAATAGGGTTAGGACTGTGCTGTATTGATACAGGAATCTCTTCTGATAGGTGAGAAGCTCAATATCCATCTGTCTCGGGTGCTGTGCTCCTCAAGCCTGCATGCTGTACCTCCTCCCAAATCTCCAGCGCCTCTGTGGACCAAGTCTCTGCAATGACACGACCATGCTGGGTGCATCTACGTGTCACCTTTTATCTGCTCTCCTTGGCTAAAGAGGAGCAGAGGAAGGGGTCCTGCCCTAAAAGGGTCCCTCAGGTCCTCATTTCTCCTCCATCCATCGTGGACATTCGGGCAAATCTTGCTTCTTGTCTTTGCCGAACAGGGCTGGGTTCATCACTCACCCACCCAAAGTTCCTTGTCCCAAGAGCCCGTCGGATGTTTCCCTGACTCCTTCCTCGCCATAATTAAATTTGACTTTGTGACCACACACACACAAAAAAAAAAAAAAAAAAAAGAAGCCTCCTGACAACCAATGGAAAATAATTAGTAGTGCGTCGTGTCATTAAACACTAGACTTTAATTAAATCGTGGGGAGATAACTGCCTCAAATGACTGGAATTCTTGAGTCTCTCAGCAGCGGAGCGCACAGCGTAATGGAGTAATCGGCCTCATAAAGGGACCCCCGTCGGGACCCTTCCACAGCTCCACACACCGGGCATTGTGTTCCATTCTCCATCTGGAAACCACTCGTTGTCCCTCTGCTTTTGGTCATGGTGGAGCCAATGGGCTCTTGTTGACTTTGGGCTTGGCTTGGGAGGATGCTGCTCTTCTTGTGTTGGCTTCCCCTTGGTTTGTGCCTTCTTTGCTTCAGTCTTTCCATGGTGGTGTTAGAACCAGACGAGCCATGAGCGCCACTGAGCTGAAGTAGCCCATGAAAGCTTGGTTTTCCATGCAAATCCAGATAGGGGCAGGCTGGTCCAGGAGGACATGCGGAGCGCGCAAGAGGACACAGCCAAGCTCGACATGGAGCTGCTCACCAGCCCGGGCCYGGAGGAGGATGGAAAGGGCGCCCAGGCACCSCTTCCCTCCTCCTCTTCCTCCCTCTTTGCCCTGTGCTTTCTGCATGTGCTCTGCAATCTGTCCCCGGGCTTGGCCACCAAACTGCGGCTCCTCCAGGAGCTCCAAGGGTCCCAGGAACCCACCGCTGCTCCTCAATCACCTTCAAATTACATTTACTACCAGCACATATATATATTTATATATGTTTTTTTTTACAGCATTTTTTTTGCAGCTCACCCACTGCAACAAATTCCCGTCCAAGTAACTGCGGTCCAGAAATAACCGGGAGCAGCTGATGGTTGCGCTGTGGCCCAGCGTTGATTTTTCAGGGCATTCACACTCGATCCCTTTCGGATAATTCTGGGTCCTTTTCCTTGTTTGTCTCTTGGGGGAAATTTTCCCCAGATTTTCGCCTGCAAACGAGGCTTTCCCCCCTTGCGTTTCCCACTCCCCTGAGGAGGTTTCTCCTCTCCAGGAGGGAATGAAGCCTCCGAATCACTCGGCATCCAGGCCGGAGAAGGCAGCGAGCTGCTTGCAACCTTATTTATATCCACCCAGCGGATGGTGGCGACCTATTTATACAGCTGCCGTGGCGCTCATCTCGGAAGCAAAAAAATATATATATTTATATATATATATATAGGTGTGTATATATAGATGCGTATGCTTGCACCTGGTTATATTTATGTAGCTCCTGGGAGGGTTTGTTCAGGGAGGCAATGGGTGAGATGGTGGTGCCAGGGGAGTTATTCCAGGCAGGAAGGGAGGAAAACGGGAAGGTTTCCGGCTCTGCAAGGGTTCAGGGGGGAAGCGGTCCAAGCAGCTGAGCTGCTGTGTTTCCAGCACAGCTGAAAAGGCGGGGGGTTTTCGTGTTATTTGGCTCTTTTGGGGTTTTTTTTTTTTTCACTTTCCGGAGGGGAAAAATAAAAAGAGAAAAAGTTAAGCAATTTTGGGAAACAAAATGTCCTTTCCAGACGAGGAAAGTGAAGCCTTCCATTAGCGCGGAGGGAAGAAGGCCAAGATGATCCTTTCAAAAGGCTCCCTCTTTTGAATTTATTTTGTTGTTGAGGGKTTTTTTTCCCAATGGTTTTTTTAAGCGTCATGTCCAATCCCAGCAGGACCTCGCAGCATGCCACGCTCCAACGCTGGTCCCTGCAATCCCGGCTGGATCGGGAGCGGCCCATCCTACCTCACCAGCGGCTCGCACCTTTGCCAGATGCTTTGCGTCTCCAATAGGGACTTTTCAGGCATATTTCCCTCTTTTTTTTTTCCCCCCCAATTTACTTATATATATATATTTCCCAATTTACTTATATATATATATTTGGCATGCAATGTATGCCACTAGAAGAAAAGGGCTATTCTAGCTCCAGGGAGGACGACAGGTATCAAAGTGCTGCTGGAAAGCTGTAATTCCAGCCCAACAAGCATCCCCCAGCCCAAGTGCATCGGGGCAGTGAAATAGGGGCCGCTTAAAAGCACCCAGCACCAGGACGAGATTTAAGGGAATAATTACAGCTGGAAACCCTGGCTACATAAATCTTGGGCCGCTCGCAAGCGATGTAAAGGGCTGGGTAGGAAAACGGTGCTTGGAGATTTACGGAGTAAAATAGCCACGTTTTTAGGGCTTTGGGGGTTTTGGGGGGTTGTTTTCTGGATGGGATGAGGTTGAGATGGTGAAGTGAGCCGAGCAGCTTGGCGGGCATGGAGCGTATTCATTATTTGGCATTAAAAAGGCGGCCGCTACCAGGAGGCTGGAGCAGCCCGCCGTGCGCGCCTCTTGTCAGGCTATTAAAAAAGCATCACGGAAATTGCTTTAATTCCCTTTGGGGTCTCGGGGCACCTGGGTTCCTGTCGCCGACAGGAGGGTAAAAAAAAAGGGTAAAAAGGGTACCCCAAAAGGGTAAAAAAGACGAGTGCTTTCCTGTGTGCATCAACGGTGGTAATTAATTAAAAAGGGGGAATCTGGAAGAAAATGAAGCAAACTGCGAAGAAGGTCTGGGAGGGGCTCCTCGGGGCCACAGGGATTCCTATTCCCGTTGTGGTGGCTGGACAGAGAGGGAAATAGTGAATTAAGGACCATGCAGCCCTTTGCATGGAGGGGGATTGGATAGAAGCCGCTGCTGCATCCCCATGGAYGTAGGAGTCCATATCCCTGCCTGAATTCCAGCTCCCCCTGGAGCTCACATCCTTCCCCCCAGCTCCCCCATCCCCTCCAAGACTCCCTCTCTGGCTGCATCCTGGCYTGGACCTCACGTCTTCCCGTGTGTGGTGGGTTCCTGTATCCCACATCCCTATATCCCTGTATCGCACATCCCTGTCTATATTGCACATCCTCCGACCTACATCCCCCATCCCTGCCTCGACCACATGTCCCCATCCACCTTTATCCTGYATCCCTGCCTCTATCCCCTGTCCTGGGACCTCACATCTTCCCCTGYATCTCATATCCTTTCCCAGCCCCCACTTCCCTGCCTGTATCCCACGTCCCTGCCTGCACCCTGTATTCCTATGTAAACTCACATCTCCCCCGCCTCYGACATCCTTGCCTGGACCGCACATCTTCCCCTGCATCTGACATCCTTCACCAGCYCCYGTATYCCTGCCTGCATCCCACATCCCTGCATAGATCACCCCGCCGGCATCCTGCATCCCTCCCTGGCCCCCACATCACCCTCTGCATCCCGGATCTCTGCCTGCCCCCCTGCACTGTTCCCCTGTCTGCACGTGACATCCCCCCGGCCCCCGTATCCCTGCCTGCATCTCGCATCCCCAAAAAGACCTCCCCTCAGGATTCTGCATCCTTCCCTGCACCCCACATCTCCCCCTGCATCCCGCATCCTCCCCTGCATCCCTCATCCCTCTTTGCCACCATCCCACACCCCCGCCGGCCCCGCACCTCCCCACCTGCATCCCGCATCCCCACCTGCATCCTGCCTGGATCTCGCCCTGCATCCCCCCCCTACCCGCCCCTCCCTCCCTGCCCGCATCCCGGCTCCCGGGGACCGGCCCCTTCCCGCCGCATCCCGCCTCCCCCAGCCCGTCCGGGCGCCTCTCCCCGCGGCCTCGCGGCGGCCGCAGGGTTAACAGCCCCGGCGCGGGGCGGGGGCCGGGGGCGGCGGCAGCGCCGCGCTCTCCTGCCTCGCTGCCACAAAGCGGCTTAGAGGCGGCCGCGCGGCCGCGCAGCCGGGATTAACCCCGGGATTAAGGGGGCCGGGGGGGCGGCCGAGCCGCGCTGCAGCAGCCCCGGCACCGCGGGGCCCCCCCGGGGTGCGGAGCAGCCCCGGCACCGCCGAATCCCCCCGCGTCGGGCACCGCGGAGCATCCCTGGGACCGCGGAGCATCCCTGATACCGCAGAGCACCCCCAGGACCGCGGAGCATCCTCCAGTACTGAGGAGCATCCTACAGCACTGCGGAGCATCCCCGGGTCTGCGGAGCATCCCTCGTACCGGGGAGCATCCCCAGTACTGCAGAGCATCCCCTGGTACCACACAGCATCCCCCAGCACCACGGAGCATCCCCCAGTACCACGGAACATCGCAGGTACCACGGAGCGTCCTCGGCACCGTGGAGCATCCTCCGGTACCACAGAGCTTCCTCGCGACACCCATTCCCTCCTGGAACCGCGGACCCCCCCGGGGTGCTGGAGCGATGCCGGGCGGCAGCACCGGGCGCTTCTAAGGTGCAAGAGGCTGTCCCCTCGGCGCAGCCACTCGCCACAAGATGAGGGTCCTGCCCCTCATCCTGCTGCTCTGGGACCTGCTGGAGGCGGCACTGGGTGAGTGTCACCCCCCCAAACACCCTTTACCCCTCCATGGGTCGGGGTTGTTGGCACAATTCCCTGAAATTATTACGGGGGGGGGAGGAGGGTTAGGGGGGAACAGACACCCCAAGGTGGCTTGGAAAGCCCACTTGGAAACTGGGGGAGGAAAAATAAAGGATGGGGCTTGGAGGGGCTGTGTCTTTGGGTACCCTCTGTGTCCCCCTGGTTCTGTGGGTGCGGGGGGGGGGGGCACCTGTAATTGGGCATCTGCCCCGGAGCCGCTAATGAAGCACACGCTCCGGAGCCAGTAACGGACCCTGCCATCTTTCGGACTCCCGCGTAGGGGCCGGGAGGCAGGGTGAAAAGCTTGGGGGGCTGCTCACCCCCTTCCCCCACTGCCATCGCCTCGGGGACCCCCATCCCTTTTCCCTGCTGGGAAGCAGCTCCCTGTTGGGAGCAAGTCCCTGGAGGGCAGGGAACTCCTCACCGCCCCCATCCAGCCAGGGGCTTCGCGGTGGTCAAAAACACCCGAGAGCAGAAACTTTCGCCCCGTGTTTCCGAGGGACACRCTGTGCCCTGCGTGGGGACAGGGCTGCGGTGCCTCCTGGATCTGGGGGTACATGGGACCCCGCTCCTTTCCCTGCATGAAGGGCTGGATGAAGATGCAGGAGGTGGTTTCAGCCCAGGCTCTCTCTGCTTGCAGCCGAGCGCATCTTTCCTGTGTCCCCCCCCTCATTTTTAGGGCGCTGCTGTCCCCTCCCGCCCCCTCACACTCATCTGCTCCTTGCCAAACCCGGCTCCTGCATCTGTGGCACTGGCAGCAGGAGTGGGGCAGAGGGAACGAGAGGCTTTCTCCTCTTTTTCTTGCCAGCAGAGCAGGGAGAACCCGGACATGGGGGCGCCGGGACAACACAAAGGAGCCGATGCTGCAGCGAAGCAGCGCCGGGTTTGCTCCTTTCCATGGGCAAAACCGGGGCAAGGCAGGGGCCGGGGTTCCTTGTAGGCAGGCTCTGCCTGATGCTTTTTGCAAGGGGGGATTGCAAGATGCAACATCGGTCACAGCAAAGCTGATCCGYGTGGTTTTTTTCTTCTCTTCCCTCCATTGCGCCGTGTTTTTAAGGTCACGGGTGGATCGTTTTCAAGGTTCGCCGGCTTTCCRCGCCGCGGGCGAGCTCGCCGCAGCCGCCGCGCCGAGCGGCTCCCTCCGCTCCGCCTGCTTTGCCCAGCACCGGGGCTCCGTGTTGCAAATCCCTGTGGCGATCCCGAGGGGATCTCAGCCTTGCGCGCATCCCGAGCCAGCAGGGTCTGGAGGGGAGAGGTGCCAGCGAGCACCAGGATTTGTCCTTCTGAGACAAATAAGGCTCTTTTCACGCTCTCACCGTTAAAATCGAGCCCAGCGTAAGCTGCTTGACGTCTCCTATTGCAGCTGATGAAGAGATGCTCTTCCGAAACTCAGTGCTCCCTGCAAAGCATCCCCACCTCGAGCCCGGGGAGCCCCCGCTCCCTTCCAGCCCCTCTCAGTCGCTCCCTAAAYGAGTGACCTCAATTCAGCGGAGATCAGCAGATCCCCCCTGGGTTCTCCAGCCGAAAAGGTCAGATTCAGCTCAATCTGCTGAAATCTGCCCAGCCGCCGCCGCGGAGCTGCCCCGAATCCAGCCGGCTGCAGAGGGCAGATGGTTTCTCCTCGGCCCATGGCATTTCTGGCTGCATGGTCCGAGATCCGCCCGGGCGAGGGGGCATGCTGGTGCTGAGAGGGATGCAGGATCATGGACGGGTGCTGGACCGYAGAGGGATGCTGGACTACAGAGAGCAGCAGGACCACAGAGGGATGCTCACGCAGGGGAGGGATCCGGATCCCACTCAGTGCTTGGGAAAAGGCCAAAGGGAAGCAGAGCTGTGCATTCGGCTATGGGCTGAGCTAAGCGGGCTAAGGAGCTGGGGGTTGGGGCTGGAAAGGAAGGCGGGAGGTTGCCCGTTGTCTCCTGGTGCAGCAGTAACTCCTGCTTTTTGGAAAGCTGGCCAGCCCGCTCCGCAGTCAGGGAGCTATCCCCGCTAGCCGAGTTATTAGCTGGCTGGCGGGCTGAAACATATTCCCATAAGCCGCTCACCAGGCACTTTATTTTACGGCTGTGTAACATCAGAACGCTGTTTTGCAAGCATGAAAGGAGGGTGAAACGTGTCAGGTTTTGATCTCTGCGGGATATCTATGTAGCTGGCATCCGTGCAYTCCGCTTCGTGCTGCGCCCTCACCCTCGCGACACCCGGCTGCAGTCGGAAACCAGGGGAACCTCCAGGTGTTGCTCCTTGTTTAAAGCTCTCCAAGTAGTGTCTGCTGAGCATTGCCCTGGGCCTTCACTAGCCGGGGAGGAGGAGGAGGAGGCAGGAAGGAGGAGCGTGTGCCTCTGCCTGCCCYGTCACCCTCCCCGTCGGCACCGGAGCCGTGCGGATCTGCTCAGCATCTCCCGGCCACCTGCGCCAAGCTTCCCACTTCGGATCCRCGGAGCGTTTTTGCAGCCTTGGCTTCATCTCATGCCTTTCCAAGCCAATAACCATCTCCAGGGCACGGAAACTCTTGGGGATTCATTGAATCGTGGCTCATTGCCCACCATCCAGCTCTGGGCTGTGCATCCTCCTTGGATGTGCCTCCTCTTGCGGCGTCTCCGCGATGAGGCTGCGGAGGGAGCAGGCGATTCGGTTCCCACATCCCCACCTCGCCCTGATACGGGAGCGTGACAGGATCAAGGCAAAGGTTTCAGGGCTTCTCGCCTGCCCTTTTCCACCGTAGCAGTGGAAATGGCTTTTTCCGCCAGAAAAAAACCCTCATCGGAAAACGCTTGACCTGCTCTGGCCCTGCTCCACATGCCAAGCCTGCTGCGAGCTGCAGCGATGGAAAAGCACCCGGCACGGGCTGGGCTTGGGAGCGGGTTTTTACCCATAAAACCCAGCTGGGAACAAACCCTTCAGTCTGCTCCGGGCTTACAGGTCGTCCTGGGGAGCTGGAGCCGGGAGGCGGCAGCTGAGCCACCGCCTGTTGTCCCCTTGCCAGGTCGCTCTCTTTGCCCTTTTGTTTGCTYGTTCAGAGCAGCAGCTCTGAGCTTCAGCTCACGGCTGGAGCTCACAGAGGCTCCTTCCCGTTTTCCTCCCGCTCCGCCATCTCTTTCCTTAAAAAAGAAAATTGCCAGTCCCAGATTTGTTCTTGGTTCTGGGCTTCGCAATGTGACTATCATCATCGCCATCATTCACATGGGCGATGAGCAGTGAGGTGCCTGTTGGTATCAGGTTCCTGCCGTGTCTCTCTCTTGGTGGAGTTGCTGCTGTTTGGGAAGAGCTGGAGGATTCCTAGTGGTCATCTAGCCAAAAAGRACCAGTGGCATCAAGCATCTTAGGGAGGAGCATGTGGAGATCACCAAGAGAGGGAAGATCCAAGTTATASACTCTACATTAGATTTATTTCTACGCTATGGCCCTGTAGGGCCATAACCCTTGGCTTCAAGGAGGTCTGAGTAAGCACCTGTGACCAAAAAGGCAGCTCCCACTGGGAGATGTCATCTCCCCATCCCCTTGGGACACAGTGACACCAAGGACTGTGTCATGCGCAATGGCCTAAGGTGGTGGCCAACGCTGAGTTGTCTCTGGCTGGTACAGGTGGAGGACACCACCCTTCTCCTGCTCGCTGGTCCTTTAGAGGTGGGAAAGGACTGCTGCTTGGTGAGGAACAGGAACATGGGGAGAACACCCAGTCCCAGCAACCTGAACGCCTCCCTGGCCAGGGACATGAAAACACAAGGTCAGAAGACATGCTGGGGGGTCTGCACCCACAGAGCTTGCCTGAGTTCTCGCAGGAGGGTTTTCACACAGCTGGGTGTTGCGTGTGGCTTGGTGGGACCCTTCAAGTCCCTGGGCATGGGCAAGGTCTCTTCCTTGGACAAGCAGCCCTGGAGGTAGAGGCTACCAGTGTGTGGCATTGCCAAGACATCCCCAGCCTGCAGACCACACATTCTGCCTATTCTCATGAGCAAATCTCCATCTGCAAGAGCAAACCTTTGTAGCTGCAAGGGAAGGCGTCTCCGAGGACCGTCAGCGTTTGAAAACGGACCGGGGAGACAGGGATTTAGTTTCTCTTCYAACCATCCTCTGTATAATTTACAGTTTATATAATGCATTCGACAATATACTTCGGCGGGGAGGGGAGAGGGGATTAGTGGCAGTTATTTCATCTCYGCTCCGCCTCCCCTTGCTTGCAGATAAATCCTATCTGCCCAGGCCTGGGGAGCTGGGACCTGGAGACCCTGCCATGGGGAATGTGCCGGCCTTGTSCGTTTATTTGTACCTATTCATTTGGAAAGCCGTTTGAGTGATTTTAGGCCTTGATCCAGAGCATGGGAATGGCTAGGAGAGGTGCTGGTGTTTCCTGATAAGAGCAGGGCTGTGGGTGGCTGCGGTAGGGTTTGCTGTTCCTCAGGGCCACCGTGCTCGGGCATGTGCCTGGCCTCCAGACCAGCTCGCCCCAAGATGGGATTTCATGGTGTCGTCATTGGTGTGATGAGACCAACCAGCGTGGGGCCGTGTAGGCTGAGATCAAACTCTTGTTGGGAGAGAGTCTGGGGGTCTCTCGAAGCCGTTCAGGTGCAGGACAGACCCTGGAGGTGTCTGCAGATGGTGTGTTTGCCTTTGACATTGTCAAACGTTAAGAAGAGGAGGATGAGGGTGAAAGGGATGATTTACACCAGTAATTGCCCCAGTTGCAGGAGAGTCAGAGGGAGCCCAGGACCTACCTGAGTGGGATCTAATGGCCCTGAGAAGCAGGATCAAAGCCAGAGCAGTAGGAAACCACATTCTGGATGGGCAGCCACCAGGGAGAACCTGCTTCCATGTGCCCATGGACCAAAGCCATGGGGATATCTCAATATTGAAGTCTCTGCGAGCACATTGCTGCACGCTGCTACACATTGCTCTGGCCAAGGCCGCTCACATGGCAGGTCCTGCTTGGAAAGCAGCCATCACCTCCTCCTCCTCACAAGGGGACACAYGGTCAAGCCACGTCTACTAGAGAGGAGCACTTAATATAAATAATTAACAAGTGCTTACTCAGCGCTTAGGAGCTTGTAATTGGCAAGAGGAACACGCATCTTGAGCAGCCACCCCACCTGACAGGCTGGCTGTCCACCAAGCACTGTTCAATCTTCTCTTAACTCCTGAGGGCCATTGAACCTCGGGTTGCCAGCTGGAAATCGCTGCACTCCCCTGGTCCCTTCTTCTCCTTCCAAGTCCAGAGCGCCTTGGCTGCCTCTTCCCTTTCATAAAAGAACCTTTGGTCTGGCAAGGAAGGGCTTCTCCAGGTGGTCTAGAGGAGAACTTCTCCAGGTGGTCCAAGGAGAACCTTAATGGCCAATGATTGCAATTTAAAGCCCGGCTTTCCAACTAAGAGAAGCTCACTTAGCAAGGAGTTTCCCAGCCTGAATTCAGATTGGGATGGGCTCTTGAGGAGCAGGAGAGGATGCTTGGGATTCTCCGCATGTTGGTGGTCCCATGAGGAAAACGTCACCTCAGAGGAAGCGACATGTACTTTGCCAACCCTCTGCTGGCCATCATGGTCCCAGGATGTCAAGATCCCTCAAATCCTCTTTTCCCACTTCTTTCACAGCTTGAATGTCTGGAAAAGGTGCTGATGGAGGGTGAGGACATGCCAAAACTTCCCCTTTCCCACTCCTRCATCCAAGCGCCTGACGCCTTGCCAAGGGAGCGGCGACATCTCTGGGGATCTCCTCACACGAACCCCCCTCTTCTCCCACTGCTCAAAGCTCCCCGAGGTGGGAAAGAGACCCCAAACCCCTTAAAATGGGCAGGGCTTTTTCTGCACGGCAGCATCTGCCCTGGAGAGCGGAGAGCGGGAGACAACTGCACGGGAGACAACTCTATGTGTGTGTGTGTGTGTGTGTATATATATATATATGGATGTCTATATGTACCCTGGGGCCAGCAGGAGAGGGTTTATGGCTTGCAAATGGGCCACCAAAGCCGGCAGTCYCTGGAAAGCCACTGCAGAAAACCCAATGCCTCTTTTTATTCTTATTAATTCTATTTTCCTCGTCGTTCTCTTCCCAAGCTCCCAGCGGCTGGGCCAGGCTCGTGGAGCGAGTGGAGCAAAGCCTGCAGGAGGGGGAATATTACTCTCCGGATGCCACATTCCTGCATCCGGAGTGCCCTGGATTTGCTCTACACGGTTGCAGCAGGAGATCCTGCTGATGCACTGAAGGGAGGTGCAAAAGATGCTTTTTCCAGGCATTTTTTTTTGGGGAAAAGACCCCCAAATGGATGTCTGGCAGCRGGGAGGTTTCAGTATCGCCCTTGCCGATCAGTGGCGAGGAGCCAGGCGGGTGTCACTAGTCGGTTGTATCCGGACGCGGCCGGCAGAGAGGAAGGTATTAATTAGCGGCTGCTTCTCGACAGCGTGGAGATGGATGGGGATTAAGGTAGCAGCCACGTGCGGCTGTCACGGAGCCTCCGGTAAATCAGCATTACGCATCAGGGCTGCGCGAGGGAGATACGTTTTAATCTACTTAACGGAGCAAGCGAGCCCAGGGGTTTGGAACGTGYGAATCTGGGAGAAAAGGGTAGCCCCAAATTATTTCCCCAGTGCAAAGAAGAAGCAGAGCTATAGCGTGGAGGCAGGGGAGGTCTGAAGCATCTTTCCTGCCCTCTTTCATTATGGAAAATTGGCCCGTGTCTCTTTTCTCCATGTAAATGAAAAACTTGCAGCTGCGCTCGCTGTTTCCCTTGGAATGAAGCCGAAGCGGCGCGAAAACATCGTCCCCGAGCCGGGCATGTTTCCCAGGTACCAGAACACCCCACTGTGCTCAGTCTGCTCTCTGGATATCCGCGAATGCAACTAGGAGGGCTCGAGGACGGTGTTTGTGTCCCCAGAAGCAATCTGGCAGCTTGTGGTCCCTGCCTTCCAGGTGCAATGAGGATGCAGCATGGTGGCAGAGCACGGTGAGGTGCATCTTGCAAGGAGCATCCATGCAAGGAGCATCCATGCAAGGAGCATCCATGCAAGGAGCATCCATGCAAGGAGCACAGCAGTGAGCTGGATCTGTGCTAGGCTCATTTTTGCAAGGTGTTTTTGTGCTGAGGTGCATCCTGCAAGGTGCATTGCGGCAAGGTGCATCTGTGCAAGGCTCATCGTTGCAAGGAGCATCGTGGCGCGGGGCGTCCACGCAGGGCACGCCGTGACGTGGCGCATCGTGACAAGGCGCAGCCGCGCGAGGCGCATCCTGGCAAGGCGTTCGTCAGGCAGGCGCGCGCACCGCGCACAGCTCTCCCTGCGGCAAACTTCTCTCCGATCACCTCTAAACGCAGCACGTCTGTGAAAACAGAAGCATCTGGGGACTTTGCAGGGCGTGGGGCGATTGCAGCAAGCGGGCTCCAAACCACCTGGCTTGGGCTCCCCAGCCCACGCGAGCAATGATCCGAGGTGCAGAATGTAAGTGTTTCTGCCCGTTCATGCAAACCAGGGAGGTAAGAGGCCCATAATTAAATGTTTGCACTTTCCTCCTCTGCGGTGAGAAGGAAGATGAATTTTAATTACCGGATCTTAATTGTGTGGCCGGCCTGCTTAATATCCTCTTTACACAGGATTAATGCAATTTGCTCTTCCTCGCGGTGGGAGCCAGGCTTTCCCTCTCGTCCCTCTCATCCTGGCAAGTGGCAGAGAGAGCATATATATTTACTTATATATATATATATACTTATATATATAGCGAGTGCTTGCATAAAGCTTAAATTGCTTGGGTTTAGCTGCGTGGAAGGGCCAGGCAAGGAGAGAGTGGGCGTTTTAGGCGGCCGATTGCCCGCAGCGAGTCAAGCACATGCCAAGCTCGCCGGTCCATCGGGAACGAGCTTTCCCCTGCTGCCCCTTGATTTTATTTTGTTTTCCGCCGCGCAAGAGACCCAGCTCGTTCGGAAATGCAAAGCTGCCTCCATCTGTCGCATCCGATTTGCCTTTGCCGGCCTTCGACCTGGGTGAAAGCACCGATTCCTCCATGCGAAAAAAAAAACAGAGAGAGGCTCGCACAAAAAGCTCGCTGACAAACAAGGAGGAAAAACACCCCGGATCAGCAGATCGGGCCTCTCCAGCGCGGGACATGTTGGAGTTTTTCCCTTTTTTTTTCGCGGGGCCGTCCGCAGCGAGYGGGGAGAGGCAGCGGCGCATCGGAATTGCAAAGCGGCAGCATAAATAAAGCATCGGCGAGCACTTTTTGCTGCGCTCGCAGGAAAAAAAGGCAGCGGCCGCCGGCGTTTAATCTTTGATGAACAAGATGTCACGAAGCGCCGCGGCTTAGTGCCTCTCGGCGCAGGCTGTGGCTTTGCCTTGCGGGTCCCCCCTGCTCGGCGGTTTTGAAGGTGTTTCTGCCCGTTCCCCCACCTTTGGGTGCTCCTCAGGTGCTTTGCACCCGCTTGTTGCTGCTGCACCRTGCGAAACAGCACTGGGGGAATTATGCATGAGCCCCAATGATGAAAGCCGGGTTAAAAGGCTGCTTTAGGCTTCCCGTGTCGGTGCCTCCATGTCCTTTCTGTGCTCAGTGTTCAGCTTTCTGGAAGGGTCGGTGACAGGAGATGCATCGTCTTAAGAGCGGAAAATCCCAACATAGGGTCAGGCTTTACAGCAAGCCCAAGGGAACAGGGTGGCCACAACCAGGCCTAACTGCACGACACCGCTCCGATGGTTTTCCTGTCCCTACAATGGCATTTTCCCACGCTCATTTTCCCCCAGTGGGAGGGCATTTTCCCGGGACAGGAGGGTGTTTTCCCAGGACAGGAAGGTGTTTTCCCCCAGCAGGAGCATGGTCCCACATGAGCCAGGTCTTTTTCCGCCTTTTCCCACCTTTTTCCCACGGCCAGCGCAGGCTGCTTGGTGCRCAACCTGCCTCCCCGCTGGCAGCCACGCAGTTAATTGCAGGACCGTGTGTCACAACGTGCTGCTTTTATTAACATGTCACTCCTGATTTAAAAGGACATTTCATTTATTCATTTATCTCTCCCCACTTCTCTGTTTTCCTTTTTTTTTTTTTTTTTTAATAGACTTGCGAGAATTCCCAACACTTGCTACCCAAAACTCCCGGCATATGTTGCATGTAGGGGGTTATTTTCATTCCAAAAATATATTTTATCCCCAAACCAAGCCTTTCCCTCTGCCCCCTCAAAGGCTACCTCACGGTGAGCATCGAGCCGCTGCCGCCTGTGGTGGTGGGTGACTCCGTGATCCTGAAATGCAACTTCAAGACAGACGGCAGGATGCGCGAGATCGTCTGGTACCGGGTAAGGGCCGGGTTCCCACTCGCTGGGCACCCGAGGGACTTAAAATGCTGCTCTAGGATGGTTTGTGGACAACGAAATTGCACCAAGGAGCTGATTTGCAAGAGGAAAATCCCTTTTTGCAGCAGGGTAGCCCCCTCCCCAAATTATTTAAAAGGGGAAAGGGAGAGGGAAGCAAAAGAAAATGGAGGGATGGAATGATGGATGGATGGATGGATGGATGGATGGATGGACGGACGGACGGATGGACGGAGGGAGTGATGGATGGTTGAATGGAGCAATGGATAGATTGATAGATTGATGGAGTACTGGATGGGGGAGAGATGGAATGATGGACAGATAGATAGACAGATAGATAAATACATAGATATCCTAGGATATATGGACGTGCATGCAGCCCCACACCCRGGGAAAAAGGCCCAGATATTTGCTTGGTAGTATTTATGAAAATAATACTTGGCGGGCGTTTTCTGTGGCAGGTGACAGAAGGCGGCACCATCAGGCAGAAGATCTTCACCTTCGATGCCATGTTCTCCACCAACTCCTCGCACATGGAGAACTACCGCAAGCGGGAAGAGCTGGTCTACCGATCGACAGTGCGGTAAGCAGGGAGAAGCAGCCGCACTTGCCATGTCCCCGCCAAGCTCCCCCTTGCTCCCAGCATCCACACCTTGCTCCTCATCTCTTTTTGGCCTCTTTTGGCCTCTTTTCCCTTTCTCATGGCTATTTTCCCCTCTGTGGTTTCCATCCCGCTTGGCCATCTCTCTTTTCCTCTGAGTGCTTCTCTGGCTCACTGCTGATTGCTATTATATTTATGGCAAACTCACAAATATTCCATGAGGGGCTGAAAACTCATCACATCTCACTTGTTTCCCTGTTCTTTTTGGGTGAAAAAAAAAAMCTAATCAGGCATTATTGTGGTTCTTTAGCTCTGCCCGCTTCGATCACAGGAATACTTGCTGTAGAGGCAGAGTGAGTAATGAACATATCCCARGGCACGGGAATTGCTCCATCGATGACTACCCTGGAATTGGCCCAGTCCTCCCCGTCCCTTTCCTGTTAGGAAAAGCCTCCTCAGTAGAGAGAAGCAGAGATTTGAGGGATTGCACCGAATCTCTTAGTTCTTCCTCCAAGCTGCTTGGATCTGGGTCAAGGCAGGGCACAGGATTAGCATCGTGGCAGCAAAACGGCCGCGAATCCCGGAGAATCGGGGCTGGAATATAACTAAGTAATGGGCAGGATGGAGAGGTGCCCTTGGCGGTTCCCGCAGCCGGGCGCGGGAGCCGGGGAAGGGCTGTCAATGGTGCTCACCCTGCTCCACAGGCTCCCGGATGTGCGCATCTCCGACAGCGGCCCCTACGAGTGCCACGTGGGCATTTACGACCGAGCCTCGTGGGAGAAGGTGGTGCTGGCCTCCGCTAGGGTCCTCCTCAACGTGATGGGTGAGCGCGTCACAGGGGCTTGGGCTCGCTCTGCCCCCTCGGGGGGTTTTGCAGCCCCATAAGCCGAGGSTGCTCACGGCTTCGCTCTCCTTCCCGGCAGCGCCTCCGACGTCCATCTCGGTGGTGGCTGCTGACACGCCGGCGCCCTTCAGCCGCTACCAAGCRCAGAACTTCACCCTGGTGTGCGTGGTGGCCGGAGGCAAGCCTGCCCCACTGGTGAGCACCCYGGGCAGCGCGCAATGGGTGCAGTAGGTCAGTGCAGTGCSGTGATGCAAGCGTTGCAGCGCAGTKAGTTGGGTTGGTGCAGACCGGCACGAGAGGTGCAGCAGGTTGGGTTGTGGCAAACGGGGCACCATGTGGGCACGAGTAGTGTGGTGTGGCATTGGTGGGTCTGTGCAAGGGTTATGGTGTGCTGGGTTATGGTGGGTCTGTGCAAGGGTTATGGTGTGCGGTGTGCCAGGTTAGTGCAAGCAGAGCACTGGGTCAAGATGGTGCACTGGATTGAGTCAGGTCCGTGCAAACAGTGCATTAGCTCAAGTCAGTGAAAGCTTTGGGGTGAGTTGAGTTGTGTTGAGTTGTGTTGAGTTGTGTTGAGTTGTGTTGAGTTGTGTTGAGTTGTGTTGTGTGAGGTCAGCACAAACGGCCCAGGGCACTGGGTTGGTGTAAGTGGGGCAGTGGGTCGGGTCGGTGCAAGTGGCACGTTGGTTTGGTGCAGGGCAGCAGCACATTGGTTTGGGTTGGGTCGGGTCAGTGCAAACAGCACAGCAAGTTGGTTCAGTGCAAGTGGTGCAGTGGGCCAGGCCAGTGCAAATGGTGTGCTGAATTATTGCAAGCAGTGCCCAGGGTGAGCAGGGTCAGTGCAAGCAGTACCTTGAGTCGGTTTGGAAGGGTGCATTGGGTTGGGTTGGTGCAAGCAGCACAGCAGGTTGGGTCAATGCAAGCGGTGCACAGCACCGCATGGGTGCAGATGGCACAGAGGGTTGGGGAAAGCAGTGCAGCAGGTCAGGGCGGGCAGCGCGGAGGCTCTTCCTGGAGGGCTGTCATGGGTGTGCGGTGCTGTCCTCACCAAGCTCATCGTGCCCATCTCCCYTCCACTCAGGTGTACTTCAAGCGCGACGGGGAGCCCATTGAGGCGACGCCACTGCCAGAGCCACCGAGCAGCAGCAGCGGTGGCGGCGGTGCCGACAGCGACAGGGACTTGCTGGAGGGCCGGGCGCCCCGKAACCTGCTGCACCGCGATCTAGACGACACCAAGGTGCCAAAGCCKCTGTGGGCAGCCGAGGAGGAGGTGCAGGGCAGGCGGCCGCCCAGCACGCTGGAGCCGCCGCGGGGGCTGGCGGCTGAGCGGGGCCCTGCCACGGAGGCCATCCCCGAGACGGTGGTGAGCCGCGAGTTCCCGCGCTGGGTGCACGTCACCGAGCCCATCTACTACGTGCGGCACGCGCAGTTGCCCRTCAGCGACGGCACGGTGGAGGCGCGGGCCACGCTCACCTGGACCCTGAACCCCCAGATCGACAACGAGGCGCTCTTCAGCTGCGAGGTGAAGCACCCGGCGCTCTCCATGCCCATGCAGGCGGAGGTGACGCTTGGTAAGCCGGGGAGGGCAGGATGCAGCTGGTGCCACTGCCACCATCGGCGGTTGAGATCCCCTCGGGAGGGCTGGGTATATTTGGGGGGTCCATCAGTGGCAGAGAGCACTAAATTTGGGTGCATTAAGAGAGGCAGCACTCCACGTGCTCCCAGGGGGTTACTGGGGTGCAAGGGGTTAGTTTTGGGATGCTGGAGGTGTAAGAAGGGTATTAGCAAGGCAGGACTATTTGTAGTGAGGAGACTGGGTCCAGGTTCAGGCCTCGGTCTAGATTCAGATAGGAGTTTAGGTCTAGGTCTAGGTTTAGATGTGAGTTAATTGCAGGTCCAGATCCACTTCCAGGTCGGGCTCTAGGTCTAGGTCCAGGTCAACAGAGAACTGGGGCTCCAAAGATGGGAGAGGCATTTGGGGTTTTGCTGTCTGTGTTTGGTTTGTCTTTRCTCTGGTTTTCTGCAGGCCGGGGGGAGGTGATGGCCCCTTGTTAGTTATCTCCTTAGGGTGCGGTCATGGTGGCGATCTCCTGGACAGCTTCACATCTTGAGGGATCCTTCACCCTCATAGAGATGCCCYCTCCAATCATCCGTACATGGTCCCAGGAGAACGAAAGGAGCCTCCTATGGAAGCAGCGAGGCCAGATATGCTCCGAATCATAGACTTGTTGGCCATCACCACTTGACTTATTCCACCTGGAGGTGCTGGCAAGGGGCTAGGCCATCCCTGAACCCGGGCAKCCCATAGGACTGATGAGGCCCTAGCCATGATAGGGCACAAAGGAGTGAGGCCAGGCCAGCCCCATTGGCTCCCAGCATGGCCAGGGCCTGGAAAGGCAGAAAGTCCCCAGACAACCACGGTGGGGTTGGTGAATAGGGCAGTTTGCATGGGCAGAAAGTGGGACCCTGCAACCTACCCAACTGCCTTCACCACAGACTGGACAATCCTGTTAGGTAAGACTAGGCTGCTCAAGGCTTTCTCCCATGGAGTCTAATGGGGGAGAGGGCAGCATCTTGGCTTTGTCCCAGGGCACTCAACTACATCATCCTCACCAGGAGAGCTCCACCTCATTGGCTTTGGATGTGGTAACCAACTCCTCTCCTTGGGCTGCCTTGGGGGATCTTCAAATCCCGAGGAACCTGTAGGAGGGCAGGAGGTCCTGGCCCTAAAGGAGAACACTCCTAAAGGAGAACATCTGTTAACRCAGGACCTTTTCTAATGCACCAAGCTGAAAAACAAACATAGTCCTGTGTTTTGGACCCATGCAGCTTCCCACCTTGTGTAACCATCTCACTTGGCCAGGAGGTCCCACAGCCCAAGACCTCGACAAGGAGGGCTGCTGCCTGCATGCTGATAGTGAGACTGCATCTCCACCCACCAACTCTAAGGACCTTTTCCAGCACACGGCCACCCCCAAAATTAACCAAGTGCTGCACTTGGCACACACATCCAGCCAATTTCCAGATCCAAGACATTCATCAACTCCACCTTGGCACCTCCAAAAACCTACAGTAGAGAAGCTTGACCCATACTGTCCCCCCAGTTCAAGCATGGACACTGCCCTGCTCATCCCCTAAGATGCCTCCAGCCTATGTGTTCTTTCAGGAGGTCCTCACCATCCACACACACAATTTGGACACTGCCATAGGGAGTCCCCATCCCCTTGGGGATGCGTTGAGCCCTGCTGCTGCCTGGAAAGGGCAGAGCACATGTGCTGAACCCAACAGAAACCAGTTGCTTCTATCAAAAAAGAAAAGAGAGAGAGACACACATATAAATTTAGATACAGACCAGAGCATGGGCCAACCTTCTGCAGCCTGTCACAACAAAAGGCCTTGTGTGACATCCTGGCTGGTGGGCACCCTTCCTGATTGCCAACATCCAGCAACGTTTTTTTTTCCTGGCACTGAGTACTCCATGATGTGCTGGAGATGACCTCTGGTGAGGAGCAGGCAGAAGAGATGGATCCTGAAGCTGTAAAGGATGAAACAATTGGTGGTGGCAGYGCAGAGCACGTGGCCACATTGCAATGGGCAAGGAGACCCCCACCTCAACCAATATTTCTGAGCAAGGGATCTCAGTTAAGAAATATGTCATTGTCCACATAGGTCTCACCCAAGCCAAGGAGCACTTGCCAGCATCAGCCTGCAGGGCACTTGTCCATCAGTTGTTTGGACAACCATTAGCATGCCCATCAAAGTCAAAGCACCATCAATCTGGCCAAGGTCAACCCTGGGGAGCCATGCTGATGACTCTTCCCTSTTCTTGCAGTCGCTCCTAAGGGCCCGAAGATCACCATGACCCCAACAAGAGCCCGTGTCGGAGACACCGTGCGCATCCTGGTGCAGGGCTTTCAGGTGAGGTATCCCCATGGGCTGGYGTGGCGCTTGGTGCTCGGGCACGTCTCACAGCCGCCTCTCTCATGGGCTGCAGAATGAAGTCTTCCCTGAGCCGCTCTTCACCTGGACCCGAGTGGGCAGCAGGCTCCTGGACGGCAGTGCTGAGCACGATGGCAAGGAGCTGGTGCTGGAGCGGGTGCCAGCCGAGCTCAACGGCTCCATGTACCGCTGCACAGCACAGAACCCGCTGGGCTCCACAGACACCCACACCAGGCTCATCGTCTTCGGTAGGACCTTGGTGCTGTGGTGGGACCCCAGTTCACCAGGAGACCACAATGTACCTAGAAGGAGCTAGAGCATTCTGGCTGGATTCCCCACTAAATTGCGTTTTTGCCTTTTGTCTCCCATTAGAAAATCCCAATATTCCCAGAGGAACAGAGGACTCAGACGGTGAGTGCAATAGACAGAGATCACCCTGATCCATTCCACAGAGACAACCTCATGTGGAGATACATGGGGACATCCTTGCGTGGGGTCCCATGGGGACAACCTTGCATGGAGTCCCATGGTGACCACCTCACGTGGAGCTCCATGAGGACAACCTTGCATGGAGATCCATTGGGACAACCTGTGTGGAGCTCCATGGTGACAAGCTCACATGAAGCCCCACAGGGACAACCTCCTGGTGGCTCCTCCAACACCTTGACCCTTCTCTCCTTCCACCCAGGTTCAATCTCCAACCGCTGCAGCTTCCAGCTTGCTTTGGCACTCACCTTGACAGTGATCCTGGAGCTAACGTGAAGCTTTGCCTGCCTCCTCCTCCTCCTCTTCCTCCGCGTGGCTCCAGTGAGCATTCACGCCTCTGACAGTTGGTTCTCTCTTTTTTTTTTTTTTGGTTTATTTGTTTTGTTTTCATTTTTTTTCTATCATATTTACAGTCTCGGGCTTTTTCTGTCTGTGTCTCRGCTTCCTCAGCCAATTTAATTAAAAGGAAAAAACCAATCTCCTCCCTCCCCTTGGCAGCCCGCACTCAGTGTTTCGCCTCGCGCACAGACGTTTCCCCGGGGGTTGCAGGTGGGATCGCGGCACCCACCGCAGCCTCCTGCACCCGTGAAACCCCGTGTTGTGCTGTGCACACCAGCGTGGGGACATCCATCCATCCATCCATCCACCCATCCCGGAGGAYTGAGCCAGTGCTCACCGCCTTTCCCAAGAGCCGTGTGGGGCCGCAGCCTTGCAGCTGCGAGGCAGCCCGGCGCACGGCAGCCTCCATGCAAAACTGCCAGGAAAAAAATGAAAACGAGCCGTTTCCTACAGCTCCGGACACATTTGAAAGACAAAAAAAGGACGCCACCCATCCGCTCGTGTCCTTAGGGGAGGTGCCGGGCCAAAGGCAGGGCGCAAATACCTGGGAAAGCAGAGCCCAGTCCCGTGCCAAGAGGCAGCAGGAGCATCGCGGTGCGGTCGGCACCCGCTCCCAGGATTAGGATGCGGGTGGTGGGGCCTTCCCTGCCCTGCTCTGTCCTGCGTGGTGCAAGGGGAGATGCTTCAGCATCACCAGCGCTCCAGAGGATCCCACCCGCATCGGGAGCACTTGCGCAGGGAAGTAAGGCCCTGCGAGCCACTTTGCACCGTGACGCCAGGGAAAGGGGAATCCTCCAGAATCCATCAAATATCACAGCTTTAGTAAAATAAAGTGGCATTGCTAGAGGTTTCACAGCCGTGTACAGCTTCCAAGGGCCAGCTCACTGCAAACTCAGGCCCAAGTCTTTGCAGTCTAAAACGAGCATTTCGCCTGGGCCCGAGGTCGCACCCACGGGCCCTTTTAAACAGCAAAAGGAAGTGAGGGCAGGTGGCATCTCGGCTTGCTCCGGCTTTTGTGCTTCCTTGTGTTCTCCTGTTTACCTGCGGGATAAAGGCAGCCCTGTGCGCCCAGCCGGCAGCGGCGCCTTGTCGCCCGTCCCACCTTGCTCAAATATGCAAAGCTCTGCTGCGCTCCGAGGCACCTTGCCCGCGGCCTGCTGGATTCTCGGCACTCCTCCGTGCCCGCTCCGAGGAGGGGGAAGCAATGACGGGGCGGGCGAGCGCGGAGTGGCAGGCGAGCGTGCAGCTGGCCGGCAAGCTGGCGCTCTCGGCCGCGGCGCTGCTGCTGCTGGCGCTGGCGTATCGCTTCTGCAAGCCGCCACGGGCCGGCGCGAGCGGCCGGCGCCGAGGGCGCGGGGAGCCCCGTGGAAAGGCCCTGCAGGATGAGGCCGGCGCTGGGGAGGCGCCGCCGGGGCCGCGGCGCAGGCGGATGGCGGCCGAGCGGGACGGCGGCCAGGCGGGACGGGGTGCGCGGGCAGAGCGAAGGCTGCCGGCGGCTGAGGAGGAGGAAGGAGCGCGGGGCGGGCGGCCGCCCGGCCAAGCGGTTGGGCTGGCAGCGGCTGTGTGGAGCGAGCCTGGGTCATCCGGCGTCGCTGAGCAGGACACGGACACGCACGAATCCCCCTGCCCCGGCGGCAGGCTTGGGACGGGAATGCCATCTGCCTGCACGGGCAGTGATGGATGTGCCCAAAGTGCCGAGGAGGATTTGCCCGGGCACTGGCAGCCGGTGCGGGCGAACAGGGAAGGGACACAGACCTGCAGTGTCACCTCAAACCTGGAGCTCACCATGCGGGCGCGAGACGCAGCCTCCGACACCTCCTACTCCTTCTCCTCGGTTGCGAAGATCCAAGTGGAGGAGAGCTACATCCCCAAGAGGCAGGTCAAGGCCGGTGCCGGGCAGGYAGCCCTTGGACTCAAGGGGAAAGTCTACGACTACTTCGTCCAATCAACCTCCCAGTCGGTTTCCAAGAGGAGGTCTCACCCCTACATCCAACAGGGAATCACCCCACTCCCAAATACGGAGCAGGTCACCCCAGAGCAACAGGGCAAGGAGACGCAGCTCAACACGCAACATTCCCAAGCAGCAGCATTGGATTCGGAATCGCTGGACCACAGGAGAGCATCGGARCCCCCAGCTGACCGCCCTGCCTCTCCCATCCTCCCCGCACCGGTGGGAAGCTCCGTGGTTTCCTACAGGGAAGGGGCAGGAATGGGGACGGACCCACCAGAACCCTCCGGACACAAGGGCAGCATTCTCCACATCGTGGAGAATCCCCAGCTGCAGGTGCCTATGGGTGGCCTGGAGGTGGTGGCAGCCTCCGGCATGCCAGCGAGCCCCCAGCCCCCAGCCCCACGGCTCCAACCCCGGCTCGTGGCCAGCGCCAGCTTCTTCCAAAAGTCACCAGCCTTGGGGCCCGGCTCAGACATCCACCTGGACCTGGGCAATTGCTATGAGGTCCTCTGCATGGCCAAGGCACAGAGGCTGGGCCATCTCCAGGAGGCTGCCTACAAAGTCATGAGCGACAACTACCTGCAGGTGCTGAAGAGCCCTTCCATCTACGGTGGCCTCAACGCCGGCGAGAGAGAGCTCATCCTCCAGCAGAGGATGAAGGGCAAGAAACGCGTGGCCGTGGCAGACATCAGCACCCCAGAGCCGGGCCTCCACACCAGCAGGCTCTGCTACTACGACGACGCAGGTGACCGCTGGCATCACCTGTGCCACGTGCCGCCCGAGGCGGCGTCCCGCGGCAGCGCCGCGTGCAGCATGTTCAACTACCTCTTTGTGGTGGCCGGCTGCTCCAAGCGCGTCTTCTGCTACAACCCGCTGACCAACATCTGGCGGGAGATCTGCCCCTTGAACCAAGCGCGGCCCCACTGCAAGCTGGTGGCCCTGGACGGCTGTCTCTACGCCATCGGCGGCGAGTGTCTCTCCACCGTGGAGCGCTACGACCCGCGGCAGGACCGCTGGGCCTTCGCTGCCCCCCTGCCCAGCGACACCTTCGCTGTGGCCCACACGGCCACCGTGTGCGACGGGGAGGTCTACGTGACCGGGGGCACCTCGCGCTACCTGCTGCTCCGCTACGCTGCCTGCTCCGACACCTGGAAGGTGGGCCCGGCCGGCGGCAGCAAGGACCGGACCGCCGAGATGGTCGCCGCCGACGGCTTCGTCTACCGCTTCGACCTCAACCGCAACATGGGCATCGGCGTCTACCGCTGCAGCRCCAAGGCCAAGCTGTGGTACGAGTGTGCCACCTACGCCATGCCCTACCCCGCGTGCTTCCAGTGCGTGGCCGTGGGGCACCTGGTGCACTGCCTGGGCCGCCACTTCCACCTCCGCTTCCTGGCTGACAACGTCTCGCCCCGCTTCGGGGCCAAGGAGCTGCAGCCCTTCCCTGCGCCCCGTGGCAGCCTCCTGCCCGCCGTCCTGGTGCTGCCGGAGCCCCCCGGGGCGCAGACGCAGGTTTGAGTGGGGGTCTGGCATGGTCAGAGGGTGGAGGACACCTCTGGTGGCAGCTATGGACCCACTTCTTCCTCCCCGATACCATCCAAAACTGGTTGACCTAGCTGCAATGTTGAGGGCCGATGGGATGAAGGTGACCGGGAGCCACCAAGAAGCCAACGTGCTGGCCTGGGGCAAAGGCAATCAGGGTTCTTCACGCAGCCATCCAACCCAACCCCGGGGACACAAGGGAGAGTGAAGCAGGGGCTGGGTGGCCACGTTTGCTCAGAGCTGTTTGCATTAGGTGTGCCCATGCAGATGCAAAGAAAACAGCCCATCCCGGCACGCCACCCATCTGTCCGGGCGCCGGGACTGAAATGTCAGCCTGGGCACCGGCGTTGCCCAGCCTAGACCCCAGCACTGGCCCATCCTGGTGGTTCCACAGCCTCAGTGCCGCCGTTACGTGCCTCTCCTTGCCCACATGGAGGTGGTCATCACCRCGTCTACCTGCCTTGCAGGTCAGCTTGAATTCACCTCACCCCGTACAGGAGACCAGCACCGTTCCAAGGTGTCTGCTGTTGGCTTCTTATCCATTACCTTGTCCTCAGCACAAAGTAATATATACGTATATACATATATATTTATAGACTCATAGTGTATATAGATGCCACAGGGCTATAGACAGTCGGTGTTAAAYAAAACCAAAGCGAGTGTTCAATAAATTTAGCCCCAGGCTGCTCTTGTGCATCATTTCAAGCCTTAGCAAAAGCTAATGGGAATGGAGAGGCTGGCAAATGCTTCCCACAGCTAAATAGGACCCCGAAAGCAGCTTGGAGAAGGAAACCAAGAGCAAAGCAGGGTCCCTAGCAGGAGTGAACAACTAACGGTGTGTGGTGGGTGGCACCACCTCCATGGAGGTCTTGGTGGCCACCAGATCTGCTCGGGGTAACGACCTTCTCCTCCCCAAACACCAGGCAGGTGGACACAGCAGTTGCTAGCACAAGAAGCCACCGCTATCACTGTGACCCATCATCAACAGCACTTTGCGGGAGCTCAGTGCTCTTTCCGAGCGTGTTTTGTGGCCACAAATGTGGGAAGAGCCTCAATTTGTCGGGCTTTTCCCCCCCACACTCCATTTCCTCTCCTGTGCCCGAGGCCTTTCATTCAAGCCTGCTGTTCTGCAGCGTCAGTGCCTTCCCAGGGAAAGGGAAAAACTTATTTAAGGGATTTTTTTTTGCCTCCAGGGCACCTCAGGAGGCCTCTCCTGCCAAGCGCTAAAAGGGTTTTGCAGCCGGTGGGAAGTTCTTTAAGGGYGAGAAGCCCCTGGGTGGACAGCAAGAAAAAATTGCATTTCCTCCAGCGCCACTGGGCTCCCTATCGGCACCCAGAAAATCGTGGGAAAAGGTTAATTTACCCATGCATCACCRTATGGGAGCTAAAGATATAAGGGGACAGTGGGAGGCAGCCAAGGAGACCCCAGCTGTGCGGGAAAAATTTGCAGGGAGGGTTCGAACCTCGGGATGGCAGCGGGTTTGGAGCTGCTTGCGGCCAAAGAGCCTCTTGGGGGAAAAAAAGTAAGAGAAAGAAAGGAAGAAATCTGTGCAAAATTGCTGTTTCTGTTCCCAAATGGAGCTGTTTTCATTCCCCAAGAGCCCCAGTGCTGTCACAGAGCACCCACTGCGGCCGTCAGACTTTCAGTTCCTCTTCCAGTGCAGCTCAGAGGCGACATTGCAACACGTTGGGTAAGCAAGGAACCCCCCTGCACACACGCACGCTTTCCTCTTTTTCCATTCCTGGCTGGCAAATACATGCAAAAAACTGCCAACGTTGGCGAAACTGCTTTTTTTTTCCACAGACGCCCTGGCGGTCCCGCGGCGCTCGCGTTGCAACGGGGCGGTCGCGCGCGGCCGCGGYCCGGGGCTTCGCTCCAGCCCCTTCGCAGCTGCAAAGCCTCTGGCTGCTTTGCCCCTTCCCGGTTTTTCCAGCACGTGAATGGAGAGCTGAAGCGGCAACAAGCCGTTTGCACGGAGGAAAACATCTGCACCAAGCCAAGCATCCGAAATTTCTTATTTCTGCCTGACGGGCCTCGCTGGAGAGCTGCTCGCAGCCACCGGGATGCACAGAAGCGCTTCCCRCGTTTCTGCATGCGGGAATCCACAGCTCACAGCAACAGCTTTGCTCCTAAATGCCATGAATTAAGTGTGACCCAASCTCTTCTGGACTCTATTTTCCAGCAGGTCGGGAGCTCCGTCTCTCTTTGCCCACTGAGGCACTGGTACGACTGGAAGCGGGAGGCAGATAAGCACAACTTAATTTTTCTCCCAACTATAACCCACAGGGGGGCAGAGCYAAAAGTGTTCTTAAAGGCTATAAACAATTGGACAATTGCAGTCTTCTTGCATGCAGACTGGGAAGTGTGGAGCTTGGCTTTCATCTGCTTTGACAAAAATCCTTTAAAAAGCCTTAGAAAACCTGGGGTCTGGGGGAGAACTACRGCCACTATGCCAGAAAATGACGGATGTCCCTCCAAGGGAGAGCGAAGTAGCCAACAGCAGCTGCCAAAGGATCATTAGAAATAAGTGATGGAGCTCAGAGAACATCCGCAGAGGACATCTAAATCCATACCTGGAGCCTCTTGGGAGGGAACTACAGCTTTTAAAGGGAATTTAGCACTAGCTCTTCGGCTAACGAGCCACCCGGGGCCCCTCGYGAGATGAGTGCTGGTCCCCTACATCTCCACAAAGTTCATCTCACAAAGACATTCGTCAGCTCCGACCCCTTCTCCTCGCGGCGCCAGCCGGGACGTGAGACGGAGCCCGTGGAGGTGACTCATCTCCTGCCTGCTGCCGCTTATGGGCATTTGGGCGCAGGCTCTTTAAGTAAACACCTCCATGTACATCCTTGGGAAGATGTGTGAAAGGGCAAAATCCAGGAAGAAATAAAGCATTTTAAGAGCCTTTAAAAGGGGAAGCCACCTGCCTGCTTCGGGTGCAATAAAGAGCTGCTCTGGCAGGAATTTATGGCCGATAAGACACACGGCGCATGGATGGGAGTTTAGCAATGTGTAAAATCACCACGCTCCCTTCCACACGTCAGCACTCACCCTCAGCTGCAGATTAACGTGCCTGGAAGAGGAACCGTCTAACAGCTGCTCTCACTGGTGCCTGAAAGGAGACCCCCTGCAGCCAACGGGATCCCCAGATCTGCCCTTGAGTTGCATCTTCCAAAGGATGATCCCAAAGCCTCTCTCAGAGCCACTTGGCYGAGCAGAGAAGTTAAAACATGAACTCCTGCACATGCTGGAGCTGGTAACAASGCCCTAGCCCCAAGCTCCATGTCACTGGATTGCCCTGAACACGCTCATAGATGGTGCTCAAGGGAAAGCTGAGGAGATGCGACATCCAGAGTCGAGCAGGATCCAGCATAGCAGAATAAATCCACATTGCTTCCCTGCGCTTTGCCTGTCTACGGAGTGCAGCTCGAGTCCTGGCTCCTTATGGGACAGTCTTGCCATCTAGCGGCTCTTCAGTTGAGTGCAAACATGGRTGGAAGAGGGATATTCCCCACCGCATTCATCAGCAGCATCTGCCCGTGGTGGCAGATTGCCTAATACAATTATTTTATTATTTATTTACTTATTATTATTTTATTGCCTGATYTAATTGCCTAATCTCCATTGCCAAGAGCTCCACTCAGCCCACGAACTGTCAGAAAAGAGACTCTTTAGGTTCCTCCCCTTTTCCTAAAAAACACATAATAATGGCATATTATTGAGCCTTTCGTAGCCTGGTCCTTGCCCCAATCTGCTGTCATGTAGCTTGTGCTGGAAATCGGTATCGGCCAAGGCTCAGTGCTTTTACAGCAGCAAATTCCTCCCAGCAACTCGCTCCAAAGCTCATTTAGGAAGAGGATAAGATGTGCTGCAGTGGAGCTGGGCACCCAGGAAGATGCCTTCTTCTAGGCATGGCCCCTCCAGGCTAACCACTCTATATCTGCTCTTTTCTGGGAGGGMAGAGAAGAGTCAACCTCTTCCATGACCAATTTGGAAAGAGGAGCAAGGTCTTGTCCGGACAACTGTAAAGGCCATTCTCTCCCCACCTGCTTTTTCCATCATTAGGGCTAGGAAATGCAGCAAGGATTAAGTTATGGGTCAGACTGCAAGCAGATGTCACGCCAGCTCTTCATTCCTGCTCTGATGGGCATCACCAGCAGAAAGCAGCTCTGGAAAAACCTTTGGTGGAGCAATAGGCCAGGACAGCAAATCATGGTAGTGATTTGTGACATTTCTGTGCTCATAGTCCCCAGCACAGGGGATGTCCCTGAAAATAACGCTCTACAGAGCAGAGTAAAGATAAGGTCTCAAGCTGTTGGACCAGGAGCAGCCCTTAGTTGAGGCCACACAGACACATCAATCCAGCCAGGCTACGTTGAAGGAAAGAGCATCTTCCTCTGCACCTGTGAGGATGCAGAAACAGGGGCTGTAGCTCAAGGACAACCAGGAGAAGTGAAAGGCGCTTGTGTAAGGGTCAGCATGAGGGACTTTGTTATCCACGTTGGGCAGCAGAGCCACTCTGGAGAAAGAAGAAGCTCTGTCGCRCATGGCAATAGAACAATTTGACCAAGCTCAGAAATAGCTATTTAAATAGCTACTAATTTCTATCAATAGCTGAATTTCACTATTTAAAAACCTCTCTTACAACAACACCGAACACCTTGAAATACCTCATGTGCAGCTATTTGCATTTGACTTCTCCTTAGCTAGGAGCTGGAAGGAAACTTCCAGCATGAAGGTTCTCAGAAACAGCAGATCCCCCTAGTTCCTCTGAGTAATATAATCTAGCACCTCCTTTCCCCTTTTATCAGTTTTTCCCCTCCGATATGAAGACAAATCTTTTCTGACCGTCCTCCGAGCAATATTAAAGATAAAGCATTTGCCATAGAGGGAAGAAATCATTTGAAAACATCTCGAGGTTTTGTTCTCCTCAAAAATCCAGTCCTGTTTCCTTGAAAGCAGAGGCACATGGACAGGGGAAGAGCGGCAGAGCCAAATATTGTAGCTTCTGCCTTTGGTGTTGACCACAATGACTTGAGCAGGGCAGCACAGGGATCAACCATCCATTCCTGAGGGCATGGGTCTCTAGGAATCCAGGTCAGTTTGCTTGAAAGTGAAGTCATCAGAGGATCCCCAAGGCACGTGGTTAGGCAGCTGCTGCATGTGTGAACTAATTAAACCTTGCAAAGAAATCCTCTCCATCTCCCACCTGCCCTTTGGATACCAGGCCAAGGCTTTCAGCTGAGGACCTCATGCCAGCTCTGGATACCTGAGACTGCTAAAAGCCCCTCCACCCCACAAGAGGTCTTAAGTCGACATTTAACTTCACCCCAGAGCCTTTCAAAGGCAATAAACGTCTTCTCCTGAGGACTATGGAGACCTGACTTGTCTACAGAGGTTCTTGGGGCGCACGTTCTTCCTCTGCAGCATCAACTGCAAAACCTCCATCAGTGCTAGACACATGTGGAGGATCACCATCAGAAAGAGCTCAGCATCGCTTCTCTCCATGATGTATTGCAGGAGAAGAGGGAGGCCCTTGTTCTTCCTTCTTAGGCGTCTATTTATAGCCCTCCAGAACCGGCATCTGCAAGATAGCRCCAAGAACTTCCCCTCCTGCGCCGCCCTCCCCCTGAGCGGACACGTGCCTCCCAAGGCGTCTTTAATGTGAGATTGTTTGAAGAGATGAAAACAGCACATTGCGAGCTGGAAAAGGGATTCTAGCATGGTAATAGTTACCTAAGCTTAGAGAGCCCAAAGGTTAACAGTTTTACACAAAACCTGGCAGTTTCATT
Source organism: Nothoprocta perdicaria (assembly GCF_003342845.1). Lineage (NCBI taxonomy): Eukaryota > Metazoa > Chordata > Aves > Tinamiformes > Tinamidae > Nothoprocta > Nothoprocta perdicaria. The sequence goes on from NW_020454283.1 coordinate 1,229,407, forward strand.
TCTCCCACCATCCCTATTTGCAGTGAAAAACAACACRTCTTACCCAGTTGGCTCTTCACACCTGAGGCGAGACCGTATCCATCACCAATCAGCTCAAAGGTGGCCACGCTTTAGGCAACCAAGAGGTCCTTTAGTGCCTCTTGCCCAGGTGTCCTGCATTGGTCACCAAGGTCTTCCTCTAAGCACAGGGCATGGACAGGAGCTAGAGGCACAGCACTATTTTATGTCCAAATGTAAGATCTACCCAAATAGGTTGCTCTTTTCCCCCTCTTTTTCTCCCCAAAGCAACACAGCTCTGCTCGTGACCAAAGTAAGAGCATCCCAGACAGGGGCAGACACACGCTAAGCTCCGAGTGCCACCAGGAAACATGTCCAAGACTGGCTAGAGCCCGCACACCCACGAGCCCAACTGGCAGCGTCTTCATTGACGGTCATGAGCCAAAGAAGGGAAGGGCAGATGCAAGCATGTCTGACAGCGTACGGCCCATCTGCAAGGTTCACAGCTAGAGAGCTTAATATTTAGGCKCCCATGCCTTCCTGCAGCCACTCGGTGGCATCGGAGCCCAGCGRAGCGAGCRTGGCTCCATGAGCACCAGGACACCRCTTCATCCACCTTCAGGTAGCAGAGATCAGATGTGATTTACAGCCCCCCAGACTCAGCCCTCCTCTTCACTGGAACTCCAAAGATGCCTCCTTGAAGCCACACGAGCACTTAAGGCCGTGTCCAGGTTGTGGGCTTCACCCAGCCACCCMTGCCAAGGCCTTTTCCTAGTGGAAGTCAAGGCTTTGCCTAGAAATCAGAGGCGCTCCCCTCAGCCGGAATAGCCCCCGGTGCCTTGGGGGCAGAGCCCCTGCCACCCCTCCGCACTTCATCACGCGCATCGCTGTGCACGTGTCAGTCCCTAACAAGCCACCTCCGCATCTAGCAAAGGCCCTGTGTTCAGAGCTTAATTTTCCCTTTTTTTCTCCACTCTGCTGGCTGATGCCCCGGAGGCTTTGTTATTTATTTGGCCCACTTAYGGCTTTCCCCCTCATTGCAGATTCATTTCATGTCCCGGTACAAAGGGCTCCGTGCAGACAAGGGCTCCCTGTGAAGAGGTGGCTTTGATGAGCTTCCCAACATCTTTCTATCATGTGTCGGCAGTGGCGGGTAASTGCGCCGTGACCGAGACACCACAATAACAAGTCTATCTAGAGTGGGGCCTGGGTCACATGCATGGCTGCAGGGAGAGGAGATGAGCAAGAGCCAAGTCACAGTTATCTTCAGATCGCTGATTATTCTCTTCCCTATATTTATGCACATGCAAGCTCCATTTATCCAAGCCAGAAGCCAGACCGGAGGCTATAAGCAAGCAAAACTTAGATCAGGGCACCTTTTTATAGCTTGGGTAACCAGAGTGCAGGGGACAACCCCTCCATCTATCATCTCCAGTGTCACACGGGGTGTCCTCACGCCACACATGATGTACRGCCAGCCACGGGCACGTGGCAGCGCCGAGCACACGGGGAAGCTTTATGGACCTCATGGACTCACTCCATCCTGCCTCCGGCCTGTGTAAGCCGGCCCCGCGGGAGAAGTGGCAAGCGGGACACCCTTCGGGGTCCCTCCGTCCAGGGCATTCATTCATGGCTCTCAAAGCCCTGGTTATTCAGAGTTACGCCAGTTACTTAGGATTACTCATGAGGATTTGAGAGATTCTTGTGCTGTGCCTTGCATCCAGCCAGCTTGAAACAGAGACGCTTGAAGCCCAACCTGCTTTTCTCGTAGCCTGATAGGATCACATTTGCCAGCGTACGTTGGCTCAGCTCCACAGCATCTCTGAGCCCTACGGCTGGAAGGACTAAGGCAGCTTTCTGGCAGAGCTGCCTGTGATCACAGGTCTGATAGTTCCTTCCCAGCAAAACTGTAGTAACTTTTAAGTCTTCATTTTGGCTGCACTTTCTCTGTCAGACTCTTAAGTGTTCAAGGATATGAAGCGAGAGCACTCCAGATCTCAGCAGACATCCATGTTGACAGGTTCTGCTGTCAACTCTTCCCAACTCAGTGGCGTTTCTGGGGTTCCTGCCATCCACAGCTGTGATGGAGCAACTTCATTTAAGCGCCAATACCTTAGCCAAGCTTCCTGGGCCTGTGACTTGGAACTGATCATAGCTACTTCCAAAACCAAGATATAAACTCTTCCGTTTCATGGCTTTTTGCATCCTGCCTCCCTGAGCCAGAGCTTTCAAACCAAACGCCCATGGAGACCTCCCGGCTCTACGGCTGGTTGTTCAACRGGCAACACGCCAGGTAGGGGAGAACTTCTCAGAGCCTTTGTGGTGGAGCAAGAGACAAGAGGGAGGATAAAGTCACAGGTTTGATGCTTGTACATAGCCTAGTGTCAAACAGTTCTACTCATCTAGCCCAGCTTTAGCTGCCTTCCAAGCTAAGACGTCTTGAACAAGTGTTTGATTGTTGTAGTACAGTGACCCCAGGGACATCCAGGCCTCTGGTTCCCCAAATGGAGAKTCCCTCTTGCCCCAGGCCAGGACACCGTCCTTCTCTCCTGTTAGCCAAGACATGAAGTTGCACTAGCGCTGATTTACCTCTGCCCAAGTGAACCAGGGCTTCACAAAGGCAGTAGCAGCCCCTCGAGCCAGGTCCGCGCGCAGTGAGCCCCCACGAGGACGGACCAGTGGGATCCCTTCCCCTCTGCCATGAGAAATGCTCCATAGGAGCACAAGTGCTCTCCCTAACTTGAACCCTTGTGCTCAGCCAAGACCTTCACGTGTCCAAAGCAGACTGAAGACAAGATGAGCTTTTGGTGGGTTCGTTCTGCCAAACCACTTATGTTTGGCAAAAAGACACCTCTCCCCAGCCATTCTGCTCCCTGACTGCCTTGGAGTGACGTATATCAAGCTAAGCCCGTGTATTTGCACAGTTAAACCCCGAATTGCTGCCCAGCATGCAGCRTTTGCAAGCTGTTGTGAAGCAGCTCCAAATATTTTGCATCAAACAAGCAGYGTGACACCTAGACAGTCCAGCTCCAAGTGCTTTATTTTCTCCTTATGCCTACGTGTTATTTTTCTTCTCCTTGGGTTTTCTTGCTTAATGTCTATTCACACCAATGTCTCGCCTACATCTTGACACTAACATGACCYAACAGGTGAGACATCCATTTTCCAAACTCACCTGCTCCTCTGCCTCTCTTTTGACATTAACTTGGCACAGAAGACCTAGCTCCAAATCCTTGGCCGGAGAAACAAATGAGTTTCCTCTAGCAAAGGAGCTGCAAGTGGGAACGAAGGACATTTCTCACAGCCAACTAACACCCTCCACCCCGTATTTGCAGGGCCGGAGGTGTTGCAGACACTATGCAGAGGACGGGATTGAGCAGAAAACCTGGCAGCGGGAGGGAATGGGGCTGTACATTAGGTAGGATTTACTTGTCATTATTCACTTATTTGTTTCAGCTACCAGCGAGTCCGTCAGCTGGCTTTGCCCATCTCCCAGGCCCAGCCGCTTGGACAGTGATGAATGGCCCAGGAAGGCTCTTACCAGCGCTGCTATTTCACGGCCTTAACAAAAGGCACGTGAACCTCCCAGCGGCGYATCCTTGGAGGCCTTCGGCTGCCCCGTGGCACCGCAGGGTGCTCAAGGCAGCGCAGAGCAGGAGGAGAGACGTGGGATGGAGCCCGAGCCTCAGAATCTGCTCCCCGCCCCAGAACCAGCCACCGTGATGATTCCAAACACGTCCCTTTGCCCTCTCCAAGCTTTGGATTTGGTCTGTTTAGAAACCAGCTCTTCAGAAGGGCTCTTCTACTGAGCAGCATCCAACAGCCCAGAGCCCTGTCCTTGTTTAAGCCCTTGCCCACAACTGTGATAGGAATAAGCTCAGATCAGTTGAGCCAAGACTGCCAGCACTGACTCATATGATTGAGTCCCTGCGCACATCTCATTAGCAGGAAACATCCTGGGGCGAGCTATAAATACATTTCCAGTCACTCCGGAGGAGCGCAAAGCGCTTTGCCGGCTGCCCTGGGGGATTTGCAACTTGTGGATGGGAATCCTTCCACCCCAGAGCAGAGAGGCAGCTACCCGCGCAGCACAGCATCCCTTCCCCGCCAGCCCCACGGAGCCGAGGACGGGATAAACGCCGAGTGCCACGCGGGATGCGCTTCCCAGCCCGCCTGGGAGAGTCCTCAGACGTTCCTCCAACAGCTCCGACCGCAAGAGGTTCACAGAACCCCCGGCCCGCATGAAAGCCGGGCTTCCCAGCGGGAGCCCCTCTACCCAGAGCAAGGGGAGCTTCCCTTCGCCGGCTGATACCCGGAGGCCGGCGGCGCGGAGCAGCCGCTCCTCTCCCGGCTGAGCAGTCCTCCCCTGCCTGGCGCTTTGATGCTCAGCACGGCGCGAGGCAGGCGCCGAGCGCTGCGCAACATCAGAGCCGGCTGCGGCTTTGTGCGCCGCYGCGATTGGGGGCCACCTGGTAGGAACGCGTGGGGTTCTCCAGGTCTCCTCCAACAGCAGCAGTAGCTTGCTGTGCTTGCTGCCCGCCCAAGGCTCTCGGAGACTCGGAGCGCTCCGTCCTCGGCAGATCTACCCCAAGGCCTCTCTTGGCAGTCAGGGGTGAAGATCACACGTCGGGAGCTCCTCTTCTGGCCCATCGCAAACAGAGCTAATCCACAAGCTTCTCTCAGCCCCTGGCCTAAGGCAAGTGGCTCTTGCCCAGTCACTTAAGCCTTGGCACAAGGCCCTTTCTCCTTGACTCAGTTTGCTGCTCCCTTGCACTGCTCCCAGCACTCTGTTTCTCCTCACTCAGGAGCTGCCCTTTCTCCACGTAAGCTTTTGGACACCATAACTCTATCCACCACCATCCCTTGGAGTATTCTGCTTATTTACCCCCTTTATTTGCAGCCCAAAGAAGTAACTCTTCCTTAGCTTTACATCCACCACTAACAAGAGATGGCTTGCKGCAAACTTTGAAGGACACTTGTCCCATCTACATGGACACACAGGGTGACCTGCCTGAAAAAGGCAGCAACAAAAAAAMCCCACAGATGAGAGACTGAAAGATATTTAAACACATGTAAAGACACTAGGATAAAAACATCACAACTGCACTGCAGTGACTGGAATTAGGCTTGTTAAATATTCCTTTGAGGCAGCCACTGGACCAAGCAACGTTTCAAGAGCGCTGGTGGGTCTGCTCGTGGTGCTTTGCAAGGCGTTGGGTCGTGTTGGTGGATATGCGTGCCCACGTGTCATCGGAGGGCACTCACACCACGAATCGTGATTTGGCTCTCATTAAAATGTCAAGCGGCAATGAAGGATTTAATTGAATTATCATCCTGTGACTGTTGAGGAGTACTCGAAGTCTGTCTGGGGAAAGGGGTACAGAGCAAGACTTTGGTCTTTGACGTCTCACTTTCCAGCGTGTTTAGGACATTGTGGCTTTTGGATCCTGCTAAAAACACATTCATTTGCATGCAGAGCACCAGCTCGGAAGCGGAGCTATTAGCAGACCAGGCAGGAGAAGAGATGCACGTAGAGGCACCACTTGGAAGGAGCTCAGCCCTTGGAATCAGTCCGAGCTCTTTCATTAGACCGTTTCATAGTCTTCTGGGCCCCTTTCTGAACTACTCGCATTAGCGGGCTGCTCCCACGCAACCCCAGTCCTCAAGGACAAGCAGCCCCCATTAGAGCTGTCACTCTCGGGTCTGCAACAGGAGTCCTGAGTGTTCATTTACCAGACAAGTTTTCTGGTGCAACTGTTAACCTTGACCCTGTAACGACATGTTTTCACTTCTGCCACAAATACCTTCCAAGAGCCTGGCAAGAGATTTAACCCCTTGAATGCATCTTCCTAAACCTTACGGTGGAGAAAACAGCTGCTCAAATGGGGCAAAGTCCCCTGGTTTGAGGTCTCCTGCATTAACAGGAGCAGTAGCATCAGGTAATGCTGAGTCCAGAAGACAGTACATCAACAAATCCACCTCTCCCKCAGCTAAACCCAGCTTCCTGGAGAGGTTCGCTCCCCTCACCTCTGCACAGGTCCACAGCTGAACGACCCCAGTCGCTCCACACAAAGCTACTTTCTGGCAGTTTTATCATTCACCTTCTTTTGTGCTTGCTCTGGCAGAAAAATAAAACAGAACACAAGGTCTGAGGAGTGCTGGCTCTGTCTCAGCATCGGCTTTGACAGCTCCTGCATGCTGATGTCCTCTTTGCAGAGCCGAAGACCTTCCTGGACACGCTCCACCCCAGCTATTCCCTTGCATGCAAACCCCGACAATAAAAACACACACAAGAGACGAGCCAAAGTCTCAWCTCTACCCACCCGTGGTAGCTGGGTTTCATCCACTAGCTGGTGGAGGTTGAACATTAGCCTGGAGAATCAGAACCTACCCTTGACCTAAGTCGGACGCGGCGTGCCCTTATTATTTCACAAGAGACCACGTGCACCAATTTTGCCCTTATTATCTCAACAATTGTTGCACAAACAGAGCTTTGGACGTGATGGCAGCAATCAAAACCCAAAGGCAGAAGTTCTGGAAACTACGTGGCTAAGATGTTTTCTAAGAAGGCAAGGATCAGGCCTAAGGGGAGTAAAGACGTGGTCACATGTGACACTTTGCTTCCTTCCAAGTCCTCAAAGCACCTGAGCAAAAACTGGATCTACTATTTCAGATCAGCCACCAGTTCAGTTGGGGACAGGGCCCTATGACCAAGATTTTTTAGCATTTCCCTGACAACTGGTACCGGGYGGGAAGTCCAACAGCTCCCATCTACGCAGAAAACCCAGCAAGCAGCTAAGCCCTCAGCCCAGGACACCACTTCTGCAGACTTTCACGCATACCTAAAGTCATTGGCGGGATTTCAAATGCGCTGAGGTGCCTTTCTGYGTCCGAGACTCCGCTATCACAGGTTGCAATAGCATCCTGTGGCAGGGGAGGCATTACAGAGCAGGGAAACCGCGCTGGAATAAGCGGACACTTGAAGCAAAGCTGCTCTGAAGCTCAGCAGAGCCGGGCAGAGGAGCAGCTCCAAGCCAAGCTCGTGCCCTGCAAGCAGGGCTTGCAAACTGCCTCTGCCCCGGGCCGGGGCAATGCTCCATGCACGTGCAGCCCCATGGCCTGCACGGCAGCTTGGCCCATCTGGGTGGCAGAGATCTGCCCTCAGGGGCCAACSAACCCAGTGCATCAGGCACCAAGGGAAAGGTCGGGGCAGTGAGGACCAAATGATGGCACGTGGGGAGCCTTGAAAGCGGGTAGAGGGACAGAAATACCCTGGTGAGACACAGGGACCAGCTCCAAGGGCAAGAGGGGTTTTTTTCCCCAATCCATGAAAGGGGCTTCCCATACTACCAATTTGTGGGAGCGATCTACAGAGCTTCAGACTCAAGCATGGGAGGAGAACAAAGTCATTCCTTCAYTGTCGTGGAAGAAGAGCCAAGAGCGAGGCACTGGTCACCTCAGGGAGATGAATTTGGAAGCCTTTCCCCTGATCACCACTGATGTTCCCTCCTAGGCCAGGACAGACTTCCAGCAAGCCTCAGGCTCCACAGCAGCCTGCAAGGGAAGGATTTCTTGCACCATGCAGAATGCCATGGAAGCCAGGAGACTGCTTCAGGGAAGATGTTTGCCTTAAGGCTGTGGGATTGCAGCACAGATCCCCATGCAGACTTGCCAGGGGCACCAGGGCTGCATTACACAACCCACTCCGGCCCCTTGGACACCCAGAACTCACCAGAAGTGCCCTGAGCGGAGCCTGTCTGGCCCCTGGAGCTTCTGGGTCGACTCTTTCCCCTTGGTAGCAAGGGAACRAGCAAGGGTTAAAGGACCAAGCAGCCAGATCCTCTTCTGGAGCCGGGAAGCTCCAATGAAATTGAGCCAGTTCGCATTGGCTGTGGGTCTTTATGACCGTTCAAGATACATTTTGGTTTGAGCTTGTCAGTTATTCTGTTGAGAAAGAGATATTCCTTAAGCTCTGTTGACTTCACACTCCATTGGCTTTCGGGATATGTTGGCTCTTCAGAGGCGTGAAGAGCCTTGCGAGTGCTCCCATTTAGCGGCTCTATTTACACTTCCCCAATCTTCTCCTAAAGCCAAAGACCAACTATTACGGTGCTTTCCAAAGCTTTATTGCTGCCTTTTACTGCACTCTATTGCCCAGCCGACAGGAATGGAAAGCCAGGAGCTTTCGCTCGGCCTGTCCATAGCAGGGGCAGATGCATGGAGCCGCCAGCCCCAGGAGGCTCCTAGGGAGCTCCACTGGAGCCTGTTGCACCAGCCTAGTGCCTCCTACCGAAGCACAGGTGCTCCAGAGGGACGTGATTTCAAAGCCGTGTAGAAGCAGCCCCCTTTCCTCTCCCTTTTCCCCAGGGTATTGAGTGCTYGAAAAATCATTATCAACGGGGGGAAAGGAAAAATAATCTGCCTTTCATTCTCTAAAATTAACGCGGGTCGCTCTAAACGCTCATTGTACTGTTCCAATTTTTCACACAGCCTGGAGTCCAACCATGACAAGGGGAGGCACAGCGGTGGTTATGACCCAACTTTCTGGCTAATTAAGAAGCTTGTCAAATGGAGGCTCCTCTCCCCGGAGAGCCCGGGGCAGGAAACAAGTGACTTCCCGTGACGGGCGAGCCAGGATGAAGCCTCTTCTCTTCCCTCCAGCACTTACTGCATGAGGGAAGTCACTTGTTCCCTGTCCACAAGAGATCTGCCCAGGAGCCACTTGGAGCTTCTGGCAGGTGCTCAGAGAGGTCTCGGGACCAGGACACCAGTGAAACAGAGGCCTTGGCCATGGCAGCACCAACACATTGAAATTTGTTGCTACCTGAGAAGTTGAGATGTTTTCTTCCATTGACTAAGCCAAGGTCTAATGCAGCAAAAGGCATGAGTSCCTGCTTTATCCAGGACAGATAGGTACCAACCCATGCTGATGTGCTCTGGAAGGGCAAGTATCTAGAGAAGAAGAGCATTCAAACCAAGTGGCAAAGTCTTTGGGGGAAGAGAAGTCATGCCACCATGCCATCCAGGTCACAGCCTAGCAGAAGAGCACTTCCACTGACATTTAGGCAACACACGGGCAGCAGACACCCTCATAAGCTCTCTAGGCCAGTAATTATTAGGGCTAGGGCCTGTCTGGACAATGCTTCCCACTGCAAATAYGGATTCAACTTGCTAGATGGGGATATTTCAGGCATCCGAATCCCACAAGAAGTTAATACTAATGTTCCTTTTCTTCCCGGGTTTGCTGGGCCCCCTGAGGACAGCTCACCCTATCACCACCCTGGAGCTCCTCTAATGAGGCTTTGATTCACGGTGATGTTCAGCTCGCAAAAAGGYCACCACACTCCAGACCACACCAAGACAAACTCGAGGCAGAAGGAAAGGCTGAGCCTAGCCAGAGAAACAAAGGTCTCCAAAACAGGTGCTACACGTTTAGGAGGAGCAGGGCATGGAGTTCCTTCTTTCCCTGTTTTTCTTGTTTTTTCCCCCAGTTCCAGGCTGTGAGAAGTACCCATGGGCAAAGAACAGGAGGTCTCCATGGAGCTGCTCCTCATAGGCCTCCCAGGCAGCTCAGCTACGTCGTGGGCTCAAATGACCCACCAAACATGTCCCAAACGGGGTGCCCCCAGGCCAAGCATTCAGCAAGATGGAACTTCTTCAGGACAGCTTGCTTATCAATACCCAATTACCAGGGTGACTTCGCCTTGGGAGAAGGCACCAGCAATGCACACGTTCCTCAGGGAAGGGTGATCCCAAGCTGCCCCAGATCATGGCCATGCCACCACTGCCAAGGCCAGACCCCCATTCAGGCAGACGGGAGGATGACTGGAGGGGGAAGGAGGAAGGCCRGGGCGAAGCGGGCCCCGTGCGCCCCAGCAGAGCAGGGCTGCACCCCACGATGGGCAAGGTCCTCTCCTCAGCGCCCGGCTCTGCCTCGCCGCGGCTTCCCGGCCGAGGCCGCGCGGTGGCAGCAGGTATCTGCTGATGAGGAGCCGGAGCCTTCAGCGCGCTGCGGAGGCCGGGCCCGGGGCTGGAGGCTCCCGGGAGCAGGGCCAGCAGCGGCGGAGGGGCCCTGACCGCCGTGTCCTCCACAAGCAGCCTGGGGAGAAGCCCTGAGCAGAAGACAAGGCAAGAGGGGTGCTTTGGCAGACACTCGGCTTGCGCAARCCGGCACTGGGGCAGGTCGTAGCCTGGGACCGCTGGAAGGAGGAAGAGCAAGTCATCCTCACTTACGTGTAGCTCTGAGGTGCTGAGAAGTTGAGGCTCCAAGCTCAGCGTGCTGGATCAGTCCATCCAGCCCCCCGAACCCAAGCTCTCAAGCACCAGCCCAGAAGAGAAATCCCATCAAGGGCTTCCTTCATGGACACTGAAGCCTCTCTGCTAAAGTCCTCGTGTGACCAGTATGAGGAAACCAGGACTCTGCTAAACCAGAAACTGCCGAGAGGAGCCTCCAAATCAGCAGCAGCTTCCGAGCCTTTGGCCAAACCCTGGTGAGATTCTCATCAGGAACAAGAGGCAGTGCTCAGCCTCACGGACCTGCACCCCACCTCGTCCAGGGCTGTGCAAACCCCCCGGCTCTGACCCTGACCTCGCTGTGGACAAATTTTTCTCCTTTCTGCTCTGTGCAGAGCCAGGCAGCGCTCAGGTCCCCACTGCAGGATGAGGCACCACCTTCCATCCCACCGCTTTAGTTGCTGTTCCGTTTGCTCCCCAGCCAAGGGAGCACCTCCCCATGCTGCAGGGCAGGCAGAGCACCAAGGCAGGGCAGGAGGTCCCATGTCAAGGAGAATTGTGGAGCACCTCCACTCTCCACATGGTCTTCTGATCTCCCTCTGACAACACCAGGCTCCTCATTTGTCGTAGCGCTTCCCCACATGCTAAGTTCAGTTGCCTCAAGGACACCAGTGCCTGTTATTCATGTTGTTTAGGGTCAGGGAGACTCGCTGAACTGGAGCTCCATCTTCAGTCATCAGCCACAAGCATCATGAGCAGGGCAACCTACACTTGCTCCAGGCTCTGAGGGCCAATCTTCAGAGCAAAAGGCTCAAGGAGTCTCTTAAAGACCCTTCCATCCTTGACCAAGGGCTACCCAGTCATCCTTCACTGCCCAAGGCAGGGACAGCTCCCCAACCACCCACTGTCTGCGCTGCATGAACTCCAAATGCTTGGCAGRATTTGACCCATCCAGTCGCCACACGGGACCAGGCTAGAGAAGATACTGGGTGGTGGAGATGGTAGATGTTCCAGACAACTGAGACCCACCAGCAAAGGGAGTCAACCAAGATGGGTCAAGCCTACCCAACCACAAGCCTACCACAACCCAAGCAATGGAGGAACAAACAGCCCTGGGGACCAAATTGGTAGGGAGAAACCAACAAAGTTTGGCTTCTTCAGGAACACGAGGCCCAGCATTTTCCCCCTGTCCTCCAGGCTGGGTCGGGATGGGGGTGCTGGGCCCTCTGGGCTGCCAATCCTGCCCTTGCACACACGGCTCGACGCCGTGAAAGGGAGCAGAGAGCCTGCTGCTCGCGACAATGCTGCGCTTGTTGCACCGCAGAGACCTTTAAACATCAAGGCAACATGACATTTGGGAAAAGGAGAGATCTTAATAAGACATCTGAGCTTAATCAGCGCCCTCCCTCCGCAAGCGCGCTGCAATTTATCACCAAAAGCAAGCGAAGGCACAACACGGTGCAAGCCCATTGAAGTCCGTGTAACCGTATGCCGGGCTCCACTCCCATTCTTATGCACGTGGCATCCCCTAGAGTTTTTATTAGCAAATTATTTTCCGCCCACTCTCAATGCGTCGCTTGTAACAACGTCCCTTGGCTTGGCTGGAGCTGGGAGACGACTGCCCGAAGGAGACACAGCCCTGTGGAGCATCGACTCGCTTAAGGAAGTCACCTTTGGGGTGCAGATCTTGTTCCGAGTGGGAAGCGTCTCATTCCGGGAAGACAGAATAAATTCAGTCCTTGCACAAGGAGACTTGYCCAAACTTATTTCTCAGGCCTATCTTGAAGAAAAACACTTGACTTTTACACTTGACTTGAGCCCAGCTGAATTCCTGGGGATCCCAAATGTTCCCAACAGAGCCCAGCGCTGGTGCAAGGTCCGCATCACCTCCCCAAGAGCCGCTCGGCAGCTTGAGACGAGCTCAATGGGAAGCCCTTTCCCACCCATCCCTCCATCATCCATCCACAGCAGATTTTCAGGACAGGATACACGGACCTTTCGGGCGTCCCCCTTGGGCTACAGCTTCTCCCGCCCCTAGGCTTTTGGTCCCACGGGAGCAGAGCCAGGAGCGCGCCCGACTCCAATCCCACATGGGCAGCACCTCTCCTCCATGGGGACATTGCGGCAAGACGCCTATCCTCCATGGGGCTTAAAAAAGACACCTTTTTTAGGCACCGAGGGCCTAAAAAAGACACCTCGGAAATCTAATCCACTATGGAAAAGCCATCCTGATACAAAGGAAGATTTATAGTTTTGAGGGACAAAAGCGAGGAGGAAAATGCCACTTGATTTTCATTATTTCAGGAGAATTGATCCTTTTAGAAGATTACTTAGCAAGTCTGACACTGCGGAGGAACTCGGGAACGTTCAGTACCTGCTTTTAGAGCCCGGTCCCACCTATGCCTTCCATCACGCCGGGCGCCAATCCGTCCACAGCRACTGCTCTGAAGTCAATGGGTTATCCCAGACTTCTGCAGGGATAAGTCAGATAAAAACCTCCCCTTGGATTTGTGCTCGGGGGGAGGATGCCGCCAGCTGCGGGGCAAAATCCAGGCCCTGGCACCCACCTCATCCCAYGTTCAGGGCCCTGGGAAGCATCCCCAGACCCTGGCTCTGCAGCCCCTGGTGCAGATGTAGATCACACAGGGGTTTCTCATTAGATTTCAGCAACAGTCAACTGCTATTTTAATATCTGCTTAATTATTCCTCTGCCACGCCAGGCAGCGATGATTACTGTGCGAGATTAAGTACTCTAGGGCTGAGATGCATGCAGATTTCTTCCTGTGTTTCCAGAGACTCGGCTGCTGCAGACAAAAATTGGACAGAGACRCATTCCCTGGGCCAGGATTTTCCTTCTTTAGAGGTTCTGCCTCCCTGTGAACTGCCATAATCACTATTACAGGGCGAGGAGAGAGGAAATGACTTAAAATACATATGTGTTAAAGGAGGGCAAGCAACTCCTCCGCATTTAGCAAGCTGGCGCAGTACCGCACGCCTGCGAGCAAGGAGGCGCTTTGCGGAAGCGGGAAGCTCGCCAAGGGAAGGGACGGGAATACCCCCCCATCCCGGCGGCTTTGGGTACCAGTGGGTACCTGAAATGCCAGCGCGGGCCCTTCCCTCGCTGCCTAATCAAACATTTCTACCCCTGTTGCGGCCGCTCCGCCCCCCTCCTGACCTTTTCCATTTGGAGTAATTAGGAGGTACCTGCGGGAGGGGAAGGAGGGGGAAGCGGGAGGTTTGTGCCGCAGGGTTTAACCTTCTCCTCCCCTCTCTTCTGGTGGGAGAGGCTGGACCCCCTCAGGGCAAAGGGACCCCAGGCCAGCTGCCCATGCCAAGGGAGCCCCAAACCCTGGCAGGAGCCCACGATGCAGGAAGCTCCAGGGGTTGTCCCGTGCCAGACATCCACGGGAGACCATGGGTGCCCCACGGAGCTTGCACRCGAGGAGGTGATTCTGCCCCTCTCCTCAGCTCTGGTGAGGCCRCACCTGGAGTACTGTGTGCAGTTCTGGGCTCCCCAGTATAGGAGGGACGTGGAGCTTCTCGAGAGGGTCCAGAGAAGGGCAACCAGGATGATTAAGGGAATGGAACATCTCTCGTATGAAGAGAGGCTGAGTGAGCTGGGCCTGTTTTCTCTGGAGAAGAGACGGCTCAGAGGGGATATGATTAATATGTATAAGTTCAGGAAGGGAGAATGCAGGGAGGAAGGGGACAAGCTGTTCTCACTGGTGGCCAGCGATAGGACGAGGGGTAATGGCCACAAGCTGAAGCACAGGAAGTTCCGTCTCCAGGTGAGGAGGAGCTTCCTTACTGTTAGGGTGACAGAGCAGTGGAACAGGCTGCCCAGGGAGGTTGTGGAGTCTCCTTCTCTGGAGGTCTCCAAAACCCACCTGGATGCCACCCTGTGCCACATGCTCTAGGTGTGCCTGCTTGAGCAGGAAGGATGGACTAGATGATCTGTAGAGGTCCCTTCCAACCTTAAATATTCTGTGAATCTGTGAATCTCTAGAGGTCCCTTCCAACCTTAAATATTCTGTGATTCTGTGATTCTGTGAAACCGGGTGCCAACCACAGCCTCGTCCCGCTACCTTCACTGAAAAGTCCCAGCAATGGAAGCTGCAGCTCTAGGGACAGGTCGTGTCTTTTGCACGACAGGGTGAGGGAAGATGCAGGCACGGGCTCCTCGGAGCTACCTTGAAGCTCGTGGGTGCTCCCATAGAGCTGGACTCGGGGACTCGCTGCTGCGAAAGGGACGTGGAGGAAATACTCACAGCTCAACCCGGCACAGAAAGGAAAACGAAGCTCCTGGGGACTTGCGAAACACAAATAAACACTTCTCCTTCCTAACATAGGCTTACTTAACCTTTAACTACTCAGCCATTTGCTGGGAGCTGCCTCCATCTATCACACTTCTTGCAAGCCTCAGAGCAAGCGGGAGCAGCCCCAGGTCTCTCCCTATAAGACATCTGAGACTCCACACACTCATCTCACCTCAAACATCTGTGTGCTGCTGCAAGGTGGGCTTGGGAAGGGGCTCCAGGTCTCTGAGGGACATCTTTTGCTCCRTCTCCCCTCTTTAGGGCTCAGGCAGCGCCCCGATCCCCAGTCCTTGGCATGGACCTTGATTTATAGCTTTACAAAGCAGTTTTATTGCGCTGTTTTCTGAAGTAGAATTTTCAAGGGCATTCATTACTGCTGGAACATGCAAATCTGCCAGGGGGTTGATAAGTCTAGATGCAATAGCAAAAATTTGGAGGACTTTAAAGCCATCTAGCTTTATTTCCTTGSTGCAATAGTATTGCTTCAATATAGTGCTCTTTTTGGTAGTTAAAGCAGCTCCACTGCTGTAATATCGTGCCTGGAAAGTCCTACCTGCCTTGAAATGGGAGCATCTTACTCGTGGCTCTGCCGAGAGCGGTTTTTAGAGCTGGGTACCTAAAGAAGGGCTGCTAGACAGGGATGACCACTTTGAATCGCGACTATTGAGGCTGCAGCAGCAGCAAACCTGGGGAAAACGTGGTAGTGGTTAGGGGCTGGTCGGGGCGGCGCTGAGCGCCGCGTTGCTGCCRCCGCCGCGCTATTTCCAGCAGGATTTTAGCTAACTGAACGGCTCGCCTCGTGTCCATGGGGCTGCAGCGAGCGCGGCGCGGAGCTGCGGGGCCTCCGGCTGCCGTGCGGCTCTGCTGGGCTCAATGTAGTCCTGTCCTTGGGGGAGAGTTTGAAAAAAATAACCTCAAGTCCCTTATTCTGCTCCCAGCCCTCCCGAACCTCTGCTCTGGGGGGCAGGAGCAGTTTTTCCCAGTCATATTGCTGTCTCGGGGCTCCCCAACTCTTTTACGAGCTGGATTTGGATCTGTTTTTCCCCGTATTTATGATTTCTACTGCCTCCCAGGCTCGTCCCTCAAGGCGAAGCCGGGAAGCGCAGCAGGAATGGGGAGCTGGGAGCGGAGAGCCGCAGGGCCTCCCATGCAAGGACCCAGGTGAGCTGGGAAGCGCCAGGGAGACGGCGGGAGGAGAGGAGGAAGCAACCTCTGAAATGTCCTTTTTTGATCTGCCTTAACAACCACTATAGAGAATTAAATGGAAATCGCTTCTGTGATGAAGGAATTAATGGCAATACGGAGAATCAGGCTCAGGTAGGAGACTTGAATCCAAAGGAGGGAATAAAGCCTTGAAATTCAAATGGGGGGAAAATATATATATATATTATATAAGCATAAAGGGAGCCTATTTTACACCTGTAAGACTAAATGTATAAATAAGAGCCGGCTGCTCCCTCTGGGGAGAAGGGATTGTGCTCTTAATTCACCCAGACAAATAGGCYGCTTGGCTCCACCGGGTTCCCTGCGCTTCGGGAAGGGCCGAGCCCGCACGCTGCCCTGCGCGCTCCTCTGGCCTMTGATCCCTCTTTTTTTCCCTTTGGAAGCCCAGGATGGGGCCCTATCCCTGGGGCAGAAGCATCTTGACTGATTTAGGGCATGTTGGGGTTGCAAAAATGCCTTGTTCGCCCCATCCAGGAGCAGCTCTGGCATTGCGGACCCCCTCGCTACAGGGCCGGGCTCTGTTTCGATGCGTTTTGGGGGTGCACGACCCTCCTCGAGGCAGGGGATGGAGGGGAGCGCTCTYCCCCCGGGACACGAGGCCGCGGGCGCGAGCGCAGGAACCCTGCCGTCCGCAAGGGAAACCCAATTAGCCGGCGCACCCTGACAAAAGTAGAGCTGAGCCTTTTAGCAAGGAGCAGCTAATCTTCTTTAAGGAAGAAAACTAAGCGGGGGCGAAGCGCTGGCTGCCGAGTTGGTGCGGGGCCGTTGGATATCTCTAAAGCCACTTACAGGTTCAAAGAGTGAACAAGGCCATTGCCAGCCTTGTTATTTTGATTTGTTTTAATGAAAATACTCTGCTCATTCCATAGATGTCATGCTTCGATAAGGTAATTGTGCAAGGGCCCAGCTTACATCCTCTTAATGCTGCTCGCTGGGCAAATTAAGCCTGACCCAGTGGAGAGGCAGACTCGAGGAGCGCTGGGGAGCCTCTTGCTTGGTCTCCTGATGCGGAGCGGAGGGGCAGTTTTGAACCCCAAATCCTTGGGTTTACATCTTGCTCTCCGTTGGGAAAGGCCCTGGGAGTAGCTGGAGGAGCTGCCCGCTCTGAGCGAGCTGCAGGAGCGCCCTGCGTTCACAAACGACATGTAGGAGGTTCCTTTAGAAACAGCCTGGACAGAGAAACGCTCCTTTCCTCCTTCCAGCTTTGGGTCTTGGAAGAAGCGCCGTGCTCTGTGTGCCTGGGACCACTTCCCCTCCAGCGCTGAGGAGCAGCCCCGGCAAACAAGCAGAGCCTTGTTCCCCCGCGGACACCGGGCCRGCATCGCGGTCCCCATACGAGCAAAGAGGGAACCGGGCGGCAGGGCCCAACCTGCCTCTCCTCTGGCCTTGTCACCTTCTCCCCATCCAGCTGGGACACAATCCGCATTGTCCTTGTGGATGTGGCCTCCTGGAGCTCTGCTGCTCTGCCCAAGGAGCTCGGTGGGACCTTGGGACACCTGGGGCTCTTCTGGAGCTGGGATATGCAGCTGCCTTCTGGGTCCTGGTGCAGGACACCTCAGGAGAGAGGACTTCTTCCCAAGGAGGTCCAGGGAGCCACAAGGAGCTCAAGTGAGAGCTGGACCAGGCACCAAATACCCGCTCTGCGACTCCGTCCTCTCCCCTTGGCTGCTTTAGCKTGCGAGCAATTTTATTTGCGTGAAGCATCTGCCTATCTCAACTTTGCTTCCCTGGACGTGGCAAGGAGCTGCCCAGGAGTCCTCTGGTGGCTTTTTCCAGCTTGAAAACCCATGTTTCAATAAGCAGCCTGCCTGGTCGCATGCACCCCTGCTCCCCTTCCTGGATTCTCTCAGAAAACAAACACTTTGGGCTCAATGTGGTGCTCTTGCTCTCTCTCTGTTTTTTCCTACACCTCCCCCCACCAATTTAAAAGAAAAAAAAAAAATGCCGAAGTCCCGCAGAAATATTTTTTGCAGTCCTCGGTTTTCAAGGTGGATTTATCACCCTTTAAAGAGAGATTTATTGGATAATCGCTTAAAAAAATAATGCTTATTACTCCGGGATCTCAAATGGAAAACCTTCCCACATTAGTAATCTTCTTGTAATTGCAGAAGGTAGCAACTTTTCATTAAATAATTCATCCCCAGGCGTTTTTTTTTTCCTTCCGTATCATACTTCTGGGGTGGAAAAAGAAAAAATCGTGATCAAATTCTTGTGGTTTCGCTAGTTAAAGAGATGGGAGAGGCGTGGGATTCAGCTGCTGAGGAGAAGCTTTCTCCTTCCTCTGCTCTAGAGCCGCATTACTCCAGAAATTGAATCGCACGCTGGTTTAAAAAAAAAAAGGAAAAAAAAAAAAAGGGGGGGGGGGAATGGGGAAAAAAAAAAAAAAGAAAAAGAAAGAAGAAAAGAAATTAGCCTGACTTTCTCTTAAGGAGATTCATAATTAAGAATCCGCGCGTGCGATGCGCGCTGAGGAAGCGCCGGACTTGGGTTTCTTTGCCTTTGGCACCGCGCTGATGCCTCGGTGATTTTGCAGCCGGGCTGAGGTAACCTGCGAGCTCCTTTCTAAAGCGGAGAATTATTTATTTAAAAATCCCTCTTTTTTTCCCCCCCCCTTTTTTTTTTGCCCCCTCCTCGGCGGGGCTGCGGCGCGTTCCGCGCGGAGCGGGGCGGGGGGCCCGATCCCCTCCGGTGCCCGGCTTGTCCGTCGGGGCTGATTTCAAGGCATTTCTCCCAAAGGGGACTGGAGATCTCCAGCATTTATCAAGGCGAAACATACCTTAGGAAACCATGGAGATGGGCGGTGGAAAAAAAAAAAAAAAAAAAAAAAAAAAAAAAAAAAAAAAAAAAGGAGGAAAGCGCGAAATTCTGCCCGGCTCCTTTAAGTGGTTATTTCTTGGCTGATTGATGCTTGGTGTATTTTTCCCCCCTTTTTTTTTTTAATCTATTGCTCTCTGCTCCCGGGAGAGAGAAGGGGTCTCTCTTTTTGCGGCTAATGGAGCGGAGAGGTTAAAAATAAATGAAATTAATAGAACTGATTCAAAGGGGGAGTCTCCACCCGGCTGCGCAGGTAGCGCTCGCAGCCTCCGCGGCCGCGTGGGAAAGCGCCGCTTCCCGCCCCTCCCCGCACCCGCCTTAAGATTTGGGGTAAAACTGGGGGGAAATCGCCGTGCCGCGGCAGCGAGAGCCGCCTCGTCCCGCCAAGGCAGCGGCCAAAACGCGGAGGCTCCGAGCGCTCCTGCGCCCTTATCCGCGCGCCGGAGGAAAAATTCCCAAAAGGGAAAATTCCCCAAAGSGGCAATTTTAAAACTTTATTCATTTTGCCCCCCGTTTTAGCCCGACGAAAGGCAGGTAATTAAATTACTGCGGCGCTGAAGGAATGCTGAAGGAATGAGGGTCTCGGGGTRGCCCTCTCGGCCCCGTTTCTTCGCCGCCGCCCGTTATTTTTTTCCACCTAAAACTTCGGGATTTGGCCCTTGGCGGGAGCGGGTCGGGGAGGGGGGAGCCTCTCTTTATTTTATTGTGCCACAGTCCCCCCAACCTAGGAAAAAAATTCTCGGCGCTGCGCCGGGATTAGGAGCCTTCGGGGGCAATTTGACACCTCGGAAAGAATTTGGAAGAATTTGTCGCCGTGGATTTAATTTTTTTTCCCTGCAGTGTTTTTCTATTTTATTTTATTTTAATTTAATTTTTGAGGGTAGGGGTGGGACGGCGAGGGACGGGAACCAAACGCACTGAGGCCGCTCTGAGCAGAGCGGCCGGGACTAGGGAGGGAGGAAGAGGAGGTAGCGAGGAAGATGCAGTCGAGCCTTTAGTGGAGCGTGGATTTCGTGGCGCAGGGTGTGGGGGGGGTCTCTCGGACAGCGTTTTGCTTTCAAAGAAGTTGAATTTTGGGATAGTGTTGGGGGGGGGGGGAGAAGCCCTTTTCCCCGTGCTTTTTCTCCTGGGAGAGGGTGAGTGAAGGGAGGGGAAAGAGCCCAAGTTTCCAGCGGTTTGGGAGGAAAAAAAAAAAAAAAAAAAAAAAAAAACTCCTTTTACAGCTGCGAACAAAAGGGCCCGCGGGCCCTGGCGTCACGTCCCGCTGCGCGGGGATTCCGGCCCCGCTCCCGCTCGGGGCAGCGGAGCGGCCCGGGGGGCGGCGGCCCCGGGACGGCGGCGCTCGGGGGGGCTCCCGGCGCTGCCGGAGCCCTCGGCGGAGCGCGGGGCTGCGGGAGGCAGAGCTGGAAACCCGCCCCTACACCCACAGCAGAAAAACTCCCCAGGGACAAGAGACCGCAGAGAAGGGCGGCTGATTTTATATTTATCTGTTTATTTATTTATTTATAGATTTATTTTACTGCCCCAGATGCCGCGGGCCGGGTGCACTCTGTATTTTTTTTTTTTTTACGGGCGAATAAACCACTTCTTCGAAGTCTAAAGTTTCTCCTCTCTCCTTCCACCCCGCCCCAATATATATATATATATATATATATATTTATATAAAAGGGAAAGGGGAAAAACTCGAGCTTTCCATGAAAACAGAGCCAAGCCTAGCAATAAATACTATATATATATATATTATATGTGTGTGTGTGTGTATGTACATATATATGCGTGTATATATGTGTGTGTATATATATGTATGTATATATATATAAGCGACGCTATAGACTCTCCTGGGCGGCGGGGAAGCTGCCGCCGCTCATTGGTCGCCGCCGCTGCCGCGGTGCCCCCGTCCCCGGTCACGGATAAAAGCGGGAGCCGGAGCCCGCGAGGCCCCCCCGCCCGGGTCCCCCCCCGCGGGCGCGCAAGTTGGGCGCTCCGATAACTCCCTAGCGCATCCTCCGAGAGGCACCAACCAGGGAGGGAAGGAGGCAAAGGGGGGAAAAAAAAAAAAAAATAGTATCTAGAGCTTATTTCTCATCTACCGCTGCTCTCTTCTGCCAACAGTAGCAATTCACTTAACATCTATGACTCAGTTTCGTGGAAAAAAAAAAAAAAAGAAGAAAAAAAAAAAGCAATAACAAAATAAAGCAGGGGGGAGCAGAGTCCCCCCCGTCCTCCTTCCCCYCCACCCTGTGTCCTTAAGCCCAGCCCAGCGCGAGGCACCTTCGCCTCGCTCCGCCGCTCCGCGCTACATTCCTGCGGAGCGCCCGAGCCCCGAAACTTCCAGGAGCGCTTGGGGTGGGTGCCTCCTTCTCCCCCCCTCCCCGTTTTTTAATTCTTTTTCCCTCCCCCACCCCAAAACCCCACCTCCCCCCACCCCACCCCCCTTTTTGGAGGGGGTTTTTTTTTTTTTTTGAGCAAAGATTTCTCCCCTTGTTTTGCAGCCGCGGGGGCTGGAAGAGAGAGGAAGAGAGAGGAAGAGGAGGGCGCTCCGCGGCGGCGCTGGGCGAGGGGCGCTCCGCGCCATGGCCGCGCTGCCCGGCACGGTGCCGCGCATGATGCGCCCGGCGCCGGGGCAGAACTACCCGCGCACCGGCTTCCCGCTGGAAGGTACGTGCGGGGAGCGCGCGGCGCGCTCATTAAGCGCCTCTTCATTAGGGAAATCATTAAAGAGAGGCGGCTTGGAAGGGGGGCGAGGGCAACGCGAAGTCCGCGCGGCTCCGCGCTCGGGCGCCCAACTTCGCGCCGGGTTTTCGCTCCCTTCCCGCGGCAGCTGCCGCTGCTCCCCGCCCGCATCGCCTCCGCTTGCSTTTAGTTTCTCTTTCCCCGCTTTTAATTAGTTCTCCGCAGCAGCTGACATTTTTTAACAGGTTCTCATGTTCTTTTTTGATTATTATTTTTTTTACCCTCCCCGACAAATGTCCAAATTTCTCCCCTCCAAAGACGAAGCGRGAGAGGGGAGTGGGGGAAATAACCCGGCAAACTTTATTGTTTGCAACTTTCCCCGGCGAGAAGCGGCCGCAGCTGCTGCCGGCGGGGGCAGCTGCGCGGCGCCCGCCCGGGGTGGCCTCGCTCGGGGACACGCAGGGCAGCGGAGCGGGGACGGGGGGGCACTTGGGGCTGCAGAGAGCGGCCCCGGGGGCTGTCCCGGCGCTCAGTGTCACCCCAGCTCGGCAGCAACTTCCCGAGCCGGCTGCTCGGCCCTTTGTGGGCGCCCGGCGCTGCCGCTCGCAGCATCTCTGCGGGGTGGGGAAGAAAAGAAAAAGATTTAAGAAAGAAAGAAAGAAAAAAAAAAGGTAAATTAGAGTAAGACCCGGCTTTCCGCATGTATTAAACACGCGGGATTCATACGGGCCGTGCTCAAGTGGCTAAACTCAAACCCGCGGCCAGCCACGGCGGCTGCAAAACACACAAGCCGCGGGGATTTGCTCAAGTGCTTTTCTGTAGCAAATGAAGTAAAACAGGCGGCAAGGGAAAGGATCAAAGGATTACAACAATATTTGCACAACATGCCTGCGAATAATGAAGCGGGGGAGCGGCCGCCGATTTTAGCACCTCTTGAATGTGAAATGGGCCACTCGAGGGCTCTGCGGCGCGATGACAGCCCCGCGGAGCGGCGGCCGAGCCACTGGCAATTAGTGCTGCGTGATTCTTATTAAATCGCGAGGCAATTTCTGCAAACGACTTGTCTTCGTATAGAGAAAAGCAGCCCCTCGCCTTAGCCGTCCCTCGCCCCCTCCAGCCCTTCTGCAAATTATGCAGCTGATCTTCCCTCTTTCCCCGCTTCTTACCGTCTCTTTTTTTTTCTTTTTCTTATTTTTTTTTAATTTGGAGACTGTGAAATCGAATTAATCTGCAAGATCTACGCGGCGAGATATTAAACAAATTGGGCGACGCGAGCGGGGCGTTAGGGACATGCAGGGGACCCTGCCGGGCCGCTCGCATCGCGCTCCCCTCCGAGCCCCGGGGAAAAATAATACAATTTTTTTTTAAAAAAAATATATATATAAAATAAAAATAAAAAGAGGAAAAAAAAAACCCAGATCATGTGTGGGGGGAGAGTCTCCAAGTATATTTAGACCAACTCTTTCCAAAACTTTGTTTGAATATAATTGCCCTCCCCTCGACCCCTTCGCCCGGCGGTGCCCAGAACCTGGAGTTTGCCCTGCAGGGCGCTGGGAAACTTTTAATTTTCGGCTTGTCCCTTGCGGTTTTTTGGGGGCCTGCGCCCGGCGGCTGACATTGAAAACGGCAGGTGAAAATAATAACARTAATAATAAAAAGGAGAAAGCRAGAAGTGCACGGGAGGGGAGATGGAATAAATATACTGAGGTCTTGGGCGATGGGGATTTTTAGTGTCCACCTAAAATAAGTCTCCTTCTAATGCGGGCTGGGGCCTTGGGTTGATGGGATGGGACGGGGATGGGAAAGGGGGGCTGTGCAGGTGCGACGCGCGGAGAGGAACGAGCCCCTCACCTTATCACTATTATCACTATTATCACTATTATCACTATTATCACTATTATCACTATTATCACTATTATCACTATTATCACTATTACCCTCCCCGGCCGGCCCGCAGTGTCCACGCCGCTGGGCCAGGGCCGCGTGAACCAGCTGGGCGGCGTGTTCATCAACGGGCGCCCGCTGCCCAACCACATCCGCCACAAGATCGTGGAGATGGCGCATCACGGCATCCGGCCCTGCGTGATCTCCCGCCAGCTGCGCGTGTCCCACGGCTGCGTCTCCAAGATCCTCTGCCGCTACCAGGAGACGGGCTCCATCCGGCCCGGCGCCATCGGCGGCTCCAAGCCCAGGGTGAGTCCCGCGCCCGCCTCTCCTCCCTTCTCTCAACGCCACATTTTCCCCATTTTTTAAAAATTAATTTCTTTTGGCGGCGGGGGGGGGGGGGACGCAGCTGCGAGTTGCAGGTTGCGAATAAATCGGCGTTTTTTTTTTCCCCTCTGCAACAAGTGGCCCCTGCTGCTGTTCTGCGGATATGACCGCCTTAGAGAGTAATAAATATGGGAATCTATTTATTACTTTTTATTATAGCCCCTCTCCATYCCCCCTCCATTTATTATAACCCCCCAAAACATCCCTTGTCCCCGTCCCCCGCCCTCGCCCCGTCTCCTTAGGGATGGGGATGAACCCAACTCAATCACTTTTCCCCCTTCCCTGCTCTCCGCGTGGGTTTGGGGAAGACGGGAGCGCTTTTGGTTTCTTGCTCTTTGCCAATGCTTTTTTTCTTAAGACTCCGAATTAAGGGCTGGGAGCGAGAACTAAATTAGTTCTTAACGAGGTCCCAGCTTGGTTTGTAAATTAAAAGCGGTGTTTTTTCCCCCTCTGTCCCCTCTCCCCAACCTTGATCCCAAAAGCAGGTCGCCACTCCCGACGTGGAGAAGAAAATCGAGGAATATAAACGGGAGAACCCCGGGATGTTCAGTTGGGAGATCCGCGACCGGCTGCTCAAGGACGGGCACTGCGACCGCAGCACGGTGCCCTCAGGTGAGAAGGCTGCTTGGCCGCAGGGAAGGCGGAAAATGGGAAGAAAATATAAATAAAAAGAGAGAGGGTGCAAGTCTYTTTTTWAAAAAATATATTTTGCATATATAGCCAAAGAAATCCCGCAGCAGCAAGTTATCCTTCCGCAACTGGAGTTTTCCCCGCTGGCAAACGTGTTTTCCTGACTTATCCCGAATACGGGAGTGTCCTGGGATGCTCGGTGCTCCCCTCGGGATATTTTGTGCACAGGGGGATGCAGAGAGGGGCGGTATACAGAAAGCGACTTTGCACCCCCAAAATGAGCATGTGGGGTCCCATGGCGGAGGCTTTTTTGAGGTGGGGGGTGGCGCATAATGAGGGGGCTCCTAAGGGCTGCTCGCATGGCTCGTGGGGCAGTGGGAGTCTCGGCCGGGGGAGGGTCCCGCCCTGGTGAGCCTCAGGCCCGGGGATTTTGGGGAGTCCCCAGCCTGGGGGTGTCCCGTGAGATCCCCCCCGCCGCCGTTGTGCAGGCAGCTTATACTCGCCTTCCTGCCTTTGACTGTCTGAGGTTTAGTGAGTTCGATTAGCCGGGTGCTACGCATCAAATTCGGGAAGAAAGAGGAAGAGGAGGATTGCGACAAGAAGGAGGAGGACGGCGAGAAGAAAGCCAAGCACAGCATCGACGGCATCCTGGGCGACAAAGGTAACGGGGCCGGGGGCGCCCGCGGCCGGCGCTGGGGAGGGGGCGCCCAGCGCGGGGCGAGGGCGGCCCTGGGATGCGCGGCGGATCCATCGCTTTTAAACGGGAGAAGGGAAGCGGCGGGGGGAGCCTCTCGGGTTCCTAAATGAATTTGTTAACCAGATTTCCCGGCCGCTCTCTAAGTGGTCCCCTGAAACTGCGCTGACAGGTGACCGATCTGGCCAATCAATATCAATTAGCGGGGCCGGGATCTGCGCTGCGGAGCGGCCCGGGGGTGGGAAAGGGCGCCGRGGGGGAAGGGGGTGTCCCTCGCATCCCGGCATCAAAAGAGCTGCCCCCCTCCCTTACAGAAAAACCATTAACAGGCCGGGGGGGGTGGTGGTTTCTCCCGCGGTTTGCGGRAAAAGGAGGGAACTCGGCGCAAGAGGCAGTGCTCGTGGCTGCCGTTTCGGTGGGGGACGCTTAAAACGGGAGGGGACTGCAAGATCAAACCGGGGTGGGGCGACGAGGGGAGCGAAGTGGGAAGTTTGGGAGGGAAGAGCTGCCGGCGGACTTGAACTTTGGCGTTTCTTTCCCGGTGAAATTGAGTTCTTGCAAATTGTCCCTCCTCTCTCTCCCCCGCCTTAAAAAATAATAATAATAATAATAATAATGGTGCGGAGTTGCGGAGTGGGGTGTTTTATGTAAGGGACAATTTAAGCTTTAGTGATGGAAGCGTCTGCGCGCGCGGCGGGGCGTAAGGAAGGGACGAGGGAGCCGCTGCCGTGAGTTGGGCAGAAAACGGGCATTTACTGCCCCGCGCTGACGAAGCGGGCGCTTTTCTGCAGGAGAAAGGGCGAAGGTAGAAGTGCCGGGGAAGGACCGGGATTTCCCTGGCTGGGGAAAAATGGCGATTGTTCGGGATTGTCTTTTTTGGTGCTTTGATTAAAAAAAAAAAAAATTGGGGGGTATATTTTCGAATATTTGCGCAGAGGTCGGTGTCGAGCCGAGCAATCGGAGCGGAGATGTCATATACAAAGACACACAYATATATGTATATATATATTTGATTTTTTTTTTTGAGGCCCAAGGGCCAGATCCGGATTCAAGTTCTCCCCTCCCTGCCCCTGTTCGCAAAGTTTCCCCCTCTCCGGAGCATTGCGAGCGTGTAGCGATAGGGAAGCGCGGCGATTTGGGGAGGTTTTTTTTGAATGGGGGACAGAGAGAAGCCGTCCCGTGTCSCCAGCAAACCTGAGGCTGCGGATGAAGGTGCAAAAAAAAGGTGGGGGGAGATCAAGAGTCCGATTCCCCTTCCTTTTTTTTTTTTCTTTCCCCCTCTTCCAACCTTGAAGATGAACTTCACTTTACAAAAACCTTCGAGGCCATTGAAGCTTTATAAGCAAAAAAGATTCCTGCCCACAAAAGCAAACAGTGGAAGGGGGGAAAAAAGAAAAAAAAAAAGTAGGAAAAAAAAGGGGGGGAACCCGAGGCTGCCTTAAAAATGGAGTAAAGGGATGGGGGAGGGAGGGCTTGTCTATTCTCATTCAAAAATGGGCGAGGAGGAGAAAAAGTTAGCACAAAGGGCCGAGGAAGGGAAGAAAGGGAGATAAATTATTCAAAACTCCCTGCTGTTAGATAGTTTTGTAATATTATCGGACCGTCTGTTGGGAAAAAAGGAGAGCCGTTGGACGTGGCAAAATGGTGCTTGTGATTCGGGAGCGGGCAGCGCTGCTTTGCAAATCGGGGCCATTGTGGCCCCAAAACATCCGCCCCCCCCTCACCCCCCCAGCAGCATCAGGTTGTGGATTTTTTTTTTTTTTTTTTTTTTTTTTTTTTTTTTTTTTTTTTTTTTTTTTTTTTTTTTTTTGGGGGGAGTTTTTTTTTTTTTTTATGTAGGGTTCGGCGCTTGGGGAAAAAAAACAAAGTTATTATTTTAAATGTAAAAATGACTTCCACCCCCCTTCTTGCCCATCCTTTCTACGTSTCCCCCCTCCCCCCCCCAAAAAAAAACAAAAAAAAAAGAAGAAAGACCAAAACAAACAATGAAAAGCAGGGAATCTTCGGGGTTTTTAGTCCTTGCTAATGCGCAGAAACGCGTGGCCATCAGGGAAACACCCCGGAAGACACCACGGGCAGCGCGAGCGCCCAGGTCGTCCCGAACCCGCTTTAAAGCGAGAGCACCCCATCCCAGTAGAGAAATCGCCGATTTGGGGCTCTTTTTGTTTCTTTTCTTCTCCAAAATCTTGTGCCGACGTGTAGATAAGAAAAGGAGCGGGGGGGAGCTCGAAAGTCTTTGGAGAGGGTGAAAAGTGGGAGCGGGTGCCGAGGGGAGAAGCGGATCCTGATGCCGTTCGAGCGCTCGCAGCAATCTTGCCCCGTTTCCCCCCAGAAGGCAGCCAAAAACACCCTAAGGACGGGTATTTTGACCCCGGCAGAAGTTTTAACGCCCCCATTAAGGTAGCTAATGACCTCCGTTAAGTTGTAAAGCGCGAAGAGCGCCCGGGGTGGGGGGTGGGGATGGGAGAATGACCCCCTCAGCCCCCCCCGAGCGAAGCTCCCACTTGTCCCGGCCGCGCTTCATCCGCGCCGCCTCCCACTGCAACGYCGTTAGTTTGATGTTTTTTAATAAATATATATATACACATATATATATTTCAGGGTGGGAGGAGAGAAAGGGAGAAAAAGGTGTGCGGCGGTGGTGGGGGAGACGCATCGGGTGCTTTGCTGCTGCCGAATGGGCTCCGTTTCGGGGGGCTCCTCGCGGGGAGCCGGGGGAAGCCAGCCCTAAACGCTCGCTCTTTTTAAGCGTCAAAAGAAGCTTCCACCCCGCGCCTGGTTCCTTCTATCGTCTGCTTGGCATTTAATAATGTTAAGACTTATTAGAGCTGGTAATGAAAACTGTGGCTCTTGAATAGGGAGCTGTGTTGGAGAAGGGTGTAATAGCTCCAAGGCATGCTAAGAAATGTATTTATCCCCAATCAGTACTCACTCTCTGAGTTCCAAGCACAAACGTTAAGTTGAAGGGTTTTAAGGCAGATTAAATTGAGCCTTTATTTCTTTGCACTTTCATCTTTAAACGGCTTCACTCCGGCTCGCCCTGGGCGTATATTCATGAGGCTCCACTTTATTTATTTTTTTCCCCTCCTTATCCTTGTTAAGAGCGAGTTATTATTATTATTATTATTATTGTTATTATTGGGGTTGTTGTTATTTGGTGTGGCTTCTGGGGTTTATTAGGGAGGGTCACACGTGGGGGGGGGCTGCCTTTTTCCCCCCCTCCCTATCCGCCCTCTTATTTGGGGGGGAAGGGGGAAGATTGGSTTGGGAGGTGATTTGGACTCCCCTCCTTTCCCCAAATCCGGGGGGTTTGGGGGAAAAAGGTGCCCAAGGGAGTAAACTGGGGATGGGGAGGGTCCAGCTTAAATCGCAGCCTGGCGGGTTCCCACGCGCGGGGCTGCGTTTCTCCCGACCAGGCGCGGGAAGCGGTAGAAAAACACCCGCCCGCGCGGGTGAATATCGCGCAGGGTGTCAAAGTCGGGAAACGGGAGAATGGCAAACGATATTATTATGATCATCGTGATTATTATGATTATTATCTATTAGGGACGGGGAGGGGGAAAGGTGCCCAGGTGCGAACAGCAGCGGGGCGGGCGAGGGGAGGAGGAATGTCCAGCCGCTTCCAATTTAATTTGCTGGTTGCCACTCGCTTACCTATCTATTTATTTATCTATTTATGTTATTTATTTCCCGGGGGGCGATGGGGGTATAGGGAGCAATTCGGCGGGGAGGGGGAGATGGGGTATAAAAACAACCTCCCGACCCCTTTCTCCACCCCCCCCCGGCCCAGGTTGTGGTCWCACATCGCTTGGTGTCCCCAGCGATGGGGACAGCGGGGAGGGGGGCCGGGGGGTATCAAGGCGGTTTATCAGCAAACAATCTCGAGTTAAAACCAACAAGCGCCTTCTCTGTCAATGTGTGTTTAGGACGGAGGCGTGGGGGGGCCGGGGGGAAGAGACACTTCATCAAATGAAGGGATTACGCGGGGCTGGCAATCTAATCAAACGGAGCCCAGGCGGGATTTGCGAGCGCGGCGCGCGGAGCAGCGCGGGGAACGGGGGGCAGGAGGGAGCCGCGCTCGTGTCAAGCAATTCCCGGGGCGGGGGGGGCGCCGGCGGCCCCCCGAAAAGCGGCGCGGACCCACGGGGACCACGAGGAGCGCGGAGAGGGCGACAGGAGCACGCGGGGGATGCGCCGAGGGACCCGTCAAAGGGCTGGGGGGGGCGAGGCGCGACCCAACACGGGCCGTTGTGTGGGGACAAAAAAAAAAAGGAGAAACGAGCGAAGTTGAGGATGCGGGGAGGGAAGTT
>NW_020454283.1:1258648-1305914 GCF_003342845.1 Nothoprocta perdicaria
GTGGGAAGGACAGGTCCCATTCCAGACCGGAAAAAAAAAAAATACACAGATATCTCAATGTGTCTGGCCAAGGTGCCTATTCCTGCCGGGAATATCGGGACAGGGAGGGCTGAGCGCCGGGAGCGCAGGGACGTGGCGGCCGGGGGTGGGGGCAGGAGGGMTCCGGGCCTGTAACTGGGTGCGGGGGGTGGAAGCGGCCAAGGATGGAGCAGGAGGCGGGAGGAAGACGGTTTGGGGGGGAGCGAGAGGGAGGCGGTGGCTGCAGGTGTGTCCCGAAAGTGATGGATCTTCCCCCAAAAACTCTCGTAACCCCCCCCCCCCATCATTTTGAATAAGTTTAGGGCAAGGTTGGGCTTTATTCTCTAGCGCTTGCTCTTTCTCTCTATACAGATCTCTCTTAAATGGGAATTGTGCGTAGGAGAGGGGAGAGCCGTGTGTGCAGAGCGGTTAAAGGAATTAGATATTTACCGGGTTGAAATAAGCTTGGTTATAAGAAAAAAAAAAAGGGGGGGGGGAGACACTGAGAGATGAGACGGGAGAACACTTCAAACGAATTCATCATCTGGAGTGGCGAAGGGGAGATTTAGAGACAGTATTGGGAAGTTATTTAGATATTAATAACATATTTTCCTGAGGCGTCAGGAGTGCCTCCATACGCACTTTTTTCTCGCAGCTATTTGGCTGGGTGAAATATGGGAGACCCAAATGTTGGGGAGAGATAACACAATCAGCCTAGCCCTGGTCCTGTGACTGCATCATAGCATTAAACCCGGATTAACCTCCCCTTTCTCCTCCTCCCCCTCTCCCCCCCACCCTTTCAGCCTCCCCCCTCCCCAAGAAGCTTTCCAAATTTTTCACTGGAATTTACATGGCAGGATTTTAAAGCACATATAACACTAGCCTTAAAGCTGTAAGGTACTTACTTGAGTATTAGGGTAAAGCGGAGGGGGGGGGGAATCTTTCTGAAAATTACGTTTGCTACAAAAGAAATAAGCAAATAAGGGACCTTTTAAGGCTCCGAGCTTTGCAGACGATATATATTTATAGGGAAGGTGTTTTTTCTTTACTTCTACTACGAAAAAGCGCGTTTCGCTGCCACCCCCCGCCCCGCGCCGCCTTTCCAGCCCAGCGCAGCGCCGGGCTTGCTCTCCTCGGGGCCGCGGAGCAGCCGCCGGGGCTGCGAGGATGAGGATGGGATGAAGGTGGGGATGAGGACGAGGATGGCCATGAGGAAGCAGCCTGGGCCGCTCACGAGCGGCTCCCCCGCTGATCCCGCTTCTCCCCGTCCTGCTCCCGGGGCGCTACCAACCCAGCCAGGTGGAGCCACCAGCGGGCCCAGGTGGGGGGTTATTGTCCCCTCTGTCGCCACCAGCCCGAAATAATAACTAATAACGAGCCCCGCGTCCCTAAAAGGCCGGGCAGGGCAAAGGGGGTCGCAGGTGCGGCCGCATCACCGCCCCCCCACACCCCCCCGGGCGGCTCGAGGCTCCGTTTCTCCGCCGCGCTTCGCCTGCTCCGGCCACAAAAGCAATTAGGTGGCAGCTAATGCCGCTTTATAGAGACATTTGTCACCCGGAGTTGGGGAGAAGTGAGGAAGGAGGGGGGAGCCCGGAGTTGGCGCTGCTGGAAGGGGCGCTTYGCCGTTCTGCTAAGTTAGGGGGGCCCGGAACGGATCGTACCGCGGTGCAGGGGCCGAACCGGGGCGGGGGGCAGAAGAAAAAGTAGGTGAGGAAAAGTAGAGGCAGCTTGAGGAAATTGAGCAGCTTAGGGCCTTTGATCCTCGGCTGCTTTTCCTTATCAGAACCATTCGCGGTGACACCGGCACAAAGGAAGTTCATCACATTACAGGCGGCTCGGGCTGCTCGCACGAACCGCAGCCTGTTAATTGCGCGCGGCCGCTGCCCCCTGCGCCGCGACGCGCGCGGCCCGGCCACGGGCACCCCCGGGGTCGCTCCTGATATCTGTGTGTTGACCCCTGCCCATCATTTTCCACGCAGAGGGTCCTCCCGGTGCTCCCGTTTTGGGGGCAGCGCGGAGGCGGCCTCGCCCCGGGCTCTCTCCCCGACCCTGTTTTCACTCGCCTCTGTTTTGGGTTGATGCTGCTAAAATTGGAAGGGAGCCCCGGGCCTGACCCTGCGAGCGGGGCCCGGGCGCGCAGGCTGCGCCGGCCGCTGCGAGGCCGCGGCCCGGGGGTGGGGAAGGAGGAGGAGGAGGCTCGGCAGCCTCCAGCCCTCAGTGCCGCCTTTGTGCCGAGCCCTTGGAGCCCGCGGATCAAAGTGACCCGGGGGCTTCTCCTCCAGAGGGAGGGAGGGAAGCGGAGGGGGGCGAGGAAGCCGCTTCGCCCCGGGAAGGGGCAGCGGCCGCGGCGTCAGCTCGCGCTTTTGAGCGGGAGAAATGGATTGATTCGTCCAGTTGCTGGGAATGAAGGGAGAGGGGGGAAAAGTTGGCGAGGTTTCCGCAGCAGAAGCGGCTTCCGAGCAACTTCCCTGTGAGCGGAGCGAAAACACTCGGGCGTTTTTAATTTTTTTCCCCTCCTTTTTTTTTTCCTCGAAAGGGGAAGAAAGGTGCTGAAATAGGCGGCCGTTCCGCCGCTTCCTGGGGAGATTCAGTTAGAAGCTGTCCCAGCGCAAGGAAAGCCGCGGTTATCCCCAGGGATGCAGCGCTCGCTTTAATGCGGGAGCATCTTGGAAGCGGGAAAGACAAGGGGGATACTTGGGTGTCAAGACAGACAAGGGGAGCCTCGTGTTGGAGTTCGGGCCGTGGTTTCCAACACATCGTGGTGCTGGAGGGAGAGAAAGAAGCGCTGACGTGAATGGGAATGAGGGGAAAGGGATTAATAGCACCCGACTTTCGTCTAGTGTAAATTACCCAAGAGAGTCTGAGCTGCTGATGATTTTAAAGAAATATATATATATGTAAACATGCAGATGTTTAGTGAAACAGTGGCAATTTCTAGAGGGCTTTATTCTTTTTAAATTCTTGCCAGTGTGCTCCCCGATTCTTAAAAAAAAAAAAAAAAAAAAAAAAGTTTGCTGCTAAATAGCAGCAAATTGAGCTATTTGAAGTTTTTTTTCCCTTTTCTTTTTCCTTACTCGAGAATGTGAATATTTGGTTTGTACCTTGTTGCTCTGCCTCTTTATCCCGGAGTTTTCTCCTTAATCTCATTCCAACCACAAACTCTCCCTTGTGCGGGTGGCTGAATGTGCTCCCAGCAGGAAAGCGGCAATTTCCATTCCTGAAACTGCAGGAAAAAAAAAAAAAAAAAAAAAAAAAAAAAAAAAAAGAAAAAAAAAAAAAAAAAAAAGAGGAGCAGGAAAGTTTGGATTTTAAACAAATGTTTTGTTTAAGAAAACAAACCAAACAGCTCCGCTCTTGCTACCTCCCGCTCACGAACTGGGCAGGGCAGAGAGGGACAGGCTAAGGGAAGCRGACGGGGCAGCCCCAGATTAAGATGCGTCTAAAGAATCAGGACCTGCAAAAATGGTTAAATTCGAGCGATTTCTGGGTGGAATGGGAAATTATATATGTGTGTATGTATATATATATATGTATATATACAGATAGTCAAATATTGCCATACTTCTCAAGGGAAAACGCGGCCAGCTGAACCCTTTTAGGATCTCACTGCTCTCGCCGTGCTGCGGCTTGCTGACTTTTCTCTCCCATTTTAAACTTTACTCCGACCGAATTTGATTTTCTTTCCCCTTAACTCTTTTCCTCCCTCCTCCTCCTTTTCTCTCTGGCCCTTCCTTTTACGAGGGTATTTTTTTTTCTCCCTCTGTTTTCTCCCCTTAACCTCCTCTTCTTTTTGTCCGCCTTTCACTCGCGGCGAGGCTTTACAGCTTGCTACACTTTCTACGTGCCTCAATAGCCACTTTAGAAATACAAACAACTTTTAGAGATAAAATAACCAAACCAGAATGGGACTTTGAATGGGGGAATAGTTGTTGTCCTTTACCATGGAGTGTGCAGCCGCCTCTGCCTAATCCAGCTTTCATTTTCACCGACAAATGCCAAGAATCTCTATCTGTCTCCCAGCCCCTCGGGAGCTTGATTACCCCACAAAAGGCTGCCATTATCCGCGGGGGGAAACAGGGAGGGGGCACGGGGGCTCGGGCCTCTGAGGATGAGGGCATCTCCAAACTATTGACTTAGGGGATGAAGTCAAGAGCAAACACGCTGAGATCTGAGAGCGGGGGGAGTTGGTGGGTTGAATCCTCCCGTGCAAAGTTTTCTCCCCTCTCTGGGCTTCCTCCCTCTGGAGAAGAGGAAGAGGAGGGAAGGGGCGAGGTCGGGGGTTGCGGAAGCCCCCGGGGACGGGGCTGGCAGGAGAAGGAGCTGCGGGGGCTCAGGGAGCTACCTCGGGGGCTCCGCGCTCGGTGGATGCTCGAGTCTTCGCGTTCTCCTCCTCCTCGCAACAAGACGATAGATTATTCATACTATAATTATTTTTGTTGTTATTATTACTGTTACTCTCCTTCGCAGTAGCAGGCGAGCAGCTGCTGTTCCCGGTGGGACCCGAGCTAGGCTACCTGTAGGGACCAGCCAGGGCTTCCTCCCCAAACCCTCCGGTTTTCCTACATCCACAGCTCGGGATCCGGCAGGGAAAGAGCAGCTGTGCTGGAGGAAAGAAGCGTTAAAAGAACAGGAAAAAAAATCCTCGTAATCTTGGGACGTATATAATCTACATTTCCCCGAATCCCCAAAGACAGCGGGTTCGCCTCTCTCTGATTTATTTTTATGCTAGCCTAGTTTGCATCCCAAAGAAGTAAACTGCTATTTTTAACCACCGGTTTAAAGCTTAATTAAAAGCCCCTAAACTGATTGTTTTGAAAATTGATTTAGAGGAATAGCCCCGGGGCTGAGCGGCTCTCGGAGCCAAGCTGCGCTCCCCGGGCTCGCAGCGGTGTCCGCGGCGCTAACCCCGCAGCGCCGGGGGTCGCGGGGGTGCGGGGCACGGGGGCCCTGCCTTTGTTCGCGGGGCCCGGCCGCGTCCCGGCGCTTCGGAGCCGCCGCTGGATGGAGGGAAGCTCGGCCGCGCTCGCGACCCCGGGCCGCGGCCGCGGTGGCCGCCGCCGGCCGAGGGGCGGCCCGATCCCGCCGCGGCGCCTCGGGGCCCTCGCTGGATGCGGGACGGGGCTCGACTCCCTCGGCTGCCTCCTTCTCCTGTCGCGGGGATGGAGGGGCCGAAAAGCCGCCGCTGCGAGCGACGCTACCTGCGCGGCCGCGGGCGCTACCTGCGCGCTCGGCAGCCCGGGGTCACCGCTCGGCTCCGGGCTGCTCCCCCGCGCATCCCCCGCGGCGCTCGCATTAGAGGCCTCCGGGGTGCGGGTATTTCTTCCTCCCGCTTGCAAATAACCGCAAGATTAGCACCAGCAGCTGCTTGCGACGGGGACAATGGCGAGACCTAGGAAGTGGCGAGATTGAAAAAGGAGACCCCCCCCTCCTAATCACCCGGCTCAAAGTTCACCAAGTCAGACTGCCTGACTCAACGTGACCTCCGCCCCGGCTGCGCAGCGCTGTTCGCTCCTGGGGAGCTGCAAAAAGGGGCAGAAAGAGACAGGGACGGGGGAAAGAAACGGGAGGGAAGAYAGCGAGGCGTTTAACGCGGTTCCCGAGCGCGCCGCGGGGCCGCCCGGCCCGCTCGGGAAGCGCCGGTCCCGGCGCCCGTCCCCGCGGTGCGTTTGGGRGTCCCCGCGCCCGGGCCCGATCCTGCCCGCGGGATGTCGCGCTCAGAGCCCGGGCCGCCGCTGGCTGCTGCAGTGTGAGAGCGGCTGAGCTGTCAGCCGGGGGTTTCAATGGCATCTCCTAATGGATTTGACTCGGAAATCTCGACTTGACCAGTTTTTTCCTCTTTAAAACAAACTCATTAAACTTGTCAACACTCATTAGGGCCTTAAAACGCTGAACGGGAGCCGCTGGGGAGAGCGGCCGGCGGGGGGGCTGCCCCGGCGAGCGGCGCTGCGGAGGGGGCGGCGGCGGCCGGGGGGGGGGGCGAGGTGTAAAATAGAGCCCGGGGAGGCCCTTTGCGCCGGGCTTCGCTGCACTGTGGGGAGGGGGCGGCTCCGCGCCCCCTTCCCCTTCCCCCTCACATCTGCAGGGAAGGGGGAGGCAGCACCAACGAATTTCGGGTTTTTTTTTTTTTTTTTTCCTTAAAAAACCGCTGTGATTTCGCCGAGGTTATTTCTGCCTATTATTTCTGCCTTCGCGATGGGGGGAGCGGAGGGGGGAAAGGTTAGAGGCAGCTTTCAGCCCTAAATCCCCTGGAAATGAGCCTGCTCCGCGGAATTCCTTCCCAATCCCGCCACCCCAAAGACGTTGAGCGCTGGAAAATTAGTTGGCGATCGTCTTAATTCTGTCCGCGGGACGAAAATTGCTTTCGGGGAGGGAAGGAGAGAGGGAGGGAGGGGGCAATTAAATGTTGCATAATTCTCCGTCGCGTTTTGAAGAGCGGTTTTGTTGGGGGTTGATTCCGATTTTTTTTTTCCGGGCGCTTTTCAAGGCTCGGTGTTTTCCCCGCTCTGAGAAGGAGAACATCAGCTATTCAAGCGTATTGATGAACTCCCCCAAAAAGTTTATTAAGAGAAGGGAAAACAAAAGCACTAAAGGCCGCAGGCAACTGGACAGACAGTTTATAAACTAAGGTCCCTTTGTGCGCGCCGGGCAGATGCATGAATACCTCTCAATGGGCTCCTTTGGAGTGACAAGATCAAGCCAGACAACAGCATGTTAAAAGGAAGGAGCGCTGTTTCTCTTTTTTGCGACCCAAAGATCTGCTCCCCCCCTTACCCCTCCTGCATTAATGTACATCTGCAGGGGGAGGAATAAATAGCTCCTTAGCATGGGCGCCGGGCGCGGGGTTATTCTTCCAGCGCCGGCTCTTTGCACCATATGCTGCGGAGCGGCCCTTTCTCCCAAGGCTCTGGCAAGGCAGGCGCCTAAAACGATCCCCAGCAAGCGCAAACTTTCATCTTTCTTGCCCTTTTCTCCTCTTATTTATTTAATTATTTATTTATTTATTTATTTATTTATTTATTTATTTATTTATTTTCGTTTTCATTTTTTTTTCTTTCTCTCCTCCGCCTGTGTTGTTAAAATCGCTATTTATGGCCCGCCCGTCTTTGGAGATCCCTCGTGGTCAATTAGATTTGCCCTGAGCAATTTAGCTAATAGGTTTTGATGGATTGCTCTTATTTTATTTTGTTTTACTTGGTTTCCCGGGCTGTTGGAGGTGCCGAAGGCCCAAGCGCTCGTGGCGGAGCCGCGGGCGGGCGGCTGGAAGGGCATTTTCCTGGGCATTGCCCAGGAACGTTCCCCTCCGCAGAGCAAAGTGGAGCACKTGAAGGCCATCAGGACTGTGTGACTGTGACACATGGAGGCTTAGCTTTACCCTCTTGGAGAACAGCTTTGCCTGAGTGATGGAAAATGGGAAAAGAGGGAGTTTGTGGAGGCCCYGCAAACCCGGCCGGGCTCCTAATTCCTGTGATGGATCAGTCTGTTCACCAGCCATGGCAAAGCCATAGGCCCCTAACGAGAGCCAGCTCCGAGCGCTGGGTTGCAAGGTCAACTCATGATAATAGTAATAAAATTAAGGCTCCCCGTGGCCCCCCCATCCAGCCTCACCTTCCCCTCTGCAGCGGAAGAGTCGCTATTTCATGGCTGGCTAAAATCCAACTTCCCTCAAGGGGGTCTGGTGACTTCTGACCTTCCTAACCTGCACTTAGAGCTTTCCAAAGGATACGTTCTCCTACAGAGACGGCCTGAATGGAGGCTGAGCCACGAGGGCAAACCCAAGCTATTGGCAAAGAAAAAGGGGAAGAAAAAAAAAATACTGACAACAAGGAGGAAAAAAACATGGAGCAAAAACACCCAGAATTGTTTCCTGCTTAGGGAAATACCTGCTTATTCAGTGAGATGAAGAGTGTCCCGCTTAATGCTCCCTCGCAAAGGCAATCCAAAGTATTCCCATATCCGTTGAGGGGTCTGTGACTCCCTCGCCACTGGGCAGAGCACCCCAGCTCCTCTCCTCTTTCGGTTCCAGATTAGGGCCCCGATCACTGTCAGAGAGGGGAAACCAGAGGGCAATTTCTCCTGGCATCCTGTGCCTTTTTCTTTCCACGGAAGTTTGCAAGGAAGCATAGGAACCTGACGGGATGTGGAGAAATCGGACCGTTAGCCCCACGGTTGCACAAACGAGGCCGCTCACCCCGCGAGGGAATGTGCCCTGGGCACCGTGTGGCTCCTATGAGCAATTCTGGTGGCTGTCCCCACACCCGAGTTTTTGCAGGGCCCTTTCCTGCCCCTATGTGTGGGCTGCATTTGGATTCCTTCCCCTTGGAAGAATATCCAAGGGTGCGCTTGCCTCAAAGCACCACGAAAGGGTCTGGGGCCGAAGAAGCCCTGCACAAACACACCGCACAGGCGAGGAACTGAAGTGATGAAAGAGCAACAGATCTGGCATCCTGAGGCCCTTGAAAGAAAAAAATAAAGAGAAATGGGAAAACACAACCACCTAATGAAAGCAAGGAGCCCGCTAGCCAGGCCGGTGCTCGGAAGCCCCAGGTCCCATTTAGCTGCTCCCCGGATTAGCACTTGTTGCCAATTGGAAACCAGCAGGTGTTGTCAGCTCTTTCTGACGCCTGTTATTTATACGGTGCCACCGCGGYGCGCCCGGCGCTCCGGAGCCAGCCTCTCCCCGGAGAAGCCACCGAACCCAATTAGACCTAACGCAGCGGCAGGCGTTAACGCACAGCATATGGGCACGGGGGACAAGAAAGGCGGAGAGCCACCAAGGTGGCACAGCCTCCATGGCTTGCAGCCTGTGTCCATCAGCGCGCTGCTCCTCGGTTCACAGGGCAAGCAGCTGAAGGATCCACATTTAGCCTGCAGCACAAGGGCACGGGCGACTTAGCGCATCCTGCCTGGTTTTGCAGATGGGGTAAATGATGTTTATTCRCTCCAGGGGCCTGGCGTGATGTTTGCAGCCCCGCTGCAATGCGCTGCATGGATGCGCCCTGCAAGGCACCCTCCAGTGCAGCAAAACGCCGCGGGAGACGTGAAGTGCAGCACCTTCCCAAGCTCACACAGCAAAGCTCAGACCTGTGCACATCACCAAGCAGAGCCCCAGGCACAGGCTTTCTCTTCCAAACCTCTTATTTTTACGCAGGCAAATTCCCATGGTATTTCCAAGAGTTTAAACTAAAGATTTGGACCTGGAGATTTGGCCTCTTTAAAATATTCTTTARAGGCAAAACAGCTCCCAGAGCAAACTAGATGCTGTTTGGAAATAAAGCACATTTCCAGCTAAGGCACAGGCTTACMCTAGTGGGTGCCTTTATCCAAATGAGTCCCCCAAACCCATGCCTATGAGAGGATTCCCCGTGTAAGCAAATCGAGCCGCACGCCACTTAGACGGATTGGGCACCACTAAGAAGCCTTCTCCAGCCACAGGAAGGTGCAAGGAGGGTGGAAATCAGCTCTGCRAAAACTCAGCAGCTTGTGCCCTCATTGCCTATTAGGTGTTGGGAAAATTAAAGAGCCTCCTCCTGTCTTAGTCCTACAAGACAAAAGTGCCGAGCCAAGTCGCCGGCTGCTGCTCAGCCCGACAGCGGTGTAAAATGCAAAGCGACCCCCTGCAGATGCTTGAAGGAGGTTCAGCCCCGCTGTAAAGCTCTAAAACTGGCCCCTCTCCCTTCTCTTTTYGCCATCCACCTCCTCCCCGGGATGTTTTAAATGATTTTGGATTTTAATGCAGGGCCTGGAGCTCATTCCAGTGTATTCATGGCATCAAACAAGAGGCTGCTGCCCCCAGCTGGGTTCCTTGAACTTAGAAGCAAAGCTCTACTCAATATTACCTTAATTAATTAACTAAAGAGACAATGGCTTTTGAGGGCTCACCTCTGTTTCCAAGGAGGGGGGTCTTTTGACAGAGCCCTGCCATAAACTAATTCAGAGTTGCAGCAAGGAGTCATAGGGGGACGAGTTAAATGACACTATTTACTTGTTTACTGAGACAATTTATGTCATATTTGTTTTTCCCCACCTTCTGTCTGCAGCACAGAAAACTCTGCTGGGGGTGTAGAGGGGAGGAGGAGGGAGTATTATTTGCATTAGCCACTGGAATCAAAGCATATTCCCATCTGAAAAAACACCACTTCATAGCTTTTGGTATCTCTGTCTCTCTTTTCTTTCTTTCTTAATTTTTTTTTTTCTTAATTTTAATTTACAAAAAGTTTTTGAAGCTTTCCAGGTTCAATATAAAAAACTGAGCTTTGATGCTTTAAAAGTGCCATAAAGAGCTACAGGCAACATCGTAGTTAACCAAAAATATATATATTTCAAGACTCCTGTGAGCACTTGCAACTCTTCTGAATGTTTCTCTTTTTTAATTTGCAAGCAGGCGTCAAATAGATGCGCGTTGGTGTATTCCATCCAAACAGATACACATATTTCTTAGCATCGAGAAAAACTTCTTAAAAGGTTTTTGTGCGATGTGAYTGTCTAGGAGTTCTACCCGGGAATTCTCCAGCTCCCAGTCAGCAGAGGATCATTATTTGATTTTGGGTCCACCAGAAGACAGGCAGTATAATGAGGGCTTTATATGATGGAAATAAAGCACAGGCGAGAGCAGGTACGTCCCTTAAGGTCCCACCAGGAGCTCACAGCAGAACAAGAAACTGAATYTACATCTTTTCCATTTCCACTCTTTTTGCAGCCTCTTCCATCTTCACACATCATCTCAGCATCCAGGCTAAACGTACCCACTGCACAAGCTCCCAAATGATGTAAAATGTCTTGACTTAACRGAGTTTTACAGATTTACCTCTGCTGAGCAGGCGTTGATGGTGGATTTGAGAAGGGTCTTTTGGTATTTTAGGTCTGTGACCCRGAAGCTCGGTATTTCTTTTTGTTTTGTTTGTTTGTTTTGCCTTTTTGACATATTTCTAAGAATAGTATTTCAGTGATTTGGCAGATGATTCCACTGTGTGCCCAACTTTTTAACTAAGACTCGTCCACACTGACACCTATGGGAAATCTCATAAAGGCTGGTCTAGAATTATGCTCCCTACATGCAAGGAAAATAGGATATTTCATAGGAGATTCTGCACTTGGATCAAAGACGGGATCAGTTACCTTCTCCCCACTCCCATCTATGAGTTTTTGGCTAGGTTTTGTTGCTCGGAACTGGTGCAGCGCATGCAAAATACGTTTGTGTGTATTTCAGAGCTTTGGGGCATAGGAGAATGTGATCATTCATAACTGCATCTCCCAACTTGCAGCGCGCGGCGTTGAAAGCCAAGGCTTAGCCACTGCAAATTTGGTCCTTCTTGCCTCACGTCACAAATCTGCAATTACTTATCTCCATATTTAACTTTATACACGCRACTAGTCGGATGGCTTGAAACACAGACACCATATGAGATGTTTCCACTGCAACCTCCTATAAAAATGAACAGCTGAAACAACGACCGATAGCTCAGTTGGTGATAAATATTTCCCAAAGTGTGAAGAATTCCCTTCCGTAGTCCTTGTGGCAGAGCTGTGCTCATGCCCTGTGAAGGTTAAGGGGCATATTCTGGCATTAACCACTCCAGCTTCATTGAGTCTGGTGGACCTACGTTAGCTTGCCAAATTAGCTTGAAAAATAAGGATCTTCACCTGCTAAAATGACTGGAGATGTCTAAGAAACATTTAAGTGCTATGAGAGCTACTGATAATAATATAGTAGGTGACTTCTTTCCATGTGAACCAAGTTGGGACAAGCTCTTCTTCATCATGTCTCAACTGCAGCTAAGATGCTAAAGCTCTTGTACTGGTCAAGGCTCCAAGCAGGCAGYTCTTAGTAATCTTTGGGCTCTTAATTATTTATTAGCCTTCGGGCTRTGTGCTCTGGTGTCGTACCGATGTGCCATTTTGGGTCATTAAGTCCATCGCACCATCATTGCGACCATTGCACCATCAAAGTTAAACACCGTTCTCAGAAGGGTTGTACTTCAGAGCAAAAATGACAAACCGTTCTGCCAAGGGAAAACGCCGTCACTGATTTGTAGGGGGCTTCGTTGGCTTTGATTCCAGCATTCCCTCCCGTTGCCCACATATTCTTGCCATTCGAGTCTCTGATCTTCGCGGGGGGCTTGGAGGGTTGGGTAGGATTGTCTACTTGAAACGCGTTAGAACAAAAAGTGACATAGGCAGCACTGGTGTCACTTTGTCCCTCCTCTCTCCGGGAAACATAAGCCTCGATTAGAGTTGTGTGACTTGACAATTTCCACTTCCTCCCTTCCCAGCCACAAATATGACAACAGAGCAAGTGATTGATGTTGGTTGCAACAGAGGGAGCAAATACCTCTGTGTGCGTTGGCCAAGCGGCTCCGAATTTACGCTCCCTCGCAACGGGCTCACGCCAGCGAGGTGGAAGGTCACTGGCCGCGTTCCTGCCCTCTTTCTTGGGCTCTTTCTCTTCCATTCTGAAAACTCTCAAAAACAGGCGATTTACAGCTGCAGCTCCGTGTTCCTGGGACGACTAAATTCCAGCCGCTCAGGTCTATCCGTCTGGGACACGGTCGGCTTTTCCTCGGGGCTCACCTAGGACCGCCCTGCTCAATGCATGGAAGATTTCTTTACTCAACGTTTCTTTGCTGGACTCAAGCCAGGATCCCGGGGGAGAGAGCAGCCACTTTCAGGAAGAGGGTAGAAAGGATGTCTTGTTTATGGCTTAAGCCACCTGGCTCCCTTTCCCCACGCAGCCCCGCTTACCACCATG
This sequence comes from Nothoprocta perdicaria, assembly GCF_003342845.1. Lineage (NCBI taxonomy): Eukaryota > Metazoa > Chordata > Aves > Tinamiformes > Tinamidae > Nothoprocta > Nothoprocta perdicaria. The sequence goes on from NW_020454283.1 coordinate 1,271,412, forward strand.
TGCCTTTGAGCGGGGCGAGGGACCTGGAACCACTTCAGAAATGTAAATGCCGCCCATTTGTTTACAATTTTATACCCCAACATGTAACCTGAACCTGATGGAGTCAATAAAGAATTAAACCTCTGCATGTTTCCTACCTCAAAAATACTGGAGCAAATCCAGGGCTCTTGAAGGCAAATTATTCCAGAGAGCTGAAAGGGAAAGAAGAGGGAATTAAAAAAAGGAGCCCGACTTTTTGTACTTTTTTTTTTTTCCCCTTGAGTTTTGAAAGAGTGCCCTTACTTGTTCTCCAACATCAATGGTGACCAATGCATTTTCGGGAGCATCGCCAGCTAGCGACGAAGCAAGGCCCACGACTTAGAAATAATTCATTTGTTCAGAGCAATTTTGAGGACAGAAACTAATTCCAAAGGAATGAAATTTCTCAGTCTGAGAAAAAGTTCCCAGCAAAAATACTTTCTTTTTTTTTTTTTTTTCCTCTTTTTTTTTTTTTTTTTCAGGAAAAAGAATTTTCTGCTCACAAAATGTCAGTTAAACACCTCAGGATGAGCTTACCTTTTGTAATTATGCCATTTGGGTTGTTGAATAAACAGTGAATATATTTTGCCATTAGCACTCCGGCACAGCAATTTTTTATTTATTTTTTTTTTAATGCAGGGTATAATCATCTTACATAGGGTAAAACTGACCTAGCTGTAAAACTAGTATTTGGATTTTGCATGCCACAAATTGAAGGGTCATACGATACTAGAGGTGTTGATTTGGCAGATTAAATCAAATTAAAGGCGYCGTAGTGCTGCTCTATGCATTGCTCCCAGCCCTATATTCTCCGGAGTTTATTTCACCCGACTTGCATCTGCAGTGAAGTGGACAGAGAGTTTATTTCAAGGCAAATGTGTGATTTTTATTTCTTCTTCTGGACCGCAGTGGTTTAGACAGGGAGGAAAGGGGAAGAGGAAAGTGTGAGGACTTCAAGCTAAAAAATATTTTGATAGGCTCCCTGCTGCTCGTGCTTTCCTTGCACGCTTCCCGGCGGGCAGAAAGGGAGCGAGAGGGCAGCACCGTGGGAGCTCTGTACATAAATGTTTGTTCTGTGAAGCAACAGAGGCCGGAGAACCTCYGCCCGTGTCCCGGGAGACCCCGGGGAGGTGTGAGGGGCTGGAAACCAGAGCCGTGTGCGGGCAAGATCGCAAGGTATGGGCTGTATATACTGAGAGTGTAATATATATGGTGCATAGAGAGATAAATGGGCAGACAGACAGACATAATCAAAGGACAGGGTGTGGAAAATCAGCGGCTTGCCTGCATGTGCGCTGCACGTTACACATTATGTTATATGAGGGCAAAGTGGTCGAAAGAGAAGCAGTTGCCCATGACCGCCCACTGGGCAGCAAGGGAAGCGGGATGCGAATATATGGTCCTGTAAACAGGGCAAGAGGTTGGTGTCCCGGCAGGACCCGGCTTCTGGAGAGCTTTGCACTGAGCCGCCGGGAAGCAGAGCAGCCGCGTGGCACCGGGAAGGGCTGGGATGGGCACTCTGCTCCGTGCCCGTCCTTCGCAGCGCCGCGTTCCCTCCAGCGCTGGCTCCGAGCGGCCGCCGGGACAATTGGCCTCTCCCTCCATCTGAAGGGCTCCGGGGCAGGTCCCGTTCYGCTCCCGGTGCTCCCGGTGCTCCGGGCTCTTGGCTGCCTGGCTTGCCGGCTGCGGCGCCGTGCTCTCCTTGCGCTCGCTGCACACGGCAGCAGCGGATCGGCCAGCTGCAAGGCTTCCCGGGGTTCATCCAGCCCSCTTTTACCCTATGGATCTAGAGGCAGGCAGCGACATTCGTTCTCTGCCCCCACGCAGCCAGCTCCACAGCCTTGGAATTAAGCCCGGCCTTGGCTGAGGGTGCCGCGGTTCCCCAGGGGAAGGACGGGGGGGACAGGTCTGCGCGGGCTGCACTGCAGGGTGCTCAGCAAAGGGGAACCCGGGCACCTCTCACAGCCCGTCCGGGTGAGAATTCAGCGTCCCACAGTGTGTCCTGCGCGGGCAGAGCGCTCACTTCTGCGTCTTGCCAGGCCCAGCCATGGGCCCCAGGTCCCCCACTTTGCAAACAGCCTCTCGGAATGGGCCAGTATGAAAGTGTGATGGTGGCTGTCGGTTTGTCCTTTTCTTTTTTTTTTTTTTGGCTAACTTTATCGTTGCCTGAGCATGCCTCGAAGTGTCAGCCTGACATAATATGTAACAGTAATTAAGAAATAAGCCTCTTGCCCGGTTTCACAGCAATCATTTAGCTAAGTAACTACCATGGTCCAGTGCCTCAAAAATCACCATTAGCCCACGCCACTTATGGCCATAAAATTTCTTGTTTTCTGCTTTTCATCGGCCTCACCCTGGAATCTTCGTTTTGCTTTATTTATACATTTGCACTCAAACAATGGCAATAAACCCATTCCCAGAGTGTTGCAAATCAGAAATTTGTCCACATTTTTTCCACCACCTTCCGGGGCGAAGCCGCCTTTTGCTTGGGAACGCGGCGGAGGCTGCGGGCAGCTGGCGAGGGGGGCAGGCTGTCCCGGAGATTGATCGGTGCTCTTGGAAGCCGCTGGGATGGGGCAGAGAGGGGGAGCCGGAGGAATCCGGCATGAAAAGGCAGTTTGTGGTGACAGGAGTTTCTTTTGAAAGACCTGATTGAATCAGACCTGCGGCGGGAAGAAACGGCTGTTGCCTTCATTGAGTTTTAACTAACTTTTTCCCCCCCTCCTACCACCGAGGGTTTTGAGGCCGGCTTCGGGCTTTGTTCTGTTCTAATGTGCCCTACGTTGTTCGGGCTGCGAGGAATAAGCGGGGCTCCTGCCTGCGGAGCRAGAGGGAAGATTAAGGACATCTCGCTCGCTTGACGGGAGCGGCGGTTTCAGGCGGCGTAGCCGGGCAGGACGCTGCCGCCTGGGCAGAGCGTGCGGCTCCAAACCGCCCTAAGGTCCCCTCCGGCCGCCCTAAGCCACCACTCGAGCCTTGGTGCACGCAGCTCAGTGGAGCAGATCGTGGGGCTGTCGCACATATTGTCCAGTCATGAGGCTGTGGAACATATTGTCCGGTCATGAGGCTGTAGCACATATTGTCCGGTCATGAGCACATACTGTGTCGTCTCCGTTGGGACCGTTTATGGAGAAGGCAGCTTGCCCGGCCTCGTTTCCAGACTATCCGCACGCTACCTGCGGATTGGACTGCGTGCCCTCATCCCCMCGTCACAACCTCAAACGCAGAGGCTCCTTTTTTTCTTTTAGATTGCACAAAAGTCCAAAGGGCAGCAGGGAACCGAACCCAGTGCTCGCCAACACGAGCCTTGCATCCAGCCCTTTGGCCGGGGCCAGCCTGGTTTAGGCTTAGGTTTAGGTTCCCCTAAATAAGGCAGCAATGAGTGCCCACTCAAGCAAGCGCCAGCTGGCACCACGGAGCTTTGCCCCTGGTGACATCTGAATTGAGGCCGCAGCGAACGCCCTGGTGCTTGCTCCGCTCGGCTTCGGAGCGGTTGGTCGGCAGCAAAAGCAACAGGGACAGGGAGAAGAAAGGATTTCACGACCTAGTGGATGGTGCCGCCGGGATGCCCAGATGTGCCTCTCTCGCACATGAAGGCTACACAAAGCACTAGGACTAAAACTGAACTTTCGACTTCCAAAGGAGAAATTCCTATTGGCAGAAACAATCTTGTGCTGACTGAYGTATGCAGGACATACCTACTAAACTCTTTTTTTTTTTTTCCTTAAGTTTCTTCCTGCCCAATATCTTAGTTGTTCTGCTAAAATTTGCCTTCTCCTTAAGTCCTTATGCCAGCACCTCATCCCTTGACACTCTTCCTGACCAGGGACCTGTGTAATCCGTCCTGACCATATTGTTCATCCCTCCTGCTTGCGCCCACTCTCTTCTTCCTGATTTCTTTTACCTTTTTGAGCTCTTTCCCATACCTCTCGCTTCTTAGACCTGACTCCCTTAAATCACCTTTTCCCAGAAATTCCTCCTGCCCTGCTCTTCTCCCAGCTGTGATGGTTTAAAGTGCCTCGTGCCCCTCAGGTCCCGCTGAGGAAGGAGCGAGGAAGCTGCTGAAGTCAGTACAGCTTTGTCCACCCTCTGGGTTCGGTTTTCCGTAGCACTCCGTATCAATAATGCTGTATCCCACCGGTTCCCAGACCAGCTGCAAGGAAGGAAAGCAAAGAGGGCGGCTGATTTGCCAAGCAGCTTTGCAGGAATTGCACTTTTTGGCTGGGTGCAGTAATCGGTGCACTTAATCTGATTTTCTAACGACCAAAGCTGCGCTTAGGAAGATGCCACATTTCAACCTGGATAAGCTCACAACRTCAAGCTGTTCCTAAAAACACTCCCCAAGGGAAGGCGGGACCATGCCTACTCTGCCACGGTGAAGGTGAAAAGGAATCCTCAGCCTTGCGGCTAAGCCCAGAGGTTCCCCCCAGCCCCGGGCGGGATTTACTGCCAGTTTCCCATTGCGTGCACGCAGGTTTTGCCCTTTCCGTGGGGCGTTCACCTCGTGCCCGCACCCGTCGCGGGCACGGAGGGCACCTCATGCTCCTGTCCTCGTCACGGCTGCACCTCGGTGCCGGGCAAAGCCAGGGCCACCGCTGCACCTCGGCGCCAGCCTAGTGAGGGGCTGGGGTCTTCACCAGCTCGGGGACCGGCTCCAGCCACCGTTGGGCCACCCGGTGATGGCTCAGGGTGGCCTGGTGCAGCCGGCTGCTCCGGGGCTCTGGTGCCTTAGGGTGCATGGCCAGGGCCTGGATGGATGGATGGATGGATGGACGGATGGATGGATGGATGGATGGACGGACGGACGGACAGACATCCATCTATCCCCAGGGCCCAGGAGGGTGCTCAGCAGAGCCCCCAGGGCTGTGTCGCTGTGTTGGGCACCTCACGGCGCCTGCGTTTGCTCCTTAGCAATCCCCAAGGGTGGCACTGATGCTTGCGTGCTCCCGCATCCCAAAACACCCCCTTTTTTCCCCCCCGCTGCTCCCTYCTCCATCACAGCAGTGCTGCCCAGCCAAGGGAGCCGGGAGCTGCTCTCCCTGCCTTGTGCCTGCCCTTGCAGCCTATCTATTCCAGGGAAAACAAAAGGAAAAAACCCTGCCCGAGCTGGCTCCTGGTCCCATCCCCAAATTTGGCAGGTGTACAATAAACTTACACGAGCCTTATTAGCAGCAGATCCATGGGCGGAGGGCTTGGCGCAGGGGAGGCTCTCCAACAAAAATAGAGGCAGGCCGGCCCAGTTGTTGTTGGGTTTGTGTCAGAGGAAGCCCGGGGGATTAGGAAAAACCTTCCCCACTGTTGCTTCGTCAATCCCGTTTCTGTTTCCCGTGTCTCCCGTCGCCATCTGGAGCGCAGCAAAATATCCTCCCTCCGTGGTGCCCAGCTTGYGGTTCCCGGCCCTTGAGGAACGGCTCCGGGGCCATGGGTCTCACATGGAAGAGCGTTCCTCCAAGGCCCAGCAGCTCTCATCCAGCTCGCAGCCCCCTTAGGGCTCACCCAGAGAATAWGGAAGCACACGGGCAGCTCAACGTGTTGTTGCTAAGATGTTTGTGTTGGCCTTGCTTGCGCTTTTTGCTCCGTTTAGGTGTTTTCATTTCTTTTGCTAGGAGAGTTATCTCTGCTCCTCTGTAGAGGACCAGGAGGTGCCAGATGCGAACGTGCAGATAGCCCTTCTGCCCCAAATTAAACCTGAAGGAGCAATATGTAGAAAATAGCAAGAAATAGGAGCTAAATTGGTGCTTTTTGGTGTCAGAAAACACCATCTGTAAGACGACAACAGAAAGCAAAGGAGGGTTTGGAAGGAAAGGGCTCTAAGCTGCCCCTTGATTGTCTCATGAATATAAAAGTTTGGGTTTTTTTTTTTTTTTTGTTTTTGTTTTTGTTTTTTGGTAAAGAATATTGTTTAGGATCTTCTCTAGGCAGCCCCCTGTTCCTCTTCAAGTTTTATAGCCACGTTTTGCTGGGAAGGAAGTGTTTGCTTTGGCTTTAACCTGTTTAAGTGTTCCACTTAATGGAAATGGTGCAGTTCTTGGTTTTTTTTTTCCAACTCATCTTTTTTCAGGCCCAAGAGGTCCTAGGTGGCATCCAAATTTCTAACTATTTTACCAGATTGAGCCTGAAAACTTGGTAACTTTTTAATAAGAGATATAAACTTCTTTGAATTGGCATTGGGAAAATGACTCTTCACCGAAGAGCAGTTTATCTTGCAGTAGGTAATGGCACAGAAACCTCTGGCTGCCTTTGMAATACCCAGTGTGGGGACCTGTCAGAGGCGGGATACTGGATTAAATTGACCATTTATTTCTTTTGTTATCACAAACTTCTATTTGAATGTGTCAGCAGAGGGTGACATTGTGCAGGTTTGGGAAATATCTTGARGACCATCGACAAAAAACTTTGAAGTCCAAGTGTTTAGAAATCATTCAAATTCAAAGAAGTTAAGTCGGGTCTTGTGAAAGTTGTTAACAGCTTATACTCTATCTTTAATTCATACGTCACCATTGCCTGCCTTTAATAGTATGTTTAATAGCATTGCTATGGATTAAAACCCCTAAGCATCCTTATTTCTGAGCCTAAATACTCTTACTTTGGTAAATACTGTTGAATTGTTGAAAAATGTGCACCTGGTTAGTCTAGTCTGTATGTGTTTGATGCAAAATTCAGCTTCTGAGAGAGAAGCTCTTGTATTTTTCAGGTATGAAATCGATCCCAATGAAGCTCCGTGGAAAATAAAACGGTGTTGCCTTAAAGGTTAATAACGGATGAGCCCTGGATTGTGCCTTAGTAGAGTAGTACTAAAGTAGCTTTAATAGAGTAGTACTAAAGCAGAGTCTGGCTTGTTCTTGGGGACTTGGGGTTTGGCTGTAGACAACGACTAGGAGCTCACGAGCTTGGAAAGGGAGCGGGACGGCTCTGGCCCAGCTCGCAGGGCGCTGAATTGGGCTCGTACCGAGCCGGGATATTAGCCACGGAGCAGGTACCGACCCTTCCACGCGCAGCATCCCACACAACAACGCTCCCATGGAGCGAGCCTTGCAAAGACTCCTAGGAATCAGGGAGAGGGGAAGGTTTCTCCTGGCCACAAAGGGACCGCTCAATCCGCGCTGGCTTGGCATGGGTGCTTCCAGCCGGTGCTAAGGAGGTGCTGGGCGGGCGCCGCGCTTTGAAAGCCGTTCCCAGAAATATCAGCATCCCGCGCAGATCGCAGAGACACAGTGTGCAAAGCGCGCCGTCAAAAGGGGCCGCGCCGGCCCGCGMGCCGCGTCCGCGCCTTGTTGGAAGCTCTCGCGTTGCAGCTCCGTGTCAGCTGTCCCCGAGCCCAATACCGAGCAGGAGACAATACCGACAGATAAGATAATGGATGAGAAGGGAGTGGAAAATCTCTCCTGCATTCTGGTGGCATTTCTAATAGYGATAGCGCTGGCAGCATTGGACCGAAAAGCGTATCCATCACAATGGGCTGGTAAGTCCTCTCCAGCTCCCACTGTGACACTAAAGCCGGTTGCAAATATCCAGCGCTGGGGCCCCTCGCAGTGGGGAGCGGAGCAGTGTCTACGTGACCTTGAGCAGCCCTGCCATTCCCAGAGCAACCCGGCTCCCGTGGCCGCCAATCGGAGCCCGCCGCTTCAATGGCCCCATGGGGTTTCTCCTGGAAACCTCGGCAAGGCCGGGCTTAAACGCAACGTGCAGGGGCTTGGGCCTGCGAGCTTGAAGCCTACTCGGCTCCACGTCTTGGTTGGTGGCTCCCGCTTCTTGCTTTCTACCACCTCGTTTATTTTGAGAGAGTTGCTCAATGCTTATCCTTCTCTTTAAGCTCAAACCATTAGGAAGCATCCGCCAGGACAGGCACCAAACACACGCTCCAATATGGAGAGGGCACCTTCAAGCCCAAGCCTTGGACCTGTTGGCTTTGCTAGGTGGTACCTGGCTGCTCTGCTTGGGTCTTGAGCACAGGGGCTGGTCTGGTCCAGCAAACTTGTGCAGTCCAAGAGCTTCTCCCCTCTGGGGTTTTTGAAGCATGAAATGGGAATCCTAGGGCATAGAGTAAAGTGTTGGAATAAGAAGGGCGGGAGTCAATTCTCGATTTTCAATCGAGAGTCAATTATTCAATTACTCGAATAATGTGCTGGAGTCGTAGGTGATTTTCTGGTAGCTCGTGCCTTTCAAACAGGGAGGATTTTGCCCCAAACACTCCTAACCAGGAGCCCTCCCGTTTTCTGGTGTGATGATTGAGAAAGGTAGTGGGCCCAGGCGGGAAGCCAGGAGGTCCAAATTCAATTTCCAGGTCTGACTACGACGTGTTCAATGATTTTCGGTAATCTCTTTCTCTTCACTGGCTCTCTTGCCCTTGTTAGTCCACGTTTGCTTCGGGACAGTGCAAAGCTCCTGCCTAACCCCGGGTTATGGGGCTGGGGAAAGCACAGAAGCACAAATAACAGCTAATTAGGTTTCACACTTTTGAAACACGGAGAATCTGGACAATGCAGGCAACTGCGTTTTCAAGTGTTTCAAGTTTCAGGGGAGGTAATTTCTCAATTTAGCTAAGCCAACTTGCCATATCCCTAGAGAAAATCTCCACATTTGCACCCTGAATGTCCTTAGCGTGCAGAATGAAATTATTTACCAGCCCAAGAAGGATGAATATCAGAAGGTTCATTAAACATTCCAGCTAATTTTCTCTGCTCTGTAAAATTCGGCTGGGAAGAAGGGGCGGATGAAAGGGGCCAGGCTTTTCCATGGTCAGCTTTCAAACCTCCGCGTGCCGTGGGGCTAAGCGGCGGCTTCCCGAGCCCCGCGGCGCCCGCGCGCTTCTCATGCGGGCTCATCAGGAGCTGGAAAACTGCGCAGGGACATTTTTGTGCACTTACTTTTTGTGCCCAAGCTGCATGGGTGAGAGTTTCCTTCTGCTCATGTCTCACTGCTTTGTTTCTGCTGCCAGCTTGGTTTTGAAGTGGGTTTTTCGGCACTTCCGACTGAATTTTTAGTGAGAGACGTCAGTTCTTGCTGGCTGGATTTCTGCCTTTCCCCGGAGCCTGCTTGGTGCCAGTCTTGCGCTTAAGCCGGTGTCGTGACCTTGCTGGCCCGTTGCGGATCTCCTGCGCCGAGCAGCCCGGACCCAGGACATACCCTCCCATTGAGCAACAGCCTTTTGGTGCTAGGGACCTTCCCAAACTCCACTCCATGTCTGTCCAGCTCAAACACCCCTCAGTGTCGCCCCATCCTGCCTAGTCTCTTCCAGCCCCATAGCCAGACCCAGCACCTCCTGCCCAGCATCGCCGACCAGCGCAGAACCAGTCCTCAGCTCTCTGCAGTTGCTGGCAAAAGACAGAGAGTCAAAATGGATCTAAAGCAAGAGTGAAGGTCTTTCGGTTTAGGCATGTCTATATACGCCCATGCATCAAAATCACACATGCACATATATAAAAATACGCATATACTTGTACGCATGTACGTATGAAATGTAGGTGCGTATATTTAAACRCTGTCTTTACCAGAAGAAGGGGAGATCAGAAGTGCTTTCAAAGCCTTCCCAAATGGCAGCTTCATTCTCAAAGGAAGCTGCTTACAGGTAAAAGCATCGAATAACCTGAGAACACGGCAAGGAGCCGTTGCAGCTCAGCTGAGCTGGTTCCACTCCCTGAGCAAAGCTCTTAACTCTTTATTTTAAACAAACAGGCCAGTCGAATAAGAAGTTATTTCAGGTTGTCCTGAAGCGTTCCCTGTTGTTCTCGGGGTCCCCGTGTCCCTGTGTTTGGGGGATTCACCGGCGCGGCCGCGCTGCCTCCGGGAGCGGAGCTCTGCCGAGCGCCTCGTCCTGCTGCAGTGACAGCGGGACGCGAGCTGCGCTCCCAGGGCTGCATCCTGGAGCGGAAAAACCAAACAGCAGGCGGGAGGTTAAGGGTTTGGGCTCTGCCAGGGCGTAGTTGCCTCATAGGATCACAATGCGGGGAAAGATCATCCCCGGGCCGGCAAAATTCCTGGTTACATCGTGAGATGGCTGAGGGGTGAAGTCATGTATCCCGAGAGGTACTTGGCGCAAAATGCCCTTCCCGCGGAGCTGGGCACCTCCGCCACAGCCCCTCTGCAGGGCTCCGGGTTGATTTATCATAGAATCATATCACAGAATGCTTAAGGTTGGAAGGGACCTCAGAGGTCATCTAGTCCAAGACTCTGCTCACGTTGGGTCACCTAGAGCACATGGAAACTCGCTCCCCTTGGTCCCCATCATGATCTTGCGTCTGCCGTGCGCAGCGTTCGCCAGGCCTGGAAAGAAACGCTGGAATGTTGGGGAGGGCTCTGCCCGTGCCCGCTCCCTGTCCCCGCTGCTTTGCCTCGCTCGTCCTCGTGCAGCGCGGCCGGGACGCGGCGCCAGGCACCTTCGCAGCGGCACCCCAGGCTCCRGCGCCTCTCCGCGAGCGCCCGGTCCCCTCGCCCGCGGCCTCCCCTTGCCCCGCGCCGCCTCCCCCCGCCGCCCCGGCCTCCTCCCCGGCCTCCGGCGCTTTTAATATTCAAGCCGCACCTTCCACATGAGCTGTGCTGAAGAGGCGACGTGTCGGGGTTTATTGATATCGCGGCGGGCTGCGCGGCGCTGTCAGCTGCACATTCAGCCCTCGGCGACCCCCTAAGGTGCGGGCTCTGGCAGCTCTAAAGGCATCGGCACAAAACGGCCTTTCGGTTTTGTCCAAGGTGAGACAATGCGGACAGGGCCCTGCTCCAGATGACAGGGCTGATAAAGGAGCAAGCGGCGCAGGGATATCTGTCTTTCTTTGCGCTCCTCCATTCAAGCCCTCTTTCTGTCACTCTCATTCTGTCCTGCCCGCACTTTTCTTTGCTCCGCTGTCTCGCCCCGCGGCGGGGACGAGCGGCACGAGTGGCCGCGCGCTCCATGCCGCTGCATTTATGTGCTCCGAGCTGCACTCATGTGCTGGGAGAAGGGCAAAAACACCAGGAGCAAGAGAGGGGCCCGGAGCGCAGCAAGGAGCGGGAAAGCAAACGGGAGCAGCAGGGAAACGAGAGGAGGAGGGACACGCGTGAGAAGGCAGGGAGGTGGAAGAGGGTAGGAGCCATCGGGGGACGTTCTCCAGCGAGGAGCACCCTAAGGACATCTGCGCAACCCCTCGCTTGCACGGTCACGGTGCAGGACCAAGCGGTTGCCTGCGGCCTCTCTCCAACCCCCTTGGCTCCAGGCAGCCCCTTTGACATTCAGATAAGTGGAGCGGGGCTGCAACCAGCAGGAGAAGGGCGCTTCTCCTGGGTGGTTAAGTGCTCTCTGGTGCCTCGTTTTCCCGGGCTGGTTTTTCAGGGTGGGGAGAGGCTCGTGAGGTTAAATTCGTTGGTCTTTCTTGAAAGAGCCTTGTACTGGAAGGGCTTTTACCTTGATGCGTCCAGCCGGGGCGGCCCGGGGCTGCGATAGAGGGACTCGCGGCCAAGGCTGGGGCTGTGGACGTAGCTGCATTGAAACAGGACGGGGTTGAGCAGCAAGAGAGCAGACCCTGCAAGAGAGCAGACCCTGCAGAGCGGTGGACATGAGCTCCGTGCAGGCCAGGCCAAGCCAAGAGCATCAGCAATGCCAGCCTGGGCTCCAGCTGCCCGCACACCCGCGGCCACCCCTTCGGCAGCTCCAGCATTCGGGTTTTCCCTGCCTTTTCCCCAATCCATCACTTCTGCTCGTGCTTTCCTCTGCAAAGGTGACTTTTGAGGCAGCTAAGAGGCGAAAAGGAAGGAGCAGAGGAGGAGAAATGGGCAGAGAAGGCGATGCAGGCGCTCCCTGTGCCCCTTTCCCGCTGCATCCCGGCTGCGCTCCCTCCGCTTCCCGGCGCGGGCAGCGCGAGCGGAGGCGGCGGCGCCGCTGGGGCAGCTCCGCTGGGCGCTGCGCCGGCCGCCAGCGCCCGGCTATGAATATTGAAGTGAAACAGGGGCCTTTTATGGACTTCACAGATGTGCCGGGGACTCGGGGCAGGCCTCATTACCTCGGGGTTCTTTAAAAGGCCAAACAAAAGCCAGAAGAAAGAGGGTTAGGGGCGGAGGGGGCAGGGAGGCAAGAACTAGGAGGAAAAAAAAAAGTTGAAAGAAAAGAAAAGACGACTGGAGTTGATGGATATTCCATCTGTTTATGTTCAGGCCAGGGCTGGGAATTAACAAAGGCTGGTGGAGCCACGGACTTGCTTTTTCTCCCTCGCTATCTTTCTCTTCTCCACGTGTTCGGGAGGGTTTGGTTTTGTTCGCTGCGTGCAAGGAGCGGAATGCGTCGTTTTGGGGGTGCTGGCTGCTGTTCTGGGGGCGTGTGGCTTTGGGGGGGCACTGCAGCTGCCAGGCGCTGGCTTGCGCCCGGCTGGCTTGTGCCATGGGCCGAGTGTGCAGGTAGGGCAGGCGGGATGTAGAGGAGAGCYCTCGGTGCCGGCTTTGGGCCTTGCAAGCCCCKGCTTTGGGAAGACTGGGACACGGGRCGAATCCTTAGCATTCAGGCACGGAGACACAGCCGGGGTGGGTCGTGCGGTTGGCGCCGTGCTCGTCCCACCGGCCGCGTCCCCATCCCCAAACATCGGGGTGCATCGACCCCGCTTGGGCACGTGCTCCCTTGTCGTGTGTTCCCCATCCCTTCTACAGCTTCACCCCGTGCTGGAGCGCTCGCATCCAGACACCGGGACGTGCCGAGGGGGCAGCCAGCTGTGAAGCACCTCTCGGGGCTCCCTTTTCCCGTTGTSCCCCTAGACACTCGCACACGCTCTCTGCGCTCCCGGAGCAGCAGCTTCATTACCAGTATTATTTTCAAGTTGTAAAGTCCATCATGGACATTACCTCAATCTGTGGCTTGGTTACAGCTGGCCAGTTCGGTACCAGTGTATATATGAAAAAAAAAAAAGAAAGAATTACCCAAACCTTTATCTCCCAGGGCCCCCACGCTAATGCTTTGCTGAGCACTGCAGTCCCCAGCTGAGCTGTAAATGACTTTTTCATTTTCCTAGGCCTGCTACCTGGTCTGTTTGGTATTCAGGGGCACCCCACCAACAGGCGCTATCATTCTGCTTGGGCCGAATTACTTGATTAAAACGCATATCAGCGGCTACGTGCTTCGTTTTTCTGCCGCGGCTCCGCACCCGAGCTCTGGACTGCGTTGAACGGCGGCGCGGCGGCGCCCGTGCTGCCGGGGCGGGAGCTCCAAGGGGCAGGGAAAAGCCGAGCTTTACTGTGCGTGCTCTATGGCCAGCTGGGTTTTGTGCCCGGGAACGTGCGTGGACRGGGGAGGCAGAGCGGGAGGAATGGGAGCAACTCGGTCCCCCTTGCAGCCCTGCAGCGGGGTGGGTTTGGAGGTGCACGGGGGCTCCTCCTGCAAAGGGGAGCTCGTGCTCAGCGCTCTCGGGCTGGCCCACATGGGCACGCACCTTCCCAGCCCTCTCTTGAGCTCATTCACCACTCCGCAGGGAATGGGCAGTTCTGCCTTGCTCCTTTCCCTGTACAAATGCCAGCAGCAGGGAACTGGTCATCCGGCACGGCCGCATCCCCTGGGCCGAGCTGGATGTCCACCCATTTAGTCCCGGGAGTTTGAGGCTGGGGAATTGTTTTGTTGGCAGGAGCATGGAAAATCTGCTGCTTGCCACAATATTTTGGGTGCCAGCAATGGGGTAGCTACACGGGCAAACGGAGAGGAAAAAAACGAATGAGAAAATAACAGGCACCACGGATGCACACTCTGTTTATGAGCCCCTGTGAGCAGACTGCAATAAGAGGGCTCAAAACCAGAGCAGGAACGAGGAGAATAAGTGTGGCTGTATTGGTATATTGGATATACCTATTTCGACTTCCCATTATTTCAGATCCACGTGCCAAAGTGGCAATCAGGAGCCATTTCCATCTGTTGATGCCCATACCAGGGCTCYGGTTATTAAGGCAAAGCCCAGGCAGCAAAGGCAGCGAGGTGGCAGGCGCCGCGCGTCCTTGCCAAGGCCACTGAGAAGCCCATTAGCTGGCTCAGCACAGCACGGGTTTCAGGGACGGATGGGACCTGGGCAATGTGTGGGTCCCGGGGTGGCTCTGGGACCGCATGGGGCTGGAGAGCCCCGAAGAAGAGGGGACCCCGKTGCAGCGCACGTGGGGCTGGTGCTGGGCTCCACAAGGAGCCCCAGGTGCTATCGAAGCCCCTGGTGCTCTTGGTGCCACATGTGCTGGGGTGCAAGGGGGAGGCTCCGCGCGGAGCCGCTCTCTCCTCCCTCCAGCTCAYGTAATTTTTGGGATGGAGCAGCTGGAAGCAAGAGAGCAACGGAGGGGAAACGAGCTGCAGCGCAGAGGGTGACAAAGAGGCGAGCGGTTGGAAGCGGGGGACACGCGGCGCCCCTTTCCCCTCCGACAAAATCCGCTCCCCGCTTTAATGAATGCGTTTTCATGCCTGATCCCGGCTGCCAATCCTCGCAGGCAGCACCGAGGTGCTTCAAGACAAGGCGGCAGGTCCTTGTGGAGCATCAAGGGCTCAGCCGGAGCCTGGAGGGTCTTGTTGGGGCCGATTCCACCTAATCCTGTTGATTAATTTAACTCCAGGGCTAAGAGGCTCCCAGCAGCAGTGAATGGAGATGGGGAGGAGAAAGGCAGAGGGAGAGGAAGGGAGGTGGGAGAGAAGGGGCTGGGGAGAGGGAGGACAAATCCAGACCATAATTACTAAAGGGTTTTCTCCTTCCTTTCCTCATCCCTCCTCCATTTCTGTCCCTCTCGAGCCCCTCCGGAGGGTTCTGCCCACCTTGTGCTATTTGCACATGCAGTTCCTGCCCTGTTGTGCTGGAGGCTGCGTAAACTGTGGGTTTCTCCRCAGTGCTCTCATGAGGAGAGGCTCAAACTGTACAGTTTGGGGATATTTACCCCCCAAAAATGTCCTGTGTTTGTGTTAACACACGAGATTTGTGTTAACCCTGGCTGATGCCCAGGGGGAATGTGCCAGGCCAGTTTGAGCCTCTAGGAAAAGCTGAAGTGGCCCCAGCACCTAAGGCTCAACCAGGACCCCGTGGCCAGAGCAGCCCCTGCTCGTGCCTGGGTGTCCCCTGCATGGGGTGTCCCCTAGGCCCCCGCAGCCCAGTGGGTGTCTTGTGGACCCCAACAGGATCCCTGTGCTGCACAAAGCAGCTTTCCCCACCTCCTTCCCCCTCCTTAGGTTGTGTCCGCAAGGATGAGGCCAAGGGAAGAAGCCACGGGCTTGCCTCGCAAGGGAATTTCCTTAGGTCATTCCTGCACCTTTATAAACCTGGGCTTGCCTCGCAAGGGAATTTCCTTAGGTCATTCCCGCACCTTTATAAACCTGGGCTTGCCTCGCAAGGGAATTTCCTTAGGTCATTCCCGCACCTTTATAAACCTGGGCTTGCCTCGCAAGGAAATCTCCTTAGGTCATTCCCGCACCTTTATAAACCTCTCCATCGCAGCAGAGCTTCACGGGGCAGGGTCCAGCTGCTCAGGCATGGAGAGGACCTGTTAGATGGAGGGCAGCTGTAGGCAGAGCCGGTCCCCCGGCGCTGCAGGACACGTTAAATAACAAGCTCAGCCGCCCTCGCTCTCGGCCAAGAGCCCGTCTGCATCATTTAATAAATCTGGGGCTGACAGCAGCAGCTGCGCGGGGCTAAGAGCAGCTGGTTGCAGCCGTGCCCTGGGATTTTCCTCGCTCCCTTGGCTTCGTCTTTGTGGTGTCCGGGCCTCCGCTTGGCACGCGGTTCCGCRGCTCCTTTTCCCAGCTCGGCTCCCGACTCCCAGGGCGAGCGGAGGTGGGTCCTTGTGCCGCCCCGGCCGCGCTCCTGCCACTCGGAATGGGAGGGAATGCCGGTGGGGAGCGCTTGGGAAGGCGCCGCTGCCGTGTTCAAGCCGTGGCCGTGCTGCTGTGAACGGGAATGTGCTGCTACTTGTGGCATCCCCATCCTCTCCCCCGCGTCCTGCCGTCGGCCCTTCGTGATGGTTTTGGGGGCAGCTTGGTAGTTTTTCTTCCAGATTTGCACTGCATCAAGAGGAGCAAAGGGGGCAGCGATTGGGGATGGGTGGGGATGGACCCGACCGCCGCGGTGCGGAGCTCCTGGTCTGGAGGAGCCCRGGCTGCTGCATGCACAGGGGTGGTACCCGCTCGCATGTAAGGCCTGTTGTGGGGAAGAAATCACACACTAATTAATGAATTTAGCGCGTTTTGCTTCCCCTTCCTCTCCTGCACCTTTCTCCTCCTAGACCTGGGCTCACCTCAGTCCCCATGGACATTTCTGCAGAAGATACTGGTTAAACCGAGCAGAACCAGTGACTTGGCTTAGTGACCTGGGTGCTGCAGGCTTCCAGATGTGCTTTGGCACACGATGGTGTTTCCGAGTCCAGATGTGCTCCTACCTGGCCCGTATCATCTGGAACCCAGATGTGCGAGGCGGCTATTCTAGAGTACAGATGTTCCTTTCCTATCAGACCTACCCCTGATAAATACAAGTAAGCAGAAAGCTAGTTTAGTCCCTGGTTTAGTCCCAGGTTTTTCCTATGGACTATCCACATGTGGGGCAGGTGCTGCTCCAGGGAGAGGCAGAGGCCATGGCAAGGGAAGGCAGAGGATGTCGGTGCCCCCTTAGGCCTTGGCAAAGGACATCCCTGGCATCTCAGTGCCCTTGGCCTTCTGCAAAGCTCCTGCTGAAACCTGGGAGGGATGAGTCGGGGAGAAGAGGAGCTGTATCCTGYGGCAGTCCAGGCCAGGGTGAAGCTGAGGACGTGGGGAAACATCTTCCCCTGCTGCCAAAGTTGCTAATATTTAGTTTTTTTCAAGGGTAGTTAAGAATTGATAACTCAAAGAGCGGTGCTGCAGAGTGCCAGGGGGGTGTTAGCATGCACGGCTCAAACCGTCTTGCCTTAGACTTCTCACATCTACAGCTTTTCAGCACCTAATCACCTTTGCTGAACACCTTCTCAGCATCTAATTTTCACCGGTCCCACATTGCGAAGCCCAGAGTCGTTTCGAGCAAAACTGGAAATGTCTTGAAACAGGAAATGTCAGCAGCTGTGGGTTTTTTCGCCTAGAACATGTTGAACAGTGGACCTTGTTCAACCCCTTTCCTGCAAACGATTCCCATTTTGCTCGATTGTCTTTTYCCAGCACGAAGGAAGCCCGGCACCCTAGCTGGAGTAGTAGTTTTGATGGCTGCGGTCAGTGTGGAACTGAGATGAATGTCCCRGGTTGTGTCCCCCCGTTAAGAGCTTTCCCCCCGCAGGGCTTCTCAGCCCCACAAGCCTCCCTTGACGTTCCTTTGCCACGCCAGGTAACCGGCTGGACGAAGGCTCCGACGTCGAGTCCGAGCCCGACCTGCCTTTGAAGCGCAAGCAGCGCCGCAGCCGAACCACCTTCACGGCCGAGCAGCTGGAGGAGCTGGAGAAGGCCTTCGAGAGGACCCACTACCCCGACATCTACACCCGCGAGGAGCTGGCGCAGAGGACCAAGCTCACCGAGGCCCGCGTGCAGGTGAGGAGCCGCTGCCGGCGCCCATGCGCACCTGCCTCCTCCCGGGAGCCGCATTCCCGGGATCCCGGAGGTGCCTCGTGTCTCCGTGGATGTGTCCTATTGATTTGGCCCCTTACGGAGGTGCCACCTGGAAGGTTTCCATGGCCAGGATTGGGACCAAGCTGTGGCTGGCTTGGCGGGATATTTAGCTCCGTTGTTGGCTTGGAGGAAATTTCCCCCTGTGCCTAGGAGGAAGCAGTGTGTGTGCACGCTCGGATCTGGCGTTTTAGCAGAAATCCTACCGTTTACCAGCTTTCCCCGGGGGAGCAGATCATATTTTGCAAAGTTTGCAAGTTGCATGCGCGAATTTTCATCAAGCGTTCCTTTTCTTCCCAATCTGCAGCGCAGGGAGAGGGCGCGAGGGGGGAGAGATGAGCAGGGGAGGAGCAGGAAGGGAGGGCTTGGAGCAGGGGGACTCTGACATGGACACGATTAATAGCCCTTGTGGGAACTGCACACAGAGACCCTTATGTCTTCCAGATAAAGGCTGGGTCAGCAGTGTGTGCAAACACGCAGAGGGATCAGGAGTGTGAACAGATCGGGGGGTATAATAGAGTCCCTTGGGGAAAGGCAAGGCAAGGGGGGAGGGCCTGGGGATGGCGCGGGGTTAGAGCAGTGAAATGGAGACCCCAGCAGTCCGTCCTCCGTGTGGCCGGGGCTATTGGGTTTCAGCGCCGGGGGCTCCGCATCTCGCCCGCAGCTGGATTGCGGGTGCTGAGAGGGGAGGCGGAGAGGAGCCTGGCGCTCCTGCTGGAGAACCRGCCCCGTCACCAGCAAAAGAGGCTTTTTGTGGGGCAAAAGTGGCTTTTTGTGGGGCAAACGGGGCTTTTTCTCGTGCAGGAGAATGCGCTTGGGCTCCCTGGGGAACCCAAAGCGCCAGAGGTTGGGCTGCTTCCCAGGCAGCCTGGGCATGGATGTGTCCCCGGCTCAGGACATCTCCCGCTTTCCCAAGGAGGTGTCAAGCCCCTCATATCACTGCAGCATCTACCTCGTCTTCTCCCTCCCACTTTCTCTTGGAACGGGCGGATTTAGGTGATTAGGCCAGCAAAGGTTGGGCTGTGGAAATCCGCCCGCTTCTGTTCTGCGTGTTCCGCTTCCCATTGCTCCTGCTTATGTAGACAGGCGCTAATGGGGAAAATAGAGGCGTTTCTGTCGAAACAAGACTTTAAAAAGGCATTTTAAGGGAGAACGGGGTTTAAGCAGCACCTCTCTATGGCGCAACCTGCACCGCGTGAGCCCTGATAAGGGTATGAAGGGGAGAAGGCAGAGCCTGGGTCCRGCTTTTCCAGCCTGACCTCACCAGGACAAGGCTGGGAGAAGGGAGGGAGGTGGAAAGAAGAAGGAAAGGACAAGCTAAATAAAATAAATAAATAAAGGGACCCTTTCCCCCAGCTCAAGCTGTGATCTCTGCAGCCCTCCCCTTGCTCCCAGGCAGCTTGCAGGGAGGCTCCTGCCAGGGCTCTAGGAGCAGCTGTTCTCCGCGGCACATTCCTGATGGATTTCTCATTCCAACATCCTGGCAGGCTCCGCTTCTTCCCACCACTTTTAAGCCCGCCGCCCCTTGTAAAATTTTCTGGATATCAGAGCAGATCCTTTTACTGGCTCTCGGGACCTACAAACATTAGTCAATCAAGCCCTTGAGATGGAGGGAAAAAAGCCCCACGCGCCCACGAGAGCACRGGCACACATGGACCCCAGGCAGGGAATCTCCTGCCCCCTCAGGGTTTATTCCCGTCTCTAAAGAGTTTTTGGCCAAAAGGGAGGTTTTTTGATTAAAGATGCTCTTGTAACAGCAGGGCCAGCTGAGAGCGGGATTGCTGGGTGCTAAGGACCATGTGAAGATGAAGATCTACTTGAGCACAAGCTGTGTCCCCTAAAACTTTTGTTAATACATGAAAGGAGGAGAAGTAGGGGGCGAAAAGGCTGTGGGAGATATTTTGTGATCCCCAGTTGCAAGAAAGACCAAGACTCCTGGTGCTTGGTCACTGTGTCCTCCATCACCTGGACCTTGGTGGCTCCTGTGTCTAGCAGTCTAGTAGTCGCAGCCCTGATGCTGCCCCCGGCCCTAATTAATGTATCGCCCATTAAAACCTATCCCCACCCTTGAGTCCTGTTGAGCTGAGCAGCATAAAGCACGAGAGGAAAGACCAGGCCGTCCCTTTGCTCCTTTCTCACCCTCCTCTCCTTTGCTTTGCCCGAGGGAAGGTGATTGAACCCATCTCTCATTCCCTCTGCGACCCCCAGGAGAAAAGCCGGGAGCTCTGGGAATCTTCCCGCGGGCCTCGACTGCCTCCCGCTCCCGCAGCTGTCCGGATAAGTGGGAGTTTGACAGCTAAGAAAACTCACAGGCTGAACAACGAGCCCGGGGGGGACCCAGTTTCAAGCTCTAGTTCCTCGTGTGCTAGAAAGGTGACTACAGGGTGACCAGTATGTTGGCATGGTCAACATGCTGGTGGGGTGAGAGCCGCAGAATTCCTGCACTTGGGATCCGAGCGCCTCAGAGGGACACGATGTGTGACACTAACCCCACAGGCAGCGTAGCGGGGGACAAGAGTGATGGGGACCCCCACGGGATCCCGTCAYGGTACTGGGACCCGGGCCAATGGGTGGAAATTCCCACGGACTCCGCTTGGGAGGCGACGGTTCCTGGGGAGCACCGACTCGGATGGGGGTGCTCAGGAGCGGGGCTGGGTGTGAACGGAGATGATCTGCAACCAAATAGTTGAATTGGCCGCCCAGCCTTGCGTGCCTAGCCCAGGAGCCCTGGGATCATGCTTCAGATTAGAACAAATTCCAACTTTAGGGATTTTCGTGGCCAAAAAGTAGCCACAAACCTTCACTGTAGTGGGATAGGAGAAGGCGGTTGCTTCTCATCCTGCTAATGCATGGTCCTCTTTGCCTGGCTCTATATCACGCGTGCTACATATATAATACATGCTGGGGTCCCATGCTGAAGAAGAGCTGAGGCAGAGGAGAAAGCAATCAAAACACTAAAAAGCAGCATTCTTGCTCTGCAAGAATTTTCAAGATTTTAGGGAAAAAAATCCATCTTTAGTTTGGACTCAATCGGTCCAGTTTGGACTTTTTACAAAGAGTAGATCAACAGCTGAGCAATTCACTTAGCAATTTTAACAGAAGTCCCGCCTTTGGTCTTCAGTTTATTTTGTTTTTACCTCAGTTTTTGCAACTGTTTGATGCTGACAATGTCCAAACGTTGTTTATTAAAAAAAAAAAAAATCCCCAAAGTAAATGCGAAGCGAAATTTGATGGTTTGAGTTGGATGAAATCAGTGTGTGAGATAAAGGAGAGCAAGTGCTCAGATTGCCCTGGGGTCATCCTCGCAAGCCCGAGCCGCWTAGAAATTTGCACACCGAGGAAAATATCTTTCCCACGTCGACCCCGGTGCCCACGCGGGCAGCCCGTCTCTGCCCGTCCTGCCGCTCCCATGAGTCACATTTGATGCCTTCCCAAGTATGAGCTCAAGAAGCTTTCCCAGGAARGGGCTGGGAGCGCTTCCCAAAGCAACGCGGCGGTTTCTGCTTGCGAGCGTGACGGGCGGGTGATCCCCAGGATTGGATCCCGCACGGATTGGGCAGCGCYGGGCGCCCGCCATGCCGCCGCCGATCCGCAGGAAATTCCATGCCCCAGAGAAACTCAAATTTCGATAACAAAATTAAACCAGCGAGAAGGAGTCGCAAGYCGGTGCGTTATTGATCAGCTTGATGATTGATACCGCGGTGATCTCTGCCGGGGAGAAAATGGCCATTTCATTTAATAAAGAGGCTCGCAGTGGCTCTGCTGTGGTTTACGCCCCGTTTCAGGAGAGCAGCCCTGCTCCCGATGCTGCCCGGGAAGCTTGGGAGCGCTCCCGGGGCTCCGGCGCTTCGAGACCTTTCCAAACCGGCTCTTCCAAGGCAACCCCTTGCCCTTAAGGGCCAGTGGAAAAATCCAATATAAAAAAGTGCAGTAAATCTGCAGGTATCCCGGCTTTGGGGGCAGGTCTTGCCTTACGTGGCCAAAGAGCAGTTTTAGAAGTTGCAGTGCGTCCCGTCCGACACATCCRACGGGAACAGAGACAAGCTCCAGGCTTTGCCGACGGGAACAGAGACAAGCTCCAGGCTTTGCTGCCTAATYGGAGCAGACCTGCTTGTTTTGGGTCTGTGCAGCAGGGAATCCGTATGAAATACCAGGCATAGCCTGTGTCAGAGAAATACTCTTGCAAACTTGCTAGCTGCTGCAGCAGCACAGATGGAGGAATCCATTCAGGCTGGTAAAACATGACATATATTGAATTTTGCATAAAACTGAGTTTGGTTGAGATCCAGAGAAGTAAGTTTATTCTTCTGTGTTTTGAGGTTGGGTTTTTGGTTTTTTTTTTTTTTTTTGGCTTTTTTTGTCCCCTTCTCCCTCAACTTTCGTCTGTTCTTAGTCTGCGTAGCACGGAGAGAGCAGCCTGGCCAGCCTTATGGTCACCGAGTTGGAAGAGGGAGCCCCTAAACAACACGCTCATGATTTGATGCCCTCGCGGGAGGGAGGACCCAGAGGCCAAAGCAATGAACCCGCTGCCGCTGCCGCCGGCCTGCGGGGAAGCCAGGGAAGTCGCCCTGATTTATAGCCCCGCAGCGCCCGGGCCATTGTGCCCAAAACAAACAGGGCCTCCAAGAGGCTTTCTGGGCAGAGCCTCCCTCCCCAAACCTGCTGCTCCCCAAGGCGGGACGGAGCCCATTCTGGCACGTTTTGCTTGGGCACCCTCGCTTGCATGGCCAGGTTGCCCACCCAGCTTGCCAGGTTGCCCACCCAGCTCAGGAGGCCTCCTCTTTACCGGGCTACCCATTAAACAGATTGCCTGACAATAAAAAAAGTCCTTATCCCAACGAAGCGCTGGGTTTGCCAGGACATTTTAATCTTTTCTCCATTCCCCACAGCGTTTAAGCTGGGTTTAAGGGGTCGAAGCTTATTTTTTTCCCGCGCGCAGAAGGAAATCTTGATGGTGTGAATGGGTGCGGCGCTGGTGTGCGGCGCAAGCCCGCTCTAGCTGCAGGAAATAGCGGCAGGAAAGCTGCTCGCCGGCATCTCCTGCACCTTGCCCAGGTGTGAACATCAAAGCCYGCTCCGGGCTGCTTCCATGCAGCTCTAACACCATTAGGATGGGGCCATCCAAGAAGCAGGTGCTCARGCGGAGAGAAGGCAGCGGTGAATTCATGGCCATGAAGCTCTTTTGAGCTTCCCCGGGTGCCATTCATCCCCAGGCACACAGTTTACAGGGAGATAAATAGAAAAGTAAAATAGAGGGTGGCTTCCTTCTTTTGCATTGTATTTATTTAGCAGAATTTCCTCTGACAACTGAAATAATCACTGAGAAGCAAGCACAGTGCGTCAAATGCTGGAGCTGGAAAATATAACAGCAGCTGTATTTGCAAACAAGCATTCGGTGTCCAGTAGCCRTTTGGTACGGTGCTAATTTTTCTTATTTGCTGAGCATCCAAAGCTCCTTATTGCAGCAAGTGCTAGAGCTGCCTCTCCAGGCAGGGCTGCGTTTGGAGCTGTTGAGCCAAGAGTTCAAATCCCGATGTTTGCAGGATGTCTCCTGCAGGAGCAGCCCGAGCTCCTTCCCTATCTCCTCTTTCCTTGTCTGGAAGATGAGATCCATTCATAGCTATGAGGTGCTGCCATTCTAACAAACACCTAAATGCTATGCTGGACCATTGGTAGAGCAAGTGGTTGCAACATGATTCATTTTCGGGTTGTTGACTTACAGGTATGCGAGCAAGGGCAGTTCTGCAGGGAAAGGTGCTTTCTTTTATTCGGCCTCCCTTATTTTCTTCTTTGAAATCTCCTTTTCCAGATTGGCAACCAAAGGTTAGAAGCAGCAAGGTAACCAATGCGATATTTCCCTGTCAGCAATAGCTTGTTAAAATAGCTGGCAGGAAAATCCAGCACCAGCAACTGCTTTTAAACTCTTTGACAAACAGTTATAAAYGGCTCACACCTTCAGGAACCGGGATATACCAAGAGAAACACGGGCTAAATTCACTGCATAATCTCGTTTGTGAAGAGCCGCGTGTTCTGCCCTCCTAACCTTGACCATTTATCTTAACCGTGTCCCAGTGTTTTCAGCCTCGATGCAAAGTGTCAGTAGATGCGGCCGTGTCCTTACGTGCACAGTAGAATCTGTGCATGGCCGTGGGCTGTTTCCACGCTCTGCAAGGAGTTATCTCGGCGGCTCCTTGCCCTCCCACTGCTGCTGGAGCCCCAGTCTTGCCCTCTGTGAGATGCACGATCCTGCCCGAACGCCCAACGTCTGCAAGAGCACTGCCCTGCTTCTGCGCACCCTTCGGGGACCCCTCCTCCAGGAGAGCAGCAGCTCAGGCGTCTTCTCCAATTTTAGTGGGTTTTGTGTCCGTGTGGTTCTTTTGCACCTGGTTTCTGCGATCCTCGGGCCTGTGAAAGCAAACACATGTTGCGTCTCTTCCATTCTGCTGGAGAGTGAGGCATGACTTGGCTCTTCCATCCCTGTTTTCGTTTATGAGCTCATTTATCCCATCCATCTTCCTCCAACATCAAGTCCTGATTAGGCCGAGCAGGAACACACCAGGCTTTCTTTCCCACAGGAGGCTCTTTTTGACCTTCCTTTCCTCTCCTTGTCTGACAAATTGTGGGAGCTGACCCAGATCTGGATAATTCAGTCCAGCCCCGGCCCGGCAGGCAGCTGGCTCCACCGCTCCGCTCCTGGGCTGCTCTGCAGGTTGGGAACAAGTRGCCGGCACGTCGTGGCCGCGCCACGGCGGGCGGTTGCGTTGGGTGGGAACGGGCGCCAACCCTCGTGCCCAAGCCCCGACCCGCTCCGGGTGTCCTCGTGGGCTCCTTGGGAGCCGCCTGGTCTTCCAGGCAGCTTGAGGAGGTTTGTGGAGCCTCCCTGTGCCGCCTCTGAGGAAGATGATGCAGGCTTCATCATCTTGCCTTAAGGAACCCCTTAGGATGAAGAGGAGGTGTGGGGTAACGTTGGCACCATTGCTTGTCCTTGGAGGACAGCGCTTCATCGCAGGGTCCCCCTGCTGTGCCCGGCCCCGCCAGCGGCTTCCTTGGCCACCCTTCTCCCAAGCGGCCACCCAAGCGTCATTCCCAGGAGCCGAGCCCGGCGATGCCGTGCCGGGAGCCTGCGGCAGAGCGGAGCGGCGCTCCAGAACCTTCCTCTTCCTCACCCCCTTCCCCGCGCCCGCTGGGCTCAGCAGCTGTAGCCTTCACCCCGGGCTTAACGTGCTGTAACAGGATCCTCTGGCAGGGGGAATCTTTAGTGGCTGATAAAACCTTAACTGTTGGGAAATGAAAGCAGGTTCCCTTTGAAGTGCGCYTCGCATTACAGTTGGATGCTCTAGCCTCTATATTTCAACTACCAATAAAATGATTTATAAGCATAAAGGCCTGAGCCACCTTTAAGGCAGGGAAAGGGAAGGAACTGC
Organism: Nothoprocta perdicaria; assembly: GCF_003342845.1. NCBI lineage: Eukaryota > Metazoa > Chordata > Aves > Tinamiformes > Tinamidae > Nothoprocta > Nothoprocta perdicaria. The sequence goes on from NW_020454283.1 coordinate 1,296,378, forward strand.
TAACGTCATTAGCTGGAATATGTCTTTTTTTTTCTTTTTTTTTTTTTCTCTGTGGGTTATAAATAAGGGGCAGAATCATCCAGTCTGGGCCATGAAGTGGCCCTTCCTCTGCAACGGCCGATAAATCCTGTAAAATTCTTTGTGGAAGGTGTCGGTGTGTTCGCGGTTGGACCCTCCAACCAGTCTGGTGCACCTGGAGGAGAAGTGGGAAGCGGCTTTCTTGCCTTGTGGAGAATCCGCAGCCCTGGAAATGAACATCCCTGGAGAACGGGAGGCAGCGACTCGCACGGCTGGAGCGGCCGGCTCCGCCGCGCTGCAGAACCCGCCGGCCTCTCCTTCCTTCTCCTTGAAACACAGAAGCCTCAGGACCCTCCACATGAGCATGGGGACAAAAGAAGGGAAAACCTGGAGAAGTAGAGTTTGGGAAGGCCAGGGCGGGAGATCAGAGACTTCTAGCCGTGTTTGCACTTTAGAATGACAAAGCAAAGACATACGTGCCCAACGGGCGCGGGGAGACCCCCGCTCCGCGAGGGGCTCTTGCTGGAGAAACCTGTCCCGCGCTCGGCCAGCTCGCTCCACATGTTTCCTCTAAACTTCTAATCCGGAGTGGATTTGCCCGCATCTGGCTCTTCGTTCTAAGAAGGCACTTTCCCACCCTCTCTARCGTCAGAGCTGGGTCAGAATTCACTGCAGCGCCTTTTACTTCTTTCTCAGAGGCCAAATTCTCCTTGCTTCCCGATTCCTGGGCTCATAACTGCTTGGTTGCATTTCCCCCTCGGGTTATTTTAATTTTATATGCTCTTCTCAGCTCCGAGGCCTTCTTTTGGCAGTGGAGGCTGCTCCAACCAGCGACTAGGTCTTTTTTTCCCCTGGAGATTGTACCTCTCCTTACGTTCCCATCTGGTGAATAGACCCGGTCTGAAGGTTTTCATGTCCTTCTTAGCTTGTGAAGTGGAAGCAAATGAGGTAAAAGGAGCCCGTTTCATTAAAGAACAGGAATTATCCCTATGTGTGTAAGTGAAACAGGGGGCAAGGACAGGACCATCCTCGGTGTGACTGGGGAAACAAGGGGTTAAGGTTAGTTATTCATCTGTGTCACTTGCTGCTCCTACAAACCATGCCATGGCCTGGACCCCATGCTGGGCAGCGTAAAGAAATTGCTGAAGGGTTCAGCCCTCCATTTCATTCATTTCTCTCCTTACTCTGGCCCAGATTTCCGTCGCGGTCCTTGAGTTTTGGTGCCAGCAGCGGACGCAGAGCCTGACCTGCCGGACGCTGTTGGTCGGCGCRGATCGGATGGACGCTGACCTGTTTCTGCCAGGCTTTTTGGAGGGTGCTAAAAGGTCGCGCTGCTCTCGCTAGGAGCCCTATGGAATAGGAGCAGCTCTGGCAAGCGAAGCTGTTGGACGCGACGTCTGCGCTCGGTGCGTTCCAGGGAGGCTCCTTTAGACCAGCTCTGGTCCCGCAGACCCARCGGGTGCACTGGGTGCCCACTCTTTCAGGTGCATTGAACCTGTTTGGACAACATTTTATTCGTTTTTGCTGCGCGAGGAGGTGAATAACAGTGTGACGGGAAGGATTGCCCAGGGCCTGAGCCTTCCTCGCCTTTGTAGGCATCATCAGGAGGTCACGCATCGYGGATCTGGGCAGCTTTGAACCTGCTGAGATCCCACGGGCCAAGGAACCCCAAGGTCTCGGTGCAAGCAGGTTGCAAACAGGTTGCCTCGTCACCTCGGGTGAATTGAGGCAACGGCGCAGACCGAGGCGCAGAGGAGCAAAGAAAGGAGGAGACGAAGAAGTGACCGTGCACAGGGCACTCGGCGGAAAGGCTGGAGCGAGACTTGAGCTCTTGGACATATCTGAAAAGAGATGAGGGTCAGAGCCATCCCCACCGGGTTTAGGGAAGAGAGTTTTGTTTAGGTTCACAAGACCTGGAGACTCTCAGGACTGCAGTGCCTCAAACCCTTGTAACCCCAGCTTCTGATCTGTTGTTGAGCAGCTTGGAAGGCCCATGTAGGATTTTTTTTTTCTCCTGAATGCTTTACACTCTTGATTTTTGCTCCATTTCTTTTTTTTCTTGTTGCTGTGAAATTTAATCATGTTTTCTAGCCCTTTAGGCCTCACAAAGTCCAGCAGCTGCATTCTCATCTGGCTTGAAAGCTTATCCGCATACTTCTCAACCCCAAACAGGAATCGGTCCTGAGAGCCTCTCTGATTAAATAAAGTAAACCAAGCCCAAGAGACAGCTTGAGAACCCCTTCCCACTCTCCAGAAGGGAGATTGCCCAGGATAAAACCCATCAGGGCAGACAAAAGCATTTAGCAAAATCGCTCCTCAACTCTCCCAGGTAAACCAGTAGTGTAGGAAACATGAGCCCAGCTTTGCACATGCATTAATACTAGGTTTGTTTTAATGCACGGAGATTTAAATTGGCTGCAGTGCAGCGCTAGCACACACCGCACTGCCTCTTGCAAGGAGAGCATGTCTTAGCATACAGACAGCAGTGATTTGCTGCGGCGCAGAGAAGCTAAGAAAACCCCTGTATTCCCTCCGGTCTGGTTCTATCTATTTAGCTTGTCTAACACAGAAACCATGATGCTAATCTATCTATTTATCCCTCCTAACAGGGCAGCCGTGGCGCTATGATGGTGCTTAATCCTTCAGCATAATTCACATAGTTGTCAGATAACAAGGCGGAATGGCCAGGTGGTAGCAATACATCTCCTTGGAATGGACTCTCTTGGAATACACAAGCTACATTATTCCTCCTCCTCGCACCCTGCTGCCAATAGGCGCCTTCCCACATCCTTAATCATATCCGAATTTTTCATAATATTCAGGCATGGATTTTCATCTATGCCTGGCTGATAAGGGAGCAGTTATAGCAAGAGGAAACTGAAGAAGAGATTAACGCTGCCAARGTCACGCAGTGACTTGAACCTTCTTTTGGCCAGCGCTCTTCTCCCTCGGACATTCTCTTTTTCGCCTCCTCTCTCTGTGTTTCCCATCTCTTCCTCTGACTTTTAACACCTCAGCTACCCAGCTGAGCTGGGTCGGGAATTTGCAGTGACCACATGGGCTCTGGGATGCTCACAGGGACCACATGGGCTCTGGAAAGCTCACAGTGACCACACGGGCTCTGGGATGCTCACAGTGACCACACGGGCTCTGGGATGCTCACAGTGATCACACGGGCTCTGGGATGCTCACAGGGACCACATGGGCTCCAGGATGCTCACAGTGACCACATGAGCTCTGGGATGCTCACAGTGACCACATGAGCTCACGGGAGCTTGCAGTGACCACATGAGCTCCGGGATGATTGCACTGACCATATGAGCACCAGGATGCTTGCAGTGACCACACGAGTTCTGGGATCCTCACAAGGGACCACATGAGTTCACAGGAGCTCACAGTGACCACATGAGTTCTGGAATGCTTGTGACCACGTGAGCTCCAGGATGCTCATAGTGACCACACGAGCTCACAGGAGCTCGCAGTGACCACATGGGCTCGGAGATGCTCATAGTGACCACACGAGCTCCAGGAGCCTCACAAGTGACCTCACGAGCTCCAGGATGCTCGCAGTGACCACCCCGTGCTCTTTTCTCTTCCCCACCCCAGGTGTGGTTCAGCAACCGAAGAGCGAGGTGGCGCAAGCAGGCGGGAGCGAACCAGCTCGCGGCTTTCAACCACCTGCTGCCGGGGGGCTTCCCACCCACAGGAATGCCGGCTCTGCCCCCGTACCAGCTGCCGGATTCCACCTACCCCACAACCACCATTTCCCAAGGTGAGCTCCCATTCCCACGCACGGCCCCTCTCCGCCTGCCCCGCATCCTCCCTTTAGCAATTGCTGCGTTAGTTGGGAGGCCAGCTTTAGTCTTGAGTGCGAGGAAACTTCATGGTACCTCCTCTAGAAAGGTGGGAATGCAGTTTGCTCTCTGCCCTGGGGTCCTTTCTGCTGCATCCATGCATCTCARAGCTCGATGCAGCACAAAGGACCCCAGGCAGAGAGCAAACTGCCTCCACTCGCCTTTGGAATGGAGAGCACATCCGTGTGCAATCCAAAGCAAGAGTGACCCAGGCTATCCTGTGTGAGGCACTGAATTCCATACTGGGGCTCCACTGGGAAGCAGTTTGCACCAGTCCCTGCGTTTCCTTTAGGAATAGTTTTCCTGGGAGCAAAGTGTKTTGGAGCTCTGGGACCCGGCTTGGAGCCTAGTGGAGGGGCTGCTGCTCGTTCCCGGTGTCTTTGGCCTCAGCCGCTACAAGAGAATTTACAGCTTCTGTCCGGAGGAAACTGAGAGAAAATCCAGGATATTTCCTGTTTGGCTGCTTGCATATTTTGCAGAGCACATAAACCCCCAACCGGCGTGTTGGTGGTCGCACGGCTTGCAGGGACGCGGGGGGCCGGGGGAGGCGCGGGCRGTGCGCGCTCCGCTCAGCCCCCCGAGCGTCTCCCCCTCTCTTTGCAGACGGGGGGAGCACCGTGCACCGGCCGCAGCCTCTGCCACCCTCCACCATGCACCAGGGGGGCCTGGCCGCGGCCGCCGCCGCCGCCGACAGCGGCTCTGCCTACGGCGCCCGACACGGCTTCTCCAGCTACTCGGACACGTTCATGAACGCCGCCGCTCCGGCCAACCACATGAATCCCGTCAGCAACGGCCTCTCTCCGCAGGTACGTGGCCCGCGGCCGTCCTGCTCCGGAGCCGGGAGCACTCGGCTGCTCCGGAGCCTCCAGGAGCAGGGCCAGCTTCAGCCCGTTGCACTGTGTTGTGGTTAGCAGGGGGTTGTTCCACCAGCTCTGCCTAGGGAAAGCAGTTAGTTGATGTGTTTACCAGCAATGTCTCTGTCCTGACTCCCTGCCGGAGCCCACGTATGCTGTTAGCTCCTATATTCCGGACAGCACGCTGGGACTGCGAGCACTGGGACCTAGAGCACTGGCATGCATCTTTTTAGTCCTTTTTTTTTAAAAAAAATCCATTGGTGGCATGCCCTTTGATTGTCAGTTACTAGTTGATGATATCARGTTTGGTTTTGTTAGTCTTTTTTTCACAGGGTTTTCAGGAGTCTGTGATTTGTGAGTCGCTAGTCTAGAGCTTAGCTGGGTCCAGCTTGGTGAAGCCTGTCTGGGAGGTGACAAGCCCCTACGTGTGCAGATCCCATGGATCCACGTCCCGGCCCCACGGGGCTGCCRGCGCTGGCCAGCCCGCAGCAGCTCCATCCCTATCACCATCCTGCAATAGAAACACTGATTTTCCACCACCTCTTTAGGTAGAGCCCTTAACCTTCCCCTTGGTTTATTTGACATAACCTGTCTTTGAAATACGCGTACGCTTTTAAGTGCAACARGACACATATTGTACAAATCAACAAGGTTTTTTACGGGGTGTCTGTCGGTCTGGAGCGGGTACCAAATGTATTTTGTATTTTGCTTTTGCTCTGTCACTTGTGGAGGAGCGGAGCGGACGAAGGACATCATTGGGGCAGTTGTTTCAGAGGGGCCATCAGCCCCATTTAAGACGGGAAGGGCAAAATAAATGTGAAATTGCGGGGAGAAATTAGCCAGGCAGCTGCAATGAAAAGGCTACGACTGTGTAGAGAGGAGCCGAGTAAATAGGGACATTGGCCAGGTTTATATAGATGTTTAAGGTCCAGTAGCTTGTGGTCTCTCAAGTGTGAAAGCAAAGCATGGAGCAAAGCAAGCATGGAGTGTCAATGGATTGAGGGAAATTCTGCAGCTTCTCTGCAAGGGGATAAACCCCCCTCGTGGCTTAGAGTGATCTGGGGATAGAAAACGCCAACACATTCCTGGCGTGGGGCTCAATATCCCCTCTGCGCGCGTGGTTTGCCAGGGAATAGGGAGATGTGCGGGAGGCGAGCGCGTGCGGAGGAATTCGAAGGCCGAGAGGTTGGATATTCCRGGGCACGTGATTAATTCCCATTATCGCCGCGCGATTCGGCGCCGCGGAGCCAGCCGTGGCGGGATCCGCTGCCGGAGCATCCCAGTCCGTCAGGCAATTTGCATTCCCGGAGCTTCATCCTCTGCTTAACCAGCCTCGCTCTCCGCGGCAGCAGCTCATTGAGATGGCCAGGCCAATGCTCCTTCCCAGCCTTATCCCTATCCCAAATTACCCTGCCCAGGGCTCGGGCTGCAGGGAGATAGTCCTGAGCCAATAAGCCCTTTGTAGGGGAGAGAGAGGCTACATTATCTCACAGTGCTGAAGAAAAGAGAGCTTTGCGCCCCCGAGAAAGGGAGATTCCCATTTTCCTAATGCTTCACATCGTGCAAAGGCCAAGATACCAGCCGCTAAATTCCTCTATTTCTTTTGTGCCCAGAAAGACCAAGTCGGGTTCTTTGCCGAGTGCTTTGCATTCACCTACGCGGCTGCCTTCCCGCATTTCTAAGCCCTCTGCTGTTCCTAGTGGAAGGATGTGAGAAATAACTCCCAATAGCGGGAATCAGAGCGTGTTCTCTTAATGCCATGTTCTCTTACCCATGGGGAGGGTGGAAGCTGGGTGGTTTGGGGCAGTTTTATTTGTGCATAAGGCAACTATTCTGTGGCGTCATGGATATAACCAAGGCTCCTCCTGTCTCCCTACCTGGTTATCCGTGGGGATAAACTCCAGCCGCAGGGAAGGAGGTCGGAAAACAGCAGCTGGGAGCGCGAAAGGAGGGTGATTTGTGTGAGCTGTGAGCAGGGACTTCTCCAGTTTCCCGCGCAGCAGCAGGGAGCTTCTCGGCCGCGGAGCGCGGGGGCAGCGCCCAGCGCTCGCGATCCGGTTTCCCCGGGATTGGGTGTCCCCGCCGCCTCCCGCCAGACGGCCCCGGTGCTGGCGGCTGAAACCGGAGAGGCGGCCGGCGCGGCACGGCCGTTCCCAGCCCGGGGAATGGGGGTTACGGCGGGCCCGGGTCCCCCCGCACACCCACGCGTTCGTCCCCCCTTGTCCTCCTCGCCCAAAGAGCCGCTTGTCCTCAGCGCCCGGTGCTGCTGAGAACATCCCCCGAGCTCCAGGCGGGAAGGGGCCTCGATTCTGGATGCTTTTGGGGGGAATTTTYTGCTCCCAGCACCTTGGGGCATTTCCCAGCAGTGGCCTGTGCCCCCCTCCCTGCTCCTCCTTTGTTCCCTGGCACTGCCAAGGAGTGAGGTGTGCCGGGAATGGGAATTTCAGCTGCTCCATCCGTCATGGCCAGCCCTTGGCCACGGCTCCGCCTGGGCTCCCTCCCTTCTCCTCCGAGCTCCCCAGGGCTCCRAGAGCCGTCCACATCCTCCGGCCTTGCTGGGAGCAGCGCCCGGAGCCTCCCACTCGCCGTGTGCGACGCTTCGTGCCCCAGCACTCATGTGCCTTGGACAAGGGGTGTCCCTGGTTATCACGATCCTATGGGAGCACAGCGCCATTGGCAAGCTGAGCCAGGGATCAGGATCAAGATGGGGAGCCAGGGATCGGGAGCCAGGGATCGGGATGAGGAGCCAGGGATCAGGAGCCAGAGATTGGGATGGGGATGAGGAGCCAGGGATTGGGGTGAGGAGCCCGGGATCGGGAGCCAGGGATTGGGATTGGGAGCCAGGGATCGGGAGCCAGGGATCGGGATGAGGATGAAGAACCAGGGATCAGGATGAGGAGCCAGGGATTGGGAGCCAGGGATCAAGATCAGGAGCCAGGGATGGGGATGAGGAGCCAGGGATCAGGGTGAGGAGCGAGGAATCGGGATCCAGGGATCGGGATGGGGATGAGAAGCCAGGGATTGAGATGAGGAGCCAGGGATTGGGAGTCAGGGACAGAGATCGAGAGATAGGGATCAGGATGAGGACCCAGGGATTGGTAGCCAGGGATCAGGATGAGGAGCCAGGGATCAGGATGAGGAACCGGGGATTGGGAGCCAGGAATCAGGATGGGGATGAGGAGCCAGGGATTGGGAGCCAGGGATCAGGAGCCAGGGATCGGGATGGGGATGAGGAGCCGGGAATGGGGAGCCAGGGATGGGAACGGGGCTGCGGGGGCAGCAGCAGCCTGTCCAGCCGCTGACTCCCTGCTCGCCGCTGCCTCCCGCCCGGCGCCGCCGCCGGCCAAAGCTCGGCATGGAAACGCAGGCGTGAAGCGAGGCGGAGAGCGAGCAACCGGAGCCGGAGCAACGGTCCTTCCCGGCCCCGGAGCCCCRGCCTCGTGTTTTCCTCACAACACTAGGACAGGAGTGGGCTGAAAACCCCATGTGTTTGTGCTGTGTTGGGGGGCATTTGGCAAATATATCTCAAACATTTCCAAATCAGTCTTTAAAGGCTCATTTGCCGTTTATTTCACAGTRCCCGTTAGCAATGGTTATAACAAGAGCAGGTACCAAGATCGCCCAAGCCGGGTCAAGCTCCACACAGACAGGGAGAACAAGGATTGGATCCATGTGCCTGAAATCCAGATTTTGAGACTCCTCCCCGAGGGGACATCAGGTTTCTGATAACCAGCTCCATATAATGGTCAAGTCCTGATGAGCACCCTCTTGCAAACACCCCATGGCAGAGGACAGTCCAGRAGCTCATAAACGTTGGGGCTGGAAGGCCATGGAGCAGATCCTTGTGCTCCTCATCCCACAGAGCTTGATAAACAGCGAGGACAAGAAGCAAACTGCAGTTATTTATTGCCAGGTAGACCCACCTTCCCCCTGCTTTAATTTGGACCAGCTCATGATCTGGGACTAGCCGTGTGCTGAGCTATGGGGCGCACGATCCGCCCACCTTGCGGTTTTGGCACTGGTGCCTTCCCGTGCGGCGTGCGAACGCATGGAGGTGGTTGTGTTTGGGACTGGGCTCTGGCAACTCCTCCGCTTCCATAACGTGTTATTCCTGAGACCTTTGAGTCTCTGAGCAAACCCGCAGGATCACCCAGAGATTAAGATAATTCCAGAAGCATCGAGAGCCAAGAGAAACTCGTTCACCAGCTCGTATTTGTTGCTTTAATTTTCTCAGAGCTTTCACAGGGTTTTTCTTTTCTAAAAACTCTTGTTCCATAGGCAAAATCGTTCCCAGCGTGCGGGCCGTATGCTCAATCCTGCATTCGCGYGGCCGCACCGGGAGACTGAAGGTTGGAGCTGGGTTTTGCAGCTCCTGGATTTATCACTGGTTCTTGATAGGATTCCTGGAGGGAGGCTGGAAAACACAGGCTGGGCTCCATGTTCGGAGTGCTTTTGGTATTAACACYGCTTGAACAGCAGCACCTTCCCGGGCTCCCTCATTTCTAGGGAGCTCCAATGGGTCTTGGCGCTGTCCGCGTTGCTGCAGGGGCCGGAAGGCGGGATTCCCTCCGTGCCATCCCRGCTGGAGGGCACGGGAAGCGGGAGCAGCCGCCCGGGCGCCTTTCGCTCCGGACGCTCCGGACRCGCCCGATGCCACCGCACAGGCACGGCCGGATCAGGGATGCTGCAAATCCCGCCGGGAACCGGGAACGCGCCGGTCCTGGCAGGCGCGGGAGCGGAGGCAGCCGGGTCCATGTTTCGTGGGACGCAACGTAGCCGGCTCCGGGGACTCAGCCACACGGATCCTTCCC